>NC_134852.1:110015755-110385755 GCF_049852395.1 Peromyscus maniculatus bairdii
CAGAAAACCACCCTGAGGGCTGGTGAGTTAGCTCACCAGGTAAAAGGCTTGCAAAGCCTGATGACCTGAGTTTGATCTCTGGAGCCCACATAAAAACAGGAAGCCAAAAGTTGTCCTCCGACCCCTGCACGTGGACCTGTGTACACGTACACACATGCACAAACACAAACACCCATCATACACACACACAACAAATACTTTCTTAAAATAACCCCCTGCGCCTTTCAAGTCGTTGATGATGGCGATGTCTGTGATTTTTCCCCAAATCACAGCTTTCCTTCTGACATGTTGGTGAGAAGGGAAGACTTGGGGTAGGGTCTTTCGGATAATCCTTTCCACTCTGACACTTACTACACAGGCATGGCTGGAGCCTCCTGTGGGAATCAAGCCCGGAAATTCCAACTGTAAACCTTGAAAGGGGGAAAACAATTGCAAGTAGAGCCCAGAGCTCCACAGAGTTCACCAGACCTGGGCTTGGGTCCTAACCACCTATGCGTACAGCGGTATTCCGGGACCTTGGGAATTAACATTACAGGGTTTGACCTGTAACCCCTGCAGCGGCTGTAGATTGTCCCTTCAGAGTGCAGGCAAGTGACTCGGGAGTTATGTGTCCAAAGAAGGAGCTACAGTGTGCATCTGGGAGCAACAGAAGGGCCTGGAAGGATGCTGGTCCCTCCTTTGTTTTAGGGACTCTAGGTGAACGGCCTAGATCTCTTTCAGAGAAGATCAAGTCAGGCTTGTTTGCTAGGCCTGGAGGGACTTGGCCTGTCCTGCTGTCATATAGGTACAGTAGGACCTTAGCGTGCGTCTTAGCAAAGGCCGGTCATTGTTGGCCACTTCCCTGACCAGCTGTTTATGGAATCATCTTTCTAAAGATACTTAGGAGTCAGACCGTGCCTTTGAGGGCTGTGGTCCAGAGTGCTACTGTGTGTCCTCCTGAGATTCCATATTCTCATTAGCTATTTTCAGGGAGGCATCTTCTTCCTGTCCTACTGGTCTGCACAAAACACAAGATCCTATTTCAAAGATGTCTCTCCATGATATATTTCTGGGTGCCTGAGTAAAGGGCCTTTCAGGGTCTGTAAGACGATGTTTAGGACATGAAACCTAACCAAGGGTCAAAGTACAGAGGCATCTCAGCCATGTGTCCCCTCACTGGCTCAGCATCCCCCCAATGCAAATATCTGAGCACACAAGGCAAGGCCCACGGAAGAGAGGAAGAACCTAAGAGTTACGGGATGGGAAGGAGTGCTGTGAGATGCACTGAGTCCTGAGCCCGCACGCAGGTCACTAACCCGTCTCCATTTCTAGACAAAGTCCCTTGAGAGTGGAAATCTAACCTGTTGAGTTCAAAGGGCAGGGCAGGGCTGGGATTCTAAACAGTTCTGATCAGACTCAATGGAGTAGCTCTGAGAAGGGGTCAGCCCTCCTACAGCTCCAGATCCACCTGGTAGACTTGTCTGGCCAAGGTAAGGGACCGTCTGTGGTCCAAACCCCTCCAGGTGGACTTGATGGTCGAGGGGATCTAGAGAAAGCAGTGAGCTGCCCAAGGTCACAGCCAGCAGAGGTGGGGCATACTGCCGTTTCCTCTGCCTCTCCCGCCAGAAGCCACAGGACAGGGGTCTGTGGGTTCCTCCTTGTCACAAACCCATCATATGAGGCATCTGAAAAGCGGGATTCCCACAAGCCTCCGCTGTACAGCGGAGACCAAGCGGTAAGCCTATCAACTGTACATGCTTCTGTTTGCCCTCTGGCCCCTGGGCTAAGACCAACTTGCCATGAGGTCAGAGGGCTGACAAGCACGATCCCTCAACGTGTGGGACCGGGGTACCCAGGCCCTGCAGCCCCAACTTCTCCAGGGCTTCAGAGCAGAACACAGCCCCCAGTCAGCACACAACATGCCCCTGTTCTGTTATCTGCCAGCACGCCAGAGCTAGATATGGTCTGCTTAAGCCACAGACTTTGTCTCTTGGAAAGAACGATATGGGAACCTTTTTAAATCTACTGCCACGCTCCTGTAACATTTTATTGGAAAAGTTTTATTCAAAAAAAAAATTGTACAAATTAAGTTCTCATTTTGAAAGCAACAAAGGCTCATGTTCCCCCTGTCCCTCCCCATTTTTGAAAAACTAAAAAAGGAGAAAAACGAAAGTTCAGCCCTGCAGGACCCAGAGTGGCGGCTCCAGAGCAGGGCATGCCAGGGAGCCCCTCCTACGTTCCGTCTCTGTCTCCCAACTCCCACTGCTGGGCAAGGGTCATTTTGAGGGTGGCCAGTCCTGGGGCTGCAGCACCTAGTTTTGTGGTTAAAGGGAGTTGGGAGATGGGCAGGAGACCTGGGGAGCGCTGAGGGGATGGTGATGAGGAGGACTGCCCTACCCCCAACTCGATTGTCTCACAGATAAAAGAGGACTTGGCCATAAATATGAACACTGATTGACTGTTTGAGGCAGACTGGATCTAGAACCTGGAGGGCAGGACAGGATGACTGAGACACTCCAGAATTTGGCATCAGAGTATCTGGGCCCCATATCCTCGAGGAGTGGATTTTAGCTAGAAATGTCCCCTCAGACATACGGGAATTCTGATCTGCACTGCCAACCCCCCGCCCCGTGGAATATCCAAGGCCGGTAACCCTCCCTCCCCTCAAAATAGCACCCATGTGTCTCAGGAACCTTTGGCCACTTCCTGCCATGCCATGCTCACTCTGGGACCCTACAACTCATCTCGCATCTTGTCTCCCTTGGGCCGGACCAGGCGCCCAATGAACAGCAAGGAGCCGCTCTGATTGTCCCGCACCAGGAAGATGAAGGGGTGGTCGGCGTAGAACAGCTTGGGGCTACGCAGCTCCTCACGCCCGTAGATGTCTTGGTCAAAGGGGTTGCCGTCTGTGTCCCACTCGAAGGCGGTGGCATGGAACACACTGGCCAGGTACAGGTCCTTCTTGCCAGACATGCGCGATAAGTCGGCCTTGTTCTTATCAATGGCCTCCGTCAGACCCAGTCCAGCCAGATGTTTCTATGGGAGCAGGTGCTAAGTGAGGTCACATGTGCCAGGCTCTTACACCCTCATCCTCCATCTACACCACCCTGGAGGCTTCCCCAAAAAGAGACAGTCACCCGCTGACCACCTTGCTCCAGGCATAATGCTAGGTGCTCCTTCCTTTCCCTGTAGACCACGAGGGTCTGTACCCTTCTCCTCATTAGCTTTAACTGTTAGCTTGACGTAGTCTAGAGTTATCTGAGAGGAAAGCCATCCAAGAGGAATTGTCCAAGACCAGACTGGTCTGTAGGTCTGTCTGTGGGGGATTTTCTTAAGAAAGCTCAGCTCATTATGGGTAGCAGCTGCCTAGAAGCTGGTCAACTGTTTTCAGCTGCTACCCATGCCATCATCCCAAGGGCAGAACACACATCTCCTCAGCATTAGCAGAGGCCAGCACTACGCGGATGCCCTGTGGGTGCCGGACGGACCTGCTGAACAGTCGGGTGAAGCCTGCCCTGACCCTTACCCTCTGGCCCTCACCTGCAGGTCATGGGTCACCTCCACCACTCCCTTGGGGAGAGAGATGGCGACAGCCTTCTTCTGCATCTTCCCCATCCAGGCCTTCAGCTGCTCTTTGGTCAGCAGTTTCTCCAGGCGCTCGAGGGGCTCCACGTGGTGGGGCATGAGGATGATGAGGCTGGAGAGCTTGTGGGCCAGGGGCATCTCCAAGATCTGCAGCTTCTCCTTCTCGTCATCATAGTAGTTGTAGAGGCCTGCGCGAAAAGCAGAGGATGCTGAGCACACTCCGGGGGTGGGGGTAAGGGGCCAGCCAGATTCTGGGCACCCTGGGACCCCACAGCTTGATTGTCTGGCTAGATACCTACCTGTCCGGTGCATCATTGTAACACCCACAGTATAGGAGCGAGTCACCATGAAGCCACGGTTGTCCACCATCTTGTGATGAAATTTCTCATCCCAGTGTGCTATGGGAGAGAAATAAGACAAGGTGTCCGTGAGCTGTGTCCCCCAGACACAGTCAGCCCACAGCCATGCACACCGACTGTGAACCCTAGACTCTACCCACGCCACATGCTCTTGGCTCCCTCAAGTGTGGCCAGTCCTCAGACCACTGAACACATGTTCCCTGTCTAAGCAGGCAGGTCTCTCTGATCACACTGCAAGAAGCTCATTCCTCATGTGTGGGTGGCATCTGTCAGAATCTGGGAAACTTGCTGAGGCAGGCTTTCTTCCCCACAGGGCAACTGAGGTGGGTGGGCTCGGTCTGTACCTTGGCCTAGAGTAAGCAAAGCCCACCTTTAAGTTCAAAGCTGGACAGATGACTCAGTGGTTAGGAGCACCGACCGCTCTTGCAGAGGACCTGGATTTGGTTCCCAGCACCCACATGGAGGCTCACAATCACTCGGCTGTGAGCTCATGGCACACATAATTTCATGCAGGTACACACATATACACATAAAAACAGTAAGTAAGTAAGTCAGTTAAAAACATTTCCTTCTTCTCTTTAAGTTCTGTGTGGCTAGAAAGATGACCAAAAGCGTATGCATGACAGAGGTGCAGGTCCCAACCAGACCTACATCCGTCCAGACAGACCAATGACAATCAGACTCCTTACCCAGCCTGGCCTATTTGGTTTCGTTTGTTTTTGTTGTCATTTCTTGAGGGGGGTTGTTTGCCTTTTTTTTTTTTTTCATTTATTTAGTTTTATTTTATGTGCATTGGTGTTTTGCCATGGGTGTCGGCCCCCTTGGAACTGGAATTACAGACAGTACGCTGCCATGTGGGTGCTGGGAATTGAATGCCGGGTTCTCTGGAAGAGCAGTCAGTATTCTTAACCACTGAGCCATCTCTCCAACCCAAGCCTGGCCCTATTTGTAAACTAGGGGTCACCTTCCTACCAGCAAGCTCTTAGGTCAGTCCCCCATATCTGGATACTCACACAAAACCACGAACCCCAGACCTAACCTTCAGTCAACCCACTGGGCCTCAGTCTCCTTCCCTGTGAGATGGGGCTAACCCTGCATCTATGGTTCCTTAATCCGCTGAGGTAGAATGTTCCAACTTACAAAAGCAAGAACCCTAATGTGTCGAAGCACAGTCCCATCCTAGCGATTCCCGCCTGGCTCCCCACCAGATCTAGTTTCTAGCACGTCAGAGAGTCTAACACTAAGCCTTGTCTCTGCCGGCTGTATCATCGTGATCAGACGAGAAACAATGAAGGACTGAGCATAAAAGGAAAAGCTCAGGAGAGTGGGAAAGAGTCCCACCTCTCCGTCACCCCAGCCCTGAGACTCACGCTTGAAGAACATGGCGTTAACGAGCAGCGCCCCGTCCGTGCGCTCCACGTCCTTGGTGACCTCGGGCAGCTTGCCGTCGGTGGTCTGCGAGGCCCACTCGTTGATGGACTGCAGGGCGCTGCGCTTGTCTCGGAAGTTGATCTTGGAGTGCTCACAGTTGTAGTGCTGCTTACTGCTGTGCACGAAGTCCTCGGCGAAGTTCACCGAGCTGGGCCCGTACAGGCGACTGCCCAGTTTCCAGGTCACATTGCGGGCCGTGGAGTTACTGAGGGAGCGCAGCAGCTCACCCAGCCCCGTGTGCACCTCCTCATCCCGCAGCTTCTCCGCGCTCAGCACGGCCTTGGCCTGCGACGCGGTGGTGGCTTTACCACCCAGCGACACCAGACCCAGGGATGAGGCCACCACCAAGGGTGACAGGAGGATGTTCTCCACCGCCTGGTCTTTGGCCATGGCCTGATACAAGCTGAAGGCCAGGCCCGTGCTGCGCTCTGCCAGTGTGGTCGCCTTGGAACTCAGCTTCTCCGCCGTACCGGGGGCCGCGGCCTCTACAGGCTTCTTCACCTCGGCTGCCAGGGCCACAGCCAAGAGGCAGAAGGCGGCCAGAAGGAGAGAGCGCATGGCTGAGAGGTGACCGGTGTGCACCACAGAGGACCTGTGAGGAGTACAGAGGGAACCACCCTGAAGTCTATGCCTTAGTCCCTAGCCTTACCCACCAAGCCACCAAGGGGACGGGGCAAGAGAACTCAGCTCTGGATCCCAGACCTGACTCAGGGCCACCCAGCCTCTCAGAGGCCTTCTTTGACCTCCTTACCTAATAAAAGCTCCTGGTACATTACCAGGCCACCCATTGATGTCTCCCACGGGACATTCAATACTTATACTTACTTATAAGTTTATCTAGAGCTGCCCTGAAGTAGGCTGTAGCCAACAGAGCCCGATCCTAGTTAGTATATCTGGTTCCCTACAACATCCCAATGGCCAGCATTTGTCATAGCTGTTTCTAAGGGTCAGGGCCACCTGGCCAGAATGGCACCCTCACTGGCTTTTGTGAAGCCCAGCTCTCGACTCCTACAGCCTCAGGGCCTTTGTCAGTTGGGCAAAGGCAGCAGCTGGCCGGGGGTCTGCAGAAAGCCCACATGTCTGAGCAGAGGATGCCATGTGAAATGGAGCTGAGGCCCTGGCCCTCTCTGTGCCTTGCATTCTGCCCTGGGACATTAATAAGTCACTGCTAGGTCACTCATTAAATGGGGGAACCCAAGCTGCTTCACTCTGCTGCCCCTAGGGTGACCTTGAGTGTGTACATACACCGCGTGTGTTACCATCTAGCCTCAGACTTGCTGAGCACTAAGGGTCTAGGTCTCCCCATACCCAAGACCTCTCTCCCTTAGCAAGGACTTAGCCTGTCCGTCTCCCACGCAGCCCCTGAACCAGATGGGAAATCCCATGACAAATGCTCTTGGGACCAGGTCGTTAGAAACTTGAAATGGATTTCCTAAGATCGCAGCAAGGGCAAGACCCTGGGGAAGGGAGTGAGTCGCTGCTCGGTGGAGCCCCGACCCTTTCCCGCCATCCTTCAGGAAGCCAGAGCCACAAATTCCATTCTGCCCTCCCGTGGGACAGCCAGGGCCACGTCACCATCTGTTCCAGAACCTCAAAGATGCCTGCAAGTCCCCTCCTCAGACTCCAGCAGTAGCAACAGTCCTCAAGACAAGCCCCAGATCACGAAGGTTTCTATTCCCACACCCTCTCCAGCTCATCGCTCCCCGCTCCCCACTTCATGCAGCAGTTCAGGCGAGTGGACCATGAGGCAAAAAGATCAGAAAGAACCCTGGTGGGGAATGGGTGCCCCTACTCTGGAAGACCCCTTTCATAGTCTTCTAGGAAGAAAGCACATTCCAGACCCTGCAGGAAGACTCTGGTGAGTCTGGCCTGCCTGAGAGAGTATGGGATTTCTGAGACAACACTCCTGCTAGCCAGGGAAGTCCCCCACCTCCTCAGCTGCTTCCCTTCTAGGGACCTTGAAGGAACAATGCAAAGGGACTGGACAGGAAGAGGGAATGGAGGACCACAGCCTCATAGCTGACTGAGGGATGATGTGAGATCTCACTCTTAGGAGAGATGGAGTCCTCATGTCCACACTATGCTCCTCCCTCACTAGATCTTGAAGTCAGGGTGAGCATGTAATTCACTGTACATTCAAAGATACTTGTAAGAGTAAAATGAATTGTATCACAGCAGCAGACACGTGGCCACCCTACTCAGAAAGGACCACTAATCCAGCAGAGGCCAGCCGCCTGCCTAAGGAAGGGGAAGAGAAGCCTAGCCCTGCCACGTGGCAGCTACCATCTTGACAGCCCCCACGCCCAGCCCACCCCGACCTGGGAGGGGCTTCTCCAGAAATCCCCAAATGACTAGTTTGGGATTCCGCAAGGCTCGCGGTGAGGACGTGGCAGGCAGAAGTTGCCTTATCTCCATAGGCCAGCAGAGGGGAAGAAACCGGGAGCCTGGTTTGGGAACTAGGGGTGCTGAGGAATCGCCTGGAGAATCCAGGAGCCTCCTGGGCTATAGTTTTACATCTGCACTTCAGAAGTCTGAGGGAAGAGGCAGAGCCGGGGAGAAAGGCCACGCTGTTAAACCCAGCATTAGGAATGAAAGTAGGCAAGTCTCTGCAAGCAAGCCAGCCTCCTACAGCCCAACCCATCTGCCTTGCCACAGCTAAATGCCAGCCCTCCGGCCAAGGTTAGACAATTTACAGTCCCATAAGAAAAAACAAAAACAGAAACAAAATAAAACCAAGATACCACAGAGCCAAAGGCTATGCCCACCGCTGGCCCTGGGAGCCTGTGATGGGACAGAAGGAGAGCAGATGCCAGAGGCAGGGGACAAACACCAGGGGTTTCTCAGATACTTGAAGGGTCTAAAGTACCTTGAAACTGCCTCAGAGGGAGATCACTGCCTGCCTTTTTCATTCTGAAAGAAAACAGAAGAGTAAAGAGATGGGACCCCGTAGAGATGTGGGGAGCAGAGGCCTGTCAGGCCCAGCCCCCAAAGGATACCCTGAGTATCGAGGTGGATGCTGCGGAGGTGGATTCTGCACTGGGAGAAAGCAGGGCCCAGCTGAGGCCTCCTCCGCTCAAGTAGGTCAGGATTCCTAGTGAGGGGCTCTGCCTTCAGCAAAGCTCTCCGGCCGACCACTGTGGTGTCCCGTTACTCAGCAACCCACTACTAAAAAATCTCTGCAGGGAATCCTGGGACTGAGACAAAGGACTAGACGGGAATGGGGGATGGGTACAGGAACTATCTGAGAGCAGAAGGGTGTGGCCTCGGCCCGACTTCCAGGCAGTCAAAGCCCCCAGCTTTTCACCGGCCTCCATCCGGGCCCTGGAGCCCAGAGGGCCCAGCAGGAAACACGGGAAGTGGAGAGGCAGGCCTTTAGACCAAACCGGGAATGCTTTCTTCCTTGCGTCTGGAGACTCAGCCATGTCCCCAAGCTGGAGGCTGGGTACCTCAAGGCTCAGAGGAAGTCCTCACCCTGCAGGAACTGGATGGGTGGATGGAACGACCGGGGTGTCTCAAATCACCCGGGGCCTGGTGGACCCTGATGACTCCCCTTTCGGGTGGGGTGAAAGTAATGCTGGTCAAGTCCAGCCATCAGTCACCTTCTAGGATGCTAATTAAAAAGCGACTGCTCCCCAAAGCCCGGGGGTCCCTAACAGCTAGGGACTCCCACTCCGGGTCAAGAGAAACCAAGGCTACGGCATCTCTCGGGCTAGATGCAGAGGCCCCTACACAGCCTGTGGGTAGGCTGGGCTGCTATCAACCACGGCGCGTCCCTGGGCCTCCACCCCAGAGTAAGGGACTGCAGAGCTGCTGGCCTTTCCCCACGGACGATGGGAGAATCAGGTCTCCCCCTTTCTCTGTTGTGCAAAAGGACATCTCTGCACTTGGTCCCAGCTCCACTCGGACCCTGCCACCACCTTTACCCTTCCCTGAGCTGCTGGGACTTCTCCTCACTTTCTCGGGTCCGTACGCGTCCCAGCCTACAGCTCCAGGGACCGTGATGTGTAACCTGACCCTAAGCAGGACTGCTCCATGTCCGATCTTTCACTGCCCTCCAGTGCCAGGACCCCAGGCTTTTGGATCGGGCCCCAGTCCCTTCGGGAGCGATCCGTTCCCCCCTGGGCCAAATCGCCCGGCCGCCCCCGCCCCTCACCTGGGCCGGGCTGGGCTGCTCCGGGACCGACGACGGGACACTCGTCTCAGACAGGCTCTACTCAACTCACTGCCCCGGGCTCGGGATCTATATATGGCTGTCCCCACCCCCTCCTGCCCGTCCTAAGAAACTTCTGGAAAGTTGGAAACGCTTCCGGAGAGCGCCGTGGCTCCCCGAGGGAAAAAAAAAAAAAGCCAAAGACCTCCCCCAAACCGCCCTGGCTCCCGCCCCTGTGCCTGCGGGCGCTCTCCCAACCCCTGGGTCCTACTGCCCCGTCGTCCGGCTGTGTTGGGGGCGTTGTTCCTTAGAGCCTGGACATCCTTGGACTCCGAGATCCTGGAAGTGGGAGAGCAGGGTGTAGACTACAGGATGAGCAGAAAGACAGACCCGCTCCAAAGTTCTGCTCCCCGGGACTGGAGTCTCCTTCTCAGATTGTCCACACAAGCCTGCTCTGGCCACACATCCCTTCTGCCACACATTTCTCTGATCTGCCCCAATAGACCCATGCCCGCCTTGTCAAGCTTTAATCAGGGGCCCCTTCGTGGGGGTCCCTCTCCTTTGCCTTAGGAGAGTCAGACACTGAAGTCAGTGAGTGCCCCTCTCCAATCCCAAGTTCACCCTTGAAACCTCCCTGGGGAGGAGAAGCCCTCAGAGTTCTGGCTGGACCCACACCCTGGAAGCCAAGTCTTGAAGTGATTTCGGAGACAGGCGCCTGGGCGGTCCCCCTGGAAATGGAGAGGTGTGTGTAAGGGAACAACCTGGATGTATTAAGTTCTGTTGTGTGATCTTCTTTTTTCTGGGCTAGTGCCCTTGACTGAAACAATATATTGTCATAACTGCCCCTTTCTCCATTTCAGTTTGCTCATCCCTGTCCACCCCTCCATTCCCTCTTAGGGCTCAGGGACTCACAGTTAGCTCTCCCACCCTACCCCACCCCACCCCACGCTGATAGCCTCTTGAGCTCTGAGTTAAGCCATTGTTATTTTTCTCTGTTCTAAGTACTGTGAACAAAGCTGCACACTGGGCAAAGTCCCTGCCCTTGGGGACATCCTTTCTGAGGGGTGTGTGCAGTTAGTAGAGAATTCAGTAGGTGAGGCCAGATTCCCTCAGTCTTCTGATAGCGGCATAATAGACAACAGACAACGTGCCTGGAAAGGAGAGGGGCGTGAAAAGGCCTTTTTTTCTTTTCTTTTCTTTTCAATGTTTTGGCCAGGGACTCAAGAAAGACAAGAAAGCATCCTGCCACTGAGCCCCATCCCAGCCCTGAGGACCCTGTATCACTCACTTTCTCATTCAATCAACGGCTCCTAATTATCTTCTTTCTCACATGTTCTTGACCAGAGCCCGGGGACCAAGTGAGTCTTTGCACCCAGCACCCCAAAAGATGATTTTCCTGGAGTCTTGGCATCAAACCATTACAGGGAGCAGTGGAGGAGGGTTTGGATACCCCCCCCCACCAGCTGCTCTACAGAGGTCTGGCTATGGTTACCCAGCCGTTTGCTCTAAAGCTGAGGCAAATATTAGATCCCAATAGATTTAGGCCTGAATCACAGAATCAGAGAGTGTGTGAATCCTCAAATGACCACCACATATGTTAATCTTATATCAAAGCCCCACAAAGTCTTTGAACCTAGTGAAGGAATCTTAGCCTGTTAGAATCTCAGTCAAAAGAAGGAAAATGACAAAAATAATAATAAGTAAATAAGTAAATAAATAAATCATGTACCAGGCCTAGTGTCATAGGCCTGAAGTCCCGAGACCCTGGAGACAGATGGCAGGAGGGTGGTGAGTTCAAGGTGAGCCTATGCTGACAGCTAGAACTTTCTGAAATGTACCCAAAGGCAACCACCTGCCCCCTCTAAGCACAGTGGCCGGGTTGTCTTTGGGTAGCCCACCATTGTTTTGTAGAACAGATCTGATCTTGAGCAAGGTCTTTCCAGGCACAGGGTGCTGTCGCCGCCCTCGTGGTGGCTGTCCCGATTCTCCTTTGCTTCCCCCTGCATCCACCGTGTGCTGCTTATAAGGATACATCTTTGCACACTAAGGATACCACCAAGTCCCAGGCCACACCCCCTCTCAATCATCATCCTCTTCATATTGGCTCTCGGGCTCTTTTGGAACTCACTTGGTAGGCTGTGAGCTGAGACAGCGATAGAAAGCTCATCAAAGCTGGTGGGGTGCAGTGGAGGTCTGCTGGGTTTCCAGCAGGTCCTATGTGAAAATCCCATACAGCCCCCCCCTTCTCTGCCCTTCCATCTGTCAGCACCCAGGCCTCACTAGCATTGGAACGGAAGCTGAGAGAGCTATGACTTTCCCAAAAGGCAGAGGGTAAACTGAGGCTCGTTGTGTTAGACCAGTCCAGAACCCTAGCAGGAGTAGGGGAGAAGTAGAGACGAAAGCCCCCCCCCCATTTACAGGTAGTGAAGCTGAGTCCAGAGCAGGGTGTGGAGCTGGACGCTCCTGCAGCCCCACAGACCCCTTGTGTAGCTCAACTGGCCAGAAGTCTCCTCTGTGTCTGTCAGCCTTCGGTGCCTGCCTGAGCATCCACATTATCACACCCAGGTTGTAAGTGAATGTCACTGGGGACTTTGGAAGGGTGGGAGAGGCTTCCCCCTCCTCTCCCTGTGTCCCTAGCTCCCAGCCCAGGGTCTGGCATAATAAAACCATAGTCATGAAAACCACAGTCATGAAAACCATAGTCATGAAAACCATAGTCTTGCCAGCAAGGGACACGCGGGAAGCGGCTAACTCATTCTCCTTAGGAAAAGAAGGCCATGGCTCCTTTAAATTTCCAACGTCAGCAAAAAAATGTCGAGAGTCTTTGGCACATTATTCTTAGCTCTGAGCCCAGCCCAGACGCTGGAGGCCCTTCCCCCACTCCCCAGGCAGCTCGCTTTGAAAAAAAAAAAGCCTCTTTTTGAAGGGGGTGGGAGGGGACGCAAACAGGTCCAGAAACTCTCATGTCTGGATTCCTCCAGGGCCTAGATTCCTCTGCTCCTGCCACCCTGCCTTGCCCTGCGTGGAGGGGCCCAGCCTGATGCTCTCAAGGTCCAGAAGCAAGGCCACAGGAAACAGAATACCTTCCAGTCCAACTAGGTCCACATTTGCCAGAAAGGAGAAGAGTCCCCGAGAGGCGCGAGTATTTGCCTCGGGTCACACAGCACATCTGAATTGGAGATCGTGCCCTGAACCTTTTCCCTCGACACCACCCAGCACCCTTTTTCTGATGCTACCTTAAGCTGGGCAGTTTGGCCAGGGATTGTAGAAATGGCTTCCTTTGGCTCCTGTGACTAGATTCGGTCTTCAGGCCCGGGGCTTGTGGACTCCTAGGACAGAAGCTAGCCTGTCATTTAATGTCCACACTGCCCCCAGCTTCTATCCTATCGGATCCTTCCAGAAGGTGGAAATGTTGCCATTTGAAGCGCAGCCTGGGAGAAGCGTGTGGGGGAGTGTGGGGGAGTGACCAGCATGGTCGAGGCTCACAGCAAGAGGGGAAGAAGGTAGGAAGGAGCAGAGCAGGACAAAAGATCAGTAACTGCGTTAGTCCCAGACCCTGGCTGGCATGGTCCCCTCAGGCTGTTCCAATCTAGAACGGGAAGTGCAATTCCCTTCTCTAACTTGGAGAAAGGCTTGACAGCCAGTCGAAGCTGCCCTCCCCTTGGAGCTGGAGGCCCACAGGCGGCCACTCTGTGACAGTTGTCCAGAGGCCAAGTGAGCTCTCAGCCCAGGCGTGAGTCAGGGATTCTGCAATGTCTGACTCTCCCAAGAATGCCTTCCATCTAAGGGGGCTGTGCTGTTGGCTGCCAGGAGGGAGAGAGAAGCGCTGGCCAGGGAAGACCAGGAAGCTGCCTTCCCCTCCTCCAAGGGCAGGCCCCGCCCCCAGCCATCCACAACTCAGGAACTCTAGAGCCCTCACCCACACCCCGGCCCGCGAGTGCCATGGAGACACATGTGTCTTCACGTGTCTTCATGTGCAATATACACAGTACTCAAAGGCATCAGTGTGCATACATGTATGTGTAACTGTCTGGAAACCCGAGTGCACTACATGTTATATACACGTGTGTGCCTGATGTTGGCAGGCACACAGACTGGCACCCTGCCTCTTCCCAGTGTTCCTCTGTCCCCTTCTGGCCTTCTCATGCAGGGAAAGGCCAGACCTTTGGGGCTCCTAAGTTGGGACACAGTGATTGACACTGTCCTGTCTCGCCTTTCTCCCAGGTGACGCTCATGCCGGAATGATAGTGATGACTCGGTTGACGACAGAACTGTCCTCCTTGTCACAGCATCTCCACTGCTCAGAGATGAGCTGTGACCTGGGCCCACCCCACTCCCCAGCGCTAATGTGCTCCAGCTTGGTGCAGCACCCTAGTGTTACCACACACAAGGGCCCTGGGACCTCCTCCTGGCTCTGCCACCCTGTGCCCATGACCTTGTCTCCCTCATCAACCACACTGTTATCTCCAAAAAAAAAAGCCCAGGTCAGGATCTCCAGGTCACACCCCGATCACTCCTCACAGGCTGTCACCCCTGATCCCCTCTGAGGAAATGCTGTTGACCTTTCCTGTTCTGTCTTCTGAATGTTCCCAAAAGTTTTACATGCTTTGTGAGTGTGTATTCATGCTCGCGTGTGTACACACACACACACACACACACACACACACACTGCCAGCCAAGGCTGTAGCTAGAATGGGGACTCCCCTTGAGGGCAGAGGCAGAGAATGGCAGCCTAGCCAAGGAGTCAGGAGTCTGTGTCAGGATCTACCTCCTTCCCCCCACAGATCACCTATTGACCTTGCAGAACCTCCAACTGAGCAGTTCTCAACTTGTGGGGCTTGGCACCTTTAAGGGATCCAATGACCTTTCACAGGGGTCACATATCAGATATCCTGCATATCAGACATTCACATTATGATTCATAACAGTAGCAAATTTACAGTTATGAAGTAGCAACAAAAATAATTTTATGGTTGGGGGTCACCACGGCATGAGGACCGGTATTAAAGGTCACAGCATTAGGAAGGTTGAGAACCACTGCTCTGACCTCGAGGCTCAGCTCCACCTCCTCACCCATGGTCTGGATGGATCATGTTTTAAACTAGAAGGAAGCTCACACACACTCCTGGCAGGAGGAGAAATCAGCACACTTGCAGCTGGGAGACGGTAGCTCAGTGTCGAAGCTCTCACCCACCAAGGCCCTTGTTTAGTCCTCAGCACAGGAAGGAAGAGGGAGGGACAGAGATGAAGACCAAAGAAAAGCTTTGCTGGAGACAGAGACAGCGTTCATGCCACGCACTTCAGTGGCACACGCCTTTAATCTCAGCACTCAGGAGGCAGAGGCAGAGGCAGGCAGAGCTCTGTGAGTACGAGTGTAGCTCGGTCTACAGAGTGAGTTTCAGGACAGCTAAGGTCACACAGAGAAACGCTGTCTTCAAAAAACAAACAAACAAACAACCCCCCCCAAAACAAACAAACAAAAAAAAAACCAAAAAAAAAAAACAAAAAAAGGAACCTATAGTGAATCCTTCCTTGTAATGGCACAGATGGGGTGGACACACGCTGAAAGGGATTGGATCTCAGAGTGCAACAAGAAAGTAGAGTACTTGCCGGGCACTCCCTTGATCCTGCATGGGGGCCATCTCTGGAAGGTCATCAGAAACACTGACCAGGTCTATCGACGACCATTGCTGCAGAGAACTGGATGGCGGGTGGATTGGAAGGCTTGTCTCTATGGTCATGGTGTGCGCACCTTGGAACTCAGAAGTCAGGAGAAAGAGGCAGGCAGGTCTCTGCGAGTTCAAGGCCAGACCAATCTCCAGAGTGTTCCAGAACACCTGGAGCTCCAGAGTGAGCCCCTGTCTCACACGAACAAACAGAAGGGAGACAAAGGCAATGAGAAGTGGAGCATTGGCATCATCAGAACCAGACAGCTCTTCTAACTAACCTGCTAGTTAAAGGTCTGAGTTCATTTATTTTTGCTTATTTGAGAAAGGGTCTCCCTACATAGCCTTGGCTGTCCTGGAACTCATATGTAGACCAGGCTGGCCTTAAACTTAGATATCTGCCTGCCCCTGTCTCCTAAGTGCTGGCATTAAAGGTCTGTGCCACCACCGCCCAGCCTTGTGAGTTTTTTTCTCTTTAATGAGTGTGTATTGTAAGCAGTTAATGAACTATATATACATACACGGATGTGTGTAGTATTCACAAAGAAAGGCTCGGAAGAAATATTCTTAAGTGGGTTAGTACCGTCTCTGGAGAAGAATGTATATCACCTCTTTTTCCCTTCTCTGCTCCGGATGTTTTCAACAGCACGTACTTTACAATCACCTCAAAACACCAGTAAAATAAGTAGAACAAAACCAGCCAATGGGAGGCCATGCTTTAGCGTAAAGAGATTGTGGGGTAGGGTGGGGGTATTGCTGGGGAAGCCTCTGACCTTTGGAGACCCCCTAAAATGGGACTACTTCACTACAGCCCTGGGGGCAGCTGCAGGTTCCTGCAGCCAGAGCTGGCTTTCCCTGTCAGCCAGGCTGTAGCATGGGGAGGACAGGGCTGTGTGTGTGTCGGGGAGTATGTCAGCGTGGGTCAGGATATCACAGAGAAGACTCAGGAGCCCAGAGCCAGAGCCTGGACCTTTGACCCTGGCAAGAACTCAGAGCTGGGAATGTGTGGTGGTGGTTGGGCCTGGAGGCCACAAAGGAGGAAGGAGAAAGGCCTCCCTAGAATGCAGCCTGGGTGAGGAGGCAGCAGCAAGTGGTCCTTCCCCTGAGATGGAGATTGGGTAGGGAGCTCCTACGGGAGGCAACGGCCTTCCATAGTCCCCAGTAGGGAAAATTTTGGTGCCTGACGGCTTCTGGTGGAGGAGGCTGGGGGGAGGGGAGGGGAGGCCGTGCAGGATGCTATGGAGCAGCGGCTGGCTTCCCCCTGTTCCTCCTCCCTGGCCGAGAATGCCAGGGGTGGACCAGGCCGCCCAGTGATCCTCGGTGGGTGGGGTGGGCCAGCGCTGGGGTCTGTACACTCGGCTGGGTCTCATTGGCTGTCAGGACTGGAGCTGCACAGAGACAGGCCAAGCTGATGCAACGTGGGCCTATCATTGCAAGCCCTGTGGAGGGATGCAGCTGTGCTGGCTGCTGCCCAGCTGTTCCAGCGGGGAGGTGGGGAATGACTCTCAAGGCAGCCCAGCCAGGCCCAAAGGCCTCTGTTGTCGGCCTGCTCTGACTCAGGAGGGAAACATGCCTTTCATGGAAGCATCCAGATCTCTGCCGTGTGTGTGTGTGTGTGTGTGTGTGTGTGTGTGTGTGTGTGTGTGTGTGTGTGCGCGTGCGCGCGCGTGCATTCACCACCGGGAAAGAGACCCAGCTGATGATGTGCTGCAGCTGTTCTCAGGGCTCAGCGCTCTCAGGGCCAGATGGGGAGGAAGGGTAAGGGAGAAAGAGCCTAAGGAGAGAGCCAGGGCCATCTGCCACCTCTTCTGTGGGGGAGTTTGGGCAAGTCCTTGATCCCTCTGAGACTTAGTTTCCTCATCTCCTTAGCTGGAAGAGTTGTGAATGAGAACTCAGAAGGCAGGCTTGGAGAGGGAAGGAGATGCCCCAGAGGGTACAGTGGACCAGTCTGAGCCCTGACACAAGAACAAGAGAAGAGAAGGGGCCTCCTCTTCCTCCTTCTCCTCTTCCTCCTCTTCCTCCTCTTCCTTCTCCTCTTCCTCCTTTTCCTCCACCTCCTTTTTCTCTTCCTCCTCCTCTTCCTCTTCCTCCTCTTCCTTCTCCTCTTCCTCCTCCTCCTCCTCCACCTCCTCCTTCTCTCCCTCCTTCTCTTCCTCTTCCTCCTCTTCCTCCTCTTCCTTCTCCTCTTCCTCCACCTCCTCCTTCTCTTCCTCCTCCTCTTCCTCTTCCTCCTCTTCCTTCTCCTCTTCCTCCTCTTCCTCCACCCCCTCCTCCTATTCCTCCTCTTCCTTCTCCTCTTCCTTCTCCTCTTCCTCCTTTTCCTCCACCTCCTCCTTCTCTTCCTCCTCCTCTTCCTCCTCCTCCTCCTCTTCCTCCTCCTCTTCCTCTTCCTCCTCTTCCTTCTCCTCTTCCTCCTCTTCCTTCTCCTCCTCCTCCTCTTCCTCCTCTTCCTTCTCCTCCTCCTCCTCTTCCTCCTTTTCCTCCACCTCCTCCTCCTCTTCCTTCTCCTCTTCCTCCTTTTCCTCCACCTCCTCCTTCTCTTCCTCCTCCTCTTCCTTTGGTGTATTTTTCCTCTTCTCTCTTTTTCTCCCTTTTGTCTGTTTCATTTTGTCGAGAAGGGTTTCACATAGTCCACGCTGGCCTCGAACTCCTTATATAGCTGAGGATAAATTACCCTTGAGTTCCTGATACAGCTGAGGCTGGACTTTGAACTCTATTTTGTTTTGTTTTGTTGTTTTTTGTGACAGGGTTTTTTTTTTTTTTTTGTGGGAGCCTGTCCTGGAACTCTCTTTGTAGACGAGGTGGCCTCAAATTCACTGAGATCCACTTGCCTCTGCCTCCCAAGGGCTGGGATTGAAGGTGTGCTCCACCACCGCCCTGTGTATGGCCTTTGAACTCTTAGTCTCCGGGCCCCCCCCCCCCCCCCCCGCCCAAACCTCAGTCTCCCAGGTGCTGGGATTACAAGGTGCCACCTCCCCAGTTTAAAGGAGTGTCACGTGACATCCATCTTCCTGTACCCCCAGACCTTGTGTCTTCCCTGCTGGGGGCCTCAAAGGAAATGTTTCCTCCAGCAGCCTGGAAATGACATACGTGGCTTTGAAATCAGGCCTTGGCTTAGGTCCCTGGGCTACACCAGAGGACACCAGCAGGCTCATGTTGGCACTATGTCACCTAGGCCTCTTGGTGGCTTTGTCTATAAGTTGATTACCTTTTTAATTCTGCCCAGGTCCTAGGCAGAGCTTTTGAGGTGTTGGGACAGTGGGAAGTGAGACTTGGACACATGGTCACTAGGGTTGAGGGAGTCTTGCTCAGCAGTTGAGGGTCCCAGGATCTACACTGGGGCTCAGGTTGGACTCAGGAACCCCATGTGGAGTACTGAGAAAGCTTTGAGGAGCAGTCAGAGCCTGTGAGCGCCTCAGGGCCCCCGCTTTCCGAGAGGATGTTCCCCAAATCCCACCTCTCAAATCACTGTCTTAAGCCTCGATCATCATGAAGTGGGAAGAACAATGTTTCTTAAAACACGCACACACACACACACACACACACACACACACACACACACACACACACACGACACCTTGTGTATGTGTGCACCCACTCGTGTGTGCATACCAGGACACAGATGTGTAGCGTCAAAGGACAACTTGTAAGGGTCAGTTCTCTCCTCCCACCGTGTAGGTCCCAGGAATCAAACTCAGGTTGTCAGGCTTGGTGGCAAGCCCCTTTGCCCACTAGTCCATCTCCCCAGTCCAGTAGTTTTTTGTTGTTGTTGTTGTTGTTGTTGTTTTAGATAGAGTGTCTCTATGTAGTCCTGACTGTCCTGAATCCTGCTATGTTGACCAGGCTAGCCTGAACTCAGAGATCTGCCTGCCTCTGCCTCCTGAGTGCTGGGAGGAAAGGCGTGAGCTACCACCGCCCAGCTCAACCCCAGAGTCCTTCAAAGTCTGTCTCCCGGTTGCTCTGAGGAACAAAGGAAAGCAAATGAAACACACCACTGGTTTGGGATGCCTGTAAGCTGCACAGCTATCACTGGAGGACACATGGTTTGGGATGGCCTGTAAGCTGGACAGCTATCACTGGAGGACACACCCCTCCCTTCCCCCTCCCCTTGCTTCTCTCCCTCCTTTCTAGCAGCTCAGAGACCCAGTCTGCCCTCCCAGAGTCGTGGGGGGGGGGCATCCTCCCAGTCAGCCAGAGAGCCCCCTGTCCCTGAGCACTGAGCACAAGAGAGTCCCAGCAAGTCTGTTCTTC
The DNA here is from genome assembly GCF_049852395.1 of Peromyscus maniculatus bairdii. Lineage (NCBI taxonomy): Eukaryota > Metazoa > Chordata > Mammalia > Rodentia > Cricetidae > Peromyscus > Peromyscus maniculatus. Next base: position 110,035,177 of record NC_134852.1, read on the forward strand.
TTTCTCCAGTGTAGCAAGGATGCTCTGAGGAAGCGCTATGGACCAGGCACTGTTCTAGGACCTGGGAGAAGAATGAGCTGAGCTGACCTTTGCTTCCAGGGCCTCCATGTTGGCTGAGAACCAAGAAACAAACACGATGTGATCACACTAGGAAGAAAGAAAGGCGAGGGAAAGGGGGAAAGATTCAAATTACACCAGCCGCTGAGACTTGAAAAGCAAGTTTCAAGTGGCTTGAAACAACACAAATTTATCCTTACGGTTCTAGGGGTCAAAATACTGAATACGGCACTCCAGGGGTGAATCTGTCTTAATCCGTCATTTTTCCTGGTGCTGTGACAAAATGACCCAGGAAAGGCCACTTAAGGAAGGAAGGGTTTCTTTTGGCTATGATTTGAGGGGGTGCAGTCACCTCGGTCACAGCAGGTGTGTGGGGCAGCTGGGTCCATTGTTTGTGGTCAGGGAGCGGGTGGGGTGTGCTGATGCTCAGCTTGCTCTCTCTGTTTTTTGTTGTTGTTTTGTTTGTTTGTTTGTTTGTTTTATGAAGTCCAGGCTCCCAGCCTGTGGGGTTTTTCTACTCACAGCTAGGAGAGACAGTCTCAGACACACACAGAGATGTGTGGCCTAGGTGATTCCAAATCTAGTCAAACCGACCAAGGAAGTCCACCATCACACTATCCTTCCCAGCCTCAAGGTCCCTACAGTTCCGTGACTCTCTTGGCCTTTGCTTCAGCCTTCAAAATCAGCAATCATAGCACCACCAGGTCCCCTCCCTAGGACTCCTCAGTCCATCCCCTCATCCGACTCTGACTTCCTCTTGTAAAGACCCTCCTGATTGTGTTTGTGTTCTTCACAAAAACCAGAGCTTAGTTACCCCACGTGAAGTCTCTTGACTACACAACGGAATGTGTTTCTGGGTTCCGAGGATTTGGGACACCAGCATTCTTCAGGAAGCCATGATTCTTTTTCTTTTAATTCCTTTTTTGTTGATTATTTGGGAACCTCACATCATGGCCCCAATCACACCAATCACACTGACTTTCTAGTCTTCTCATGCCCCCTCCCGTGACCTCTGTCCCTGAAAAGAAACAAGTCCATTTCGTGTTGTCCATATATTCACTGGAGTATGGTCAAATTCCTGGTGGCCAGTCCCTCAAGGGAGGATGAGTCTTTCTCTGCCTGCATCTGTGCCAGAAGCCATCAGCTAAGAGGAGACTCGTGGGGTTGGGCCGGCTCCCCTGCCCTCAGGGGCATTAGCATAGCTGGGCGGCACATCTGCATCAGTGGGACACAGGCTGCGGACATCAACACGGCCCTTGGCCATGTCAGGACCACTGACCCACTCATGGCCCTCCGCAAAGCCTGAGGACGTCACCACGACATCAGAGAGCGGCACAGACTACACACGTCCACATGGATCTCAGGTTTCATTGGGGTCTGGGGCAGCAGCATGGGCCACGGACACTGACATGGCCTCCGGTGGCATCAGAGACCATGGTGGTCCTTTAGGGAGGTCCAGTCCAGAAAGTGAGATTCTCCTCAACTTGGGCCTCTATCGATGCCCAGAGCCAGGGGGATCCTGTGGCCATGAAGAAGGTTGGGGGCTGAGTCTGTGTCTGTATAAGCTCTGCCACCATCCCCCGAAGCCTGCTGGGCACTGCCGAATGTAACCTCAGCCTCCTTCTCACCTGTCACAGCCGTCCAGTCTCCAGGTCTGCCTCTCTCCCTAGTGCACACACTTCTGTTCTTCTAACTTTCCACCTCTCCATACGTTTGTTCGTGTTGTGGTGATACATAGTGTATGTACCCTAATAAACTTGCCTGAGGCTCCAAGGACAGAGCCAGCCACTAGCTCAGACACACAGCCAGGTGGTGGTGGCACACACCTTTAATCCCAGCACTTGAGATCTCATGCCTTTGCTTGGGAAGCACACACACCTTTAATCCCAGGAAGTAATATGGCAGAGCAGAGAAGGGGATATAAGGTGCGAGGAAACAGGAACTCACTCTCTTTAGGCTGAGGATTTCATAGAGGTAAGAACTAGTGGCGGGCTGCTCTGCTTCTCTGATCTTTCAGCTTTCACCCTGATATCTGGCTCTGGGTTTTCTATTAAAAGACCATGTAGATTCATACAACATCATGTAGTGGCACCCACCTGCCCTGGGCCGTGGGCCTGGACATGCTTCAGAAACTCCTCCCCTCCTCGTCTTCCTCTTCTCCTTCTTTTTGGTTTTTCAAGATAAGGTTTCTCTGTGTAACACTCCTGGCCGTCCTGGAACTCACTTTGTAGCCCAGGCTGGCCTCAAACTCACAGAGCCTGCCTCTGCCTCCCGAGTGCTGGGATTAAAGACGTGCGCCATCACCGCCCAGAAGCCATTGTTCTTATCATCGGCGAAGCCAAACCCAGGCAGCTCTGAAGGGAGGTGCAAGCGCAGAGGGCCAAGGCCAGAGCAACTGAGGCATGATCTAGGGGGTGACAAGAAGGTTAGCTTTCTAGAAATCAAAGCTCTATCAGCTTTATCTTATCAGTCCATTCATGAGGCTGATCATACCCCTGCAAACAATCACGCTGTGCTCCAGGAACCCAGAGCCTCGGGTCACTGAGGAGATTCGGAGTTACTTCAACCCCTTTGCTCCTGGCTATCACACTTGTGTGGGGCTTAGAGGAAGAGCCCTGGATACTTGAAGGAGTCTGTCGGTGGGCACTCCTCTGCCCGGGCTGACGGATAAGGAGCATGAACAGCCACTGGTACCTGGGTATAATCTTGGTATGTCTTCCTCAGTGAAGGCCAGGATTGTGTGGCTGAGGGAGGTTGGGCCAAGAAAGCCGGTCTGGAGCAGTGGTAGGAACCTTCAATGGCTGTATTGTTGGCTCTGGGCTGTGGCAGGAGAGGCTCCAGGGTCTGCTGAATGAGTCATCTGTGCTGTTGAGTTGGAATGCCCAGGTCAGGCACTCTCTTGGGAGATGACTTCCCAACCTACCCCCAACTCAACCCAGGCCCTGCCGTTTGGCTTGCTGTCAGGGACCATGGCTGTAACAAGTCAGCTCTCTGTGCGGCTGGCTATTGAACTGTGGTCCTCCTTGTTGGAAGGTAAGCTCTGTAGATACGCCAGGAACTGCCTGCCTTCATCAGCACCGGCACCACCAGGCACTAATCCAGAGCTGGGCTCAGCGGTGTTCCGTGTATGTCTGTGATGGATCATGCACGCAGGGACACGTAAACACAGGGATGGATACATGGATGCAGAGCTCGCTGGCACCGTCATCCTCACTTTACCTGGTCACCTCATTCTTGACCTTTGTCCCTAATACTTCCTTACCAGCTTCCAGCCTCCTCCACACTGTTGCCAGGGGATCATTCCAGCACACCACCTAGTGAGACGCTTTCTGGGATTCCGAGCAACTCTCAAGAGGTAGTAGCCACTCCCTGCCTGGCTCCAAAGCTTCCTCTACCCCTGCCAGCTTCAGCAGCCCCCTCCCAGGTTCTCTCCTCCACCTCAAGCACTCTGGTATTCCCAGAACACCCTTCATCCTTGCTCCTCTCATGGATGGCTGCTCTGTCCAAGGCCTCCTGGGTAGCCCCTTCCCTAGGCTTTTTACACCTCAGCACCAGCTGTAATTCCCCGTTAGCATACCTGCCTTCCTTTCTGTAACCTGAGACCCAAGCAGCAGGAACTGATCCATGCCTCTTGCATCCCCAGGACACAGCAAAATGCTAAGCAGTTGTGCCCCAAGACAGTGGGTGGGACGAGACCTGACCCGTGGACGCTTCTGCCCTCTGGTGTTCATTTTGAGCTACTGCAGTTTCCTGCAGCTTTTAGGACTAGTAACATCAGTTAAGATCAAATCTGTTTAGAAGGGATATTTACTGGATCCCATAAACCTATAAACGAGAAAATTTAGGAGGTGTAGCCTACTGATCTGTGTTAACGAACCCTCCAGGTGGTGTGGATACAAGTTTGCAAACTATTATTCTGGCATCTTGGGTAAGAACCACTCCTGAGAGGCTGAGAAAACAGAGGAGACAGGAGGTACCTGGGAGCAAGGTTGGAGAAATACAGGATGCTTAATTAAGGCTAAATTTCAAATAGAAAATGCAACATTTTGTTGCAAATGTTGCTTCAGACACCCAAACTTTAAAAAAAAAATCCATCATTTCCCTGAAATTCTTCTTTAGCTGGGTGTGTTTTCTTTCTGAAGCCTTGTGTACAATACAGGCATAATTCTACACTGTCACCATCTTAAATCCTTTCTATTTTAAAAATTTATTAATTAGTCAGGTGGTGGTGGCACATGTCTTTAATCCCAGCACTCGGGAGTCAGAGGAAGGTGGATTTCTGTGAGTTCCAGGCCAGTTCGGTCTACAGAGCGAGTTCCAGGACAGCAAGGGCTACACACACACACACACACACACACACACACACACACACACACACACACACACACACACACAAACCTTGTCTCAAAAAACCAAGTATACATCTTTTTTAATTTAGTGTGTGTGTGCTCCTGGCAGACGAGAGCATGCATGGCCTGTGTGTAAAGGTCAGAGGACGGCTTCCAGGAGTTTATTTCCCTGCCACCATGGATTCAGGGCATCATGCAAGCACAGCAAGCGTGTTTTTTTTTTTTTTTTAAGTTAATTCAGTCTTGGAATGATCTAACTAATTCTTTTTTTTTATTAACTTTTTTTATTTTATTTTACAATACCATTCAGTTCTACATATCAGCCACGGGTTCCCCTGTTCTCCCCCCTCCCACCCCCTCCCCTTACCCCCAGCCCACCCCCCATTCCCACCTCCTCCAGGGCAAATCCTCCCCCCAAGGACTGAGATCAACCTGGTAGACTCAGTCCAGGCAGGTCCAGTCCCCTCCTCCCAGGCCGAGCCAAGCGTCCCTGCATAAGCTCCAGGTTTCAAACAGCCAACTTATGCAATGAGCACAGGACCCGGTACTGGTACCACTGCCTAGTTGCCTCCCAAACTGATCAAACCAATCAACTGTCTCACCTATTCAGAGGACCTGATCCAGCTGGGGCCCCCTCAGCCTTTGGTTCATAGTTCATGTGTTTCCATTCATTTGGCTATTTTTTTTCAATAATTGAGTAAAACAGAAATTTATTATAAGCCACAGTGGTCCTAGGGACCTCCATGCTATATATATATATATATATATATATATATATATATATATATATATATATATATATATATATATATATATATATCCTCCATAGTTTTATGGGTTGTGGTCTGATTGTTCTTTATTTTATATCTAGAATCCACTTATGAGTGAGTACATACCATGACTGTCTTTCTGGGTATGGGTTACCTCACTCAGGATGATTTTTTCTAGTTCCATCCATTTGCCTGCAAATTTCATGCTTTCATTGTTTTTCTCTGCTGAGTAGTACTCCATTGTGTATATGTACCACATTTTTTTTCATCCATTCTTCCGTTGACGGGCATCTAGGTTGTTTCCAGGTTCTGGCTATTACAAATAGTGCTGCTATGAACATAGCTGAGCATGTATCTTTATGGTATGAATCAGCATTTCTTGGGTATATGCCCAAGAGTGGGATGGCTGGGTCTTGAGGTAGTTCGATTCCTAATTTTCTGAGAGACCGCCATACTGATTTCCACAGTGGTTGTACAAGTTTACATTCCCACCAACAGTGGAGGAGTGTTCCCTTTGCTCCACATCCTCTCCAACATTGACTGTCATTGGTGTTTTTGATCGTAGCCATTCTGACAGGTGTAAGGTGGTATCTCAGAGTCGTTTTGATTTGCTTTTCTCTGATGATTAAGGATGTTGAGCATTTCTTTAAATGTCTTTTAGCCATTTGTGATTCTTGTTTTGTGAATTCTCTGTTTAGCTCTTTAGCCCATTTTTTAATTGGACTGTTCAGTACTTTGATGTCTAGTTTCTTGAGTTCTTTATATACTGTGGAGATCAATCCTCTGTCAGATGTGGGGTTGGTGAAGATCTTTTCCCATTCTGTTGGCTGTCTTTTTGTCTTATTGATTGTGTCTTTTGCCCTGCAAAAGCTTCTCAGTTTCGAGAGGACCCATTTATTAATTGTTGTGCTCAGGGTCTGTGCTGTTGGTGTTTTATTTAGGAAATGGTCTCCGGTGCCAATGCGTTCAAGAGTGCTCCCTACTTTCTTTTCTATTAAGTTTAATGTAACTGGATTTATGTTCAGGTCTTTGATCCACTTGGTCTTGAGTTTTGTGCATGGTGACAGATATGGATCTATTTGTAATCTTTTACATATTGAGATCCAGTTATGCCAGCACCATTTGTTGAAGATACTTTCTTTGTTTCATTGTATAGTTTTGGCTCCTTTGTCAAAAACCAGGTGTTCATATGTGCATGGATTAATGTCAGGGTCTTCAATTCGATTCCATTGGTCCGTATGTCGGTTTTTATACCAGTACCAAGCTGTTTTTATTACTATAGCTCTATAGTAGAGTTTGAGGTCAGGGATGGTGACAGCAAGCGTCTTGTGACAGCTGAGCCATCACACCAGCTGCCATTTCGAATCTTAATAGTTTTTATTTGTGGGGTTTTGTTGGTCTTCCTTTTGTTGCTGTTGTTTTAGACAGAGTCTCACTGTGTAGCCCGGGTTGTCCTGGAACTGGCTATGTAAACCAGGCTGGCTTCAGGCTGGCCTTAAACTCACAGAGATCTCTCTGCCTTTGCCTCCTAAGCGCTGGGATTAAAGGCGTGCACCCCCACACCTGACCTTGACATTTTTAAATCAAGTATGGCAGCACACTCTTATAACCTCAGCATTTGGGGTCTGAGCAGGGGTGTGGCAGAATCTGCCAGTGACTTGTGGGAGGCTGAGTGTGGGCTCCAGTTAATGCCCACCTGGACAAGAGCTACTGTCCAGGCAGACAGCACGGGAAGGTGGCAGCACAGATGCAGAGTGACTTATTGAGCACCTACTGTGTGCTCGGCATGGTCCTAGAGGGTGGGAACTCAAAGCTGAAAGAAGCAAATATGGGCCCGGCTTCCGTGGAATGGCTCTTCCATTCTGCCAGCCTCTGTCTCAGGTGTGTGCCTGGACCCTAGTGCCCTAGTCAAACAGAGGGCACGGACTTGGTCATTTTTCAGAGGTAAGCAGACGTCGCTGCACCCTTTGGCAGAGATTTCACTACCGGGTCCAAGGAGACAGCTGAGTCGGCAAGTGTCCGATGAAGAACCCACCGGTCCTTCTTTTTCTCCCCCGGGACCATCTTTGCTGCTACTTGTAGTCTGGGATAGGTGAGGAAGAGAGGGCAGAAAACACACTACTTGTGTGGCACAGTGGAGACCTGGCCTGGGGTGGCTCTCTGGGACATGGTGGATGTTCAGAGTTGACTAACTGACAGCTTCCCCTTCCGGCGATCATCTCACCTGTCAGCTCGTGACATCTCCTCCTGGACTTGATTGAGTCTGAGCAGTTTCCTCTCTCCTTGTGTCCCCCAGCTCCCAGCCACAGGCCCTCTCCAGGTCCCCTCTGTCTCATCCACTCTGGCAGTGAGAACCCCTTTTGGTTTGTGCTGACTCTCCTCAGGATACCCCAACATATTCACCAGCCTCAGCATGTGTGGGGACCAGCCTGGTCCTGTGCAGCCCCTCAGTGGAGGAACAGAGCAGGTCTCTGATAGCTCTCTCGACTCTTCCTTATTTGGCACAAAGGTGGGAGAGAGGCCAGAGTGGAAAGATGATTTCCTTTCAAAAAACCTGCTTAAGCAGGGTAGGTAATAGGCAGGGGCTGGTGGGCCAGGTCTGGGGTTACTGTGGTGCTCAGCAAAGGGTGTGGGATGCTCTGGTTTCCAGCTTCTAGAGCCTTGGCTGAGACCCCCGGGGCAGTCACTGCTGGTCGAGAACAGAATCCTGGGCTTGGAGAGACTGCGAGAACAGTCCCCATGTCCCCGACCCTCCTGGCTGCCCTCTAGTCCACAGGGTCCACCCACTTCTGCTTCCTTGGGATTGACTCCCTGCAAGTAGAGGCTGTCTCCTCCCTACACTCCACAGTATTCCATCACTCTCCACCCCCATCCCAGCAACTGATGTGTTTTGCAAATTGTCTTTGTGTTCCAACTCTGTCAGGTTGTGCTTTCCTTGAAGTGGCCTGGGTGGGTCCTGGCTCACCGCTGGTTCTGGTGCCCGTTGGCTGCCTGGCGGGAGGGGTGTAGAGTAATGGTAGCAACAAGACTGGAGCGCCTGTACTGAGTCCTGGCTGTGTGCCAGGCTCCTGCCATGCCGTCCCAGCCCTTACTACTGGCACCCGAGCAGGGACGGGCAGCCCTGTGCAGCCAGGAAACAAGCTCACAGGCAAACGCCTCTGGCCAGGGCCTCCCTGGGAAGGGAGGCGGGAGAGGCCAGCTTTGATGAGTCTTTCTCCCACAGAAATCCTTGTCTTGCATCAAGGAGATGGCTCCACTGTGCGGGCTGGAACCTGGACGGAGGTCCGCTCACTTCAGACCCTACCAGGTGAGGGCGCTGTGCAGCGACTCAGAAGACGGGAAAGGTTAAGAATGAGGGACTGACTTCCACAGTAGTGCAGGGAAAATCCAGTGTCGTTTGGGCTAGTGCTTCATCTTCCTGATGACTCAAGCCCAAACCAGTCCAGAGGCTCCCAGCAGTGCCAGGAAGCACAAAGGTTTAGGAGCCATCACGAAGTGGCAGTCTGTGGGAACTGTGGCAGGTCTCCGCTCTGCTGGGCCTCAGCTCAAATCCAACAGAGCTGATTTGCCCAGGGACGAGGGACATAGGACTTTTAAGGCTGAAATGGGGACAGTCTTGGGAAAACTAGAGCAGTGGGTTGTCTTATAATAGCTGTAACAACATCCCTCCTGCCCATCAGAGGCATCTGGACCATGGGTAAAGGACACTTGGGAAAAGCAGGTGACGTCATGGTCCAGACCCACAGGTACACCCTGGCAGGTCACTTTGAGAGTGGCGGACTCAGGCTTCACTGAAACAGCAGGGCCCAGAAATGAGAGTGACTAGGACTTAATCCCACCTCAGCTTCACAGTCGCTGAGCAGTCTCGGATCACTTGCTTAACATCTCTGAGCCTCCTAGTCTCGTTCCTAAGATGAAGTCACATCCACTCAGCAGAGATGTTGTCAGGATGATGGTGAGATAACTCAGGAAAAGTAAAGTGGATTCCATTTCAACAGAACCACAGAATAACAGTGACTCAAATAAGTGTTTCTCACTTGGATAAAGTCTGGAATTAGGAGCTGGAGAGATGGCTCAGCAGTTAAGAGCACTGACTGCTCTTCTAGAGGACCTGGGATCAATTCCCAGCACCCACATGGCATCTCACAACTGTCTGTAACTCCATTTCCAGGGAACCACAAACCCATGGCCACTAATGTACATAAAAACCAAACAAACAAAAAAATCAACCAAACAAAAGTCTGGAAAAAGATGGTTCAGGGGTGAGGTGGGGGTTTTGTTTCATCCATCACTTATCTCAAAGGGTGTGGCACTTGTCTCCAAAACCCTAGATGGCAGCCAGAGCCCAAGTCATCACATCCATTTTCTAGCCTATAGAAAGAAAAAGATGGAATGACGGCATGTTAGTCTCTTTAAGGGCACTTGTCAGAAGTCATACACAGCGATTCTATTCATTTTCCATTTGTTATGACTTTAGTCCTGCGAACATAGATAGCTGCAAGAGAGTCTGTGGAAGGCACTCTTTGTGTCGAAGGGCCATAAACCCAGGGAAAAAATCAGGAGTGTCGTCACTGTGGTAGAAGCAAGGCATGGGTATTACGAATTCCTAGTATGGAGCCTGACCACACCAGAAACATGCAGAAAATGCATGCTCTTTTTCCCTTTAACATTTGCTGACCTTTTCCCAACCTAAGAAAGACAGTGGCTGTGTGCCTGAGGCTAGCACATCCCATCCTGAGTGCGCTGGAAGGAGTGTGGGGAAGGAGCTAGAGCTGGGAAATAAGAAGCAGGGACATTCCTGGATGAGTCTGGCTGCTCACAATGCCCTAAGGCTCAGTGTGTGCTATCCACAAGCTGAAGGGCCATTCTTCAGATGAGCATTCAGCTGTGGGGTTCCAGATGCAAAGTGCCCTCAGGAACTGGCCAGGGCTTGAGAGGAGGCTCTGGTTAGGAGATGAGGATGGTGGCCACCCGGTGTCCAGCTACACAGCAGGCTGCAAAGTGGATAGGCAGTGGGTCCCCTGGACAGAGCCCCACTTTCCTGGAGGGCCACCTTGAAGAGAAAAAAGAAGAGGCATAGCCACGCTGTTAGATGTCTGAGGCACTGGAACGGGGAGGGCCGGCTCTGCCTAAGTATGCAAATCCAGGCCTGTACCTCCTAACCACCCAGCCTCTTACCATACACCTGCCTGGGTCCTAGCCTGGATGGAAATGCCTGGCGCTCTGCTTCAGCCTTTGTGGTCCCATCACATCTGGCGGCCACTCTTAGGGACCTGTACCATTAGCTCTCTCCCCCTCCAGGGCGACCTTCTCCTGCCTCCTTCTCTCCTTCACATCTCTGCCAACCCTCGAACAGCTGGGAGTCTCTGACTCAGAGAAACCTGAAGCTACCAGGAACTCCCACGGGCCCCAATGCCCCTGGCCTGTCCCCAGTGGATAGACAGGTGACCTTTCGGTCTCAGGGAGGAACATGTGCCCCTCTGCCTGAGCGCCAGCCCCAGGCTCCCACCTCCTCCAGGCTGTCACTGCTCCTCTCCTCTCACCCCTCCATCAACAGACACAGCTTAGGAAAGCCTTTTCCTCTGTCCTCTATACCACTGGTTCTCAGCCTTCCTAAGCCGCGACCCTTTAATACAGTTCCTCATGCTGTGGAGACCCCCAGCCCCAAAATTATTTTCACTGCTACTTCATAACTGTGACTTTGCTACTGTTATGAGTCGCATTGTAAACATTTTTGGAGACAGATGTTTGTCAAAGGGGTCATGACCTACAGGTTGAGAACCACAGCTCTGTATCAAATCCTCTCTGAAGAGAGGCTTATCTCCCTGTTTCGGATTCTCCCCTCCTCCCCTTACCCCTGTGGCAGCCAGGGTTCACCTCTGTCTTTCCGTTGAACTCTCATTCCTAGGTTCAAGAAGTAGCCGAGGCTCCAGGTCCAGGGGTGGGGGTGGGGGGATCCTCCATGCTTTGCCCTGTGCCCTGGCTCCTGGTCACCCCTCTAGGCCCCTCTCTCTGGCCCCTCCTTTCAGGCTACCCTTCTCCCCGTTCCCTGGTTCCTCTTCACTTGATCTTCAACCTCCTTGAGGCTCCTGGACCCCTGCTGCCGGCCTGCCCTGCTCTGTCCTCACCCTGGGCTCCCGCCTCTTCCCTGGCAGCCAATATTGCCTTTCCAGTCCCAACTGATCACATTTTTCTACGCCTGGAACACCCAGGTTTCAAGAACTCTCTCTGACCTTGGACTACAAACAAGTGGGCCCAACCTTTTTTTTTTTTTTTTTTTAACTGAGCCGTCTAAATGTCATCTGGAAATGGACATGTCCAAATGTGAATTCTGGCGGGCTCCCTCATCTTCCTCTTGTATCAGTTAATTGTGGTGCTTTTGGCCCTCCTTTTTCTCACAGCCTACCAAAGGATTTTTTTTTTTTTTAATTCAATTCATCAGAAAATCCTGGGACTGGGGAGACAGCTCAGTGACTAAAATGTTTGCCCTGCAAGCATGCAGACCTCAGTTCAATTCCAGGGTTCCTCATTCTACAGTCACAGAGCCAGGGAGGTGGAGACACGTGGATCCCGGGGCTCGTTGGCCAGTCATGGCTCCTCGCCTGTTTGGTGAACTCAGGCTGGTCTGAAAGGACAAGGTGGATGGTTTCTGAGCAGCAACTCCTGAGGTCCCCTCTGCCCTCTGCAGCACACTGACCCCCTTAATCCTAACGTTCTGCTTCTGAAAGACATCCAAGAATTTGGTCCCCATCTCTGCTCTCACTACGACTGCCCCGTTGTCCCTCCTCTACGGTTAACCCACCTCACCCCCTCACTCTGGTCCTCAGCCAAATGCCTCCAGTATCTTCTCATAGTAAATTGAGAAAGGCAGGCTCCTACCACGGCCTCCATGGCCTGGTCTCCTTTACCTCTTCAGATCCCAGGAGTCACCCTGTCCCTTCCAGCCACATGGACACTAGGCACCCCCACTGTAGGCCTTTCTTCCTGTCATTGCTTAAGTGTTTTGTTTTGTTTGTTTGTTTTGTTTTGTGTTTTTGTTTTTCGAAACAGGGTTTCTCTGTGTAGCTCTGGCTGTCCTGGAACTCACTCTGTAGACCAGGCTGGCCTCGAACTCACAGAGATCCGATTGCCACTGCCTCCCGAATGCTGGATTAAAGACGTGCGCCACCATGGCCCAGCTTGCTTCCGTGTTTGCTTGAATGTCAGCTCCTCCTTCCTCCTGAGTGGCAGGTGCTCATCATCTACCACAAAGTCCCTTTAGTGAAAGTAGAGATGTACCCACTGTGCCAGCATGGCAGTCACACTGGGCACCAGGGAATCACTCGGGATAAACTCACAAGACTGAAGAAAGGAAGGAAGCAATGAATGATGAACCAGTATCTCTCCACCTTGTCGTGGGCTGCCCAGAAAGTTCAGTAGGAAAGGAGAACCTGGGGTCTGCAAAGGCAGCAAGTGCTTGCAATCCCCAAGCCATTTCTCCAGGTTCCGAATGTGTCTTTCATCCAAGCAGGATGTCATCACATCAAGTATTGTTCCAAAGTTTGAAGAATACACTGTCTTAAAAAAAATTACCGGGGCTGGAGAGATGGCTCAGTGGTTGAGAGCACTGGTTACTCTTCCAGAGGACCTGGGTTTAATTCCCAGCACCCACATGGCAGTTCATGACTATATAACTCCAGTTCCAAGGGATCTGGCATCCTCACACAGACATACAGGCAGGCAAACACCAATTAACATAAAAATAAGTAAATCTTAAACAAACTTACCTTCACTGTATATCACCACGACCTCATTAGAGGCTGCCAGACTCACTGCAGTAACACAAGTTTCTCTAAATCCTGATTTTTTTTTTCACTTGAAAGTTTGGATTTTGTCATTAGCAATAAATGCTATCAATTTGCCTGGAAACATGCCAGAGGCACTTTACTCATTTTTGAGTAAATGTCTGCCAGACACCCAAGTCTTCCCATGTGTAATTCAGCTGTCAGTATTTTCTTTAAGCGGCAGTGACGCTCTGTGAAAAGGGTGACCAGTTCAGCCCGCACGCTAGACAATTGCGTAGACACTTTCTTTGAACAGTTGTCACAGCATATCCTCTGTGGCACAAGTGCTTTGTGACACTTCTCATGCTGTCACACGGAATACGCAAACGATCCCCGGGGTGTTGGGTAGCTCAGTGGGAGAGCAGGGGTTTGGTGTGTGTAGCTTGAGTTTTCCTGCCTTGCCCACAGTCAGGACAAATCTCTATCACCCGCCAGTCCCACAGCCGCTCAGACCCAACCAAGTAAACACAGAGACTTATATTGCTTACAAACTGTATGGCCGTGGCAGGCTTCTTGCTAACTGTTCTTTTATCTTAAATTAACCCATTTTTACGAATCTATACCTTGCCACGTGGCTGGTGGCTTAGTGGCGTCTTTTCATGCGGCTTGTCCTTGTGGTGGCTGCAGTGTCTCCCTCCTCAGCCTCCCGCTTCCCAGAATTCTCTCTCCTTGTCCCGCCTATACTTCCTGTCTGGTCACTGGCCATCAGTGTTTTATTTATATAGAACGATATCCACAGCAGGTGTGTGCAAGGCTCCAGGTTCCTTTGTGGGTGTGTGTGTGTGTGTGTGTGTGTGTGTGTGTGTGTGTGTGTGTGCTCGTGTGTGTGCATACACATGCATATATATGTAAGATAGATAGATAGATAGATAGATAGATAGATAGATAGATAGATAGATAGATAGATAAGGTATGTATTAAGGGCGGGCATTGAAGCACAATGAAACAGAGAAAAAGCAAGAGACTGCACACACTTGGTGACTTCTTGCAGTCAGAGACGACCCAGGGGCAGGGTAACATAGGCAAATGATGTTTTCTTTTCTTGGTTTTTGTTTTGATTTTCAAGACAAAATTTCTATGTGTAGCCCCGGCTGACCTGGAACTCACTCTGTAGAGCAGGCTGGTCTCTAACTCAGGGATCTACCTGCCTCTGCCTCCTGAGTGCTGGATTAAAGGTATGCGCCACCACTACCCGGCTATTAGTTGTTTTCTCCAATGGGTTTCACTATGTAGCCAAAGCTAGCTTTAAACTTACAATTCCTGTTTCAGCTTCCCTCCTGAATGGGGATTACAGGTCAGCACCGCCATCTCTCTTTAAATGATGCTTTCCTGTTATTATGAAAAGAATTCGAGGGCTGGCTATATGGCTCAGCAGGTAAAGGTGCCTGCCACCAAGACTGACTGAACCCACATGGTGGAAGGAGAGAATGGATTCCTCTGATATCCACAGGAGTACCATGGCATGGAAGTGCTTGGGCACAAATACACACAGAGATGCTGGGCAGCCGTGGCACACGCCTTTAATCCCAGCACTCGGGAGGCAGAGCCAGGCAGATCTCTGTGAGTTCGAGGCCAGCCTGGTCTACAGAGCAAGATCCAAGACAGGCACCAAAAACTACACAGAGAAACCCCATCTCGAAAAACCCAAAACCCCAAAACCAAACCAAAACAACAACAACAACAACAAACCCACAGAGACAGAAATGAGAGAAGAACATTTTTCTAATAATTATTTTGAGAAGAACATTTTGTAAAAGAGCCCGAGCCTTGCAGATGCCCCTGCACCCCTGCCTGGAGTATGTGTTGTGTACTAGGCGTGGTTTCTACACCTTGATAGGCCAAGTACGCTCACATAAAGCGGACACACATCGTGCCACATCGTCACCACTCACTTCTGGAATGTTTCCATCTTGCCAAACTGAAGCTCTGTGCCCTCTGGACAGTGACCTCCCACTCTGCCCCCTGAGCCCCGGGGAGCTGTTGCTCTTCTTCCCTGGTTCCTGCACTCCGGGCGCCTCCTGCAGGAAGAATCGTCTGTCCTGTGTTTGCTCATTTCACTCAGCCTGTCATCCTCAAGGTTCATCCACGTTGTTATCGTTATGGCAGAATTCCCTTCTCTTTCAAGGCTGAAGAATGTCGCATTGTGTGTGCTCCCCCTTCCTTACCTGTTCATCCGGCTTGCTCCCCCCTTTGCCTGAGGTGAACAGCACTATGAACATGTGTTAAAGGCTCTGCTTCCAGTGTGTGTGTGTGTGTGTGTGTGTGTGTGTGTTGCATTCACAGTGGGTTGCTGGATTTTTTTTTGGCATTTATTATTTTGTGCATGTCTGTGGGCACATATGTGCTATTGCGTGCATGTGGAGGTCGGAGGACAACTCGCTGTAACCAATTCTCTCCTTCCGCCATGTGGGTCCTGAGAATTGAACTCGGGCTGGCAAGCTTGGTGGCAGGCACCTTTATTCACTGAGCCATCTCATTACCCTCATAATCTTTTTTATTTGGGAGAATACAGTTTTCTTCCCTAAAGCATGCTGTTATACTGACAGCCGTGCTTGATCTGAAATTACAGACAATTAACACTTGTGCGTTTTAATTTATAGCAATATAAATTACAGTATGTATAAATCCAACAATCGTGGTTCATTGGGGTTCTCCAAACTTTTAGGTGTGAAAGAGGTCCTGAAACCAAAATTTGAGAACCAGCTCCAGCCCTAGCTTATATTATTGCAGTGACCAGTATCAGGCAGCAGGGGGCGGCATAGGCAGCCAAATGCAGGCACTTGCTTTCTGCAGAAAATGTATCCACACCTGCTGATGTGACCTATGCCCTACGCTAAAGACACTCAAGTAAATCTGGCAAGGAGTCCATAGTCCAGAGGTTAGCAGCCCTGCAGTCGAGAGTGATGGGGACAAAGTAACACTGGTTCTGAGCGGCCAAGGGTGCTAGTGAAGGGCCAGGCAGTATGGAGTCAGGATCCCCAGGCTTGAGGGACAGCAGGACTGCAGTCAGAGAGGAACTGACGGTCTGTAACCTTTCCGGGTAATAGGTTCAGGAGTCCAGGAGAAGAGAGAGCTGGGTATCACCCTTCATTAACCTGACCCAGACTTACCAAAGCCACCCAACCCTGTCCATGTCACAAGGGGCCACACATACCTTCTTCGCCGGTCCTTGTGCCCTCTGTGGTCCTCCATTCTTATCTCCTCCCCAGCCCCAGGGCGCTTTCTCTTCCCAGTGCCAGACTGGCCTCCCGCTCCTGTCCTCGGTTGCACCGTCCGCCTTTCAGTCCTCCTCTGGCACCACGCGAGCATGTGCTCCTTTGTCGGCTGCCCTGGAAAGGGCTGACCTGTCACCAAGGATGCTCCCCCATCTTTACCCACATCCTGCTCTCCCATCACCCATGGCCCCAGATGTCCACACAACATTTCATCCCTGGACCTTCCTGTCTTACTTTTCTTTAGCTGTGAAGAGACACCTTGACCAAGGGAACTTGTAAAAGAAAGCATTTAATTGGGAGTTTTCTGCTGTGGGATGGTCTGTATGTCAAATTACTCTGATTGGTCAATAAATAAAACACTGATTGGCCAATGGCTAGGCAGGAAGTATAGGCGGGACTAACAGAGAGGAGAAAAGAAAGAACAGGAAGGCAGAAGGAGTCACTGCCAGCCGCCACCAGGATAAGCAGCATGTAAAGACGCCGGTAAGCCATGAACCACGTGGCAAGGTATAGATTTATGGAAATGGATTAATTTAAGCTATAAGAACAGTAAGCAAGAAGCCTGCCACAGCCATACAGTTTGTAAGCAATATAAGTCTCTGTGCTTACTTGGTTGGGTCTGAGTGCCTGTGGGACTGGCGGGTGACAGAGATTTATCCTGACTGTGGGCAAGGCAGGAAAACTCTAGCTACAGTTTTCTTACATTTTCAGAGGGTAAGTCCATGACATCACGGTGGGAAGCATGATGGCCGGCAGGCATGGTGCTGGAGCGGTAGCTGAGAGCTCACATCTAATCTGCAAGTTGCAGGCAGAGAGTGTGCTAGACTGGGCCCGGCGTGAACTTTTCAGAATCATAGCCCACCCCAGTGACACACCTCCTCCAACAAGGCCACACCTCCTAATTCTTCTCAAACAGTTCCACCAATATTCAAATATGTGAGCCTGTGGGACCCATTCACATCAAACCCTCACACCAACCTTTCAGCAGGTCATTTTTGTTTACTTCTACTTTGGCCTCAGGAAGTTGAGGCTGAGAAGAGGGTTCAGATGCTGACAATGCCCTGGTGTCCTGGACCCTCCACGGCACCCCCCTCCCATCTTCAATAAACGGGCCCGTAAAGTTTTTTTGGTGTATGGCCCCAGCTTCTACAGTTCTAGTTCACATAGATTGTAGCTGCAGGGCCACAGGGCACGTAGAAGGTTGGGGAAGTGAAGGGCCAGCAGCCTGGAGCCCTCAGAGGCCCCATGCTGTGTGAAGGAGAAGAGAAAGGGACTATCCCAAGTGAAGCTCCCTCAGGATGAAGCCCACACCAAAGCCCACCAGCCCCTCCATCTTCACTTTACCTATCAGGCACCTGTGTGGGGCTCACCACACATCAACATAACCCAAATGTATAAGAAAAACTAACTCCTTGGTCCCTTGAAACATCCTGTAATATTTACCTACCTAACAGATGAGGAAACTAAGATAGAGAGAGATCGCAGAGCTAACACAGGCAGAGTCGGGGGTCTGGACGCACCACATGGCCCCGGAGTCTGCGCTCTCACTGCTCTACTCTGCAGCCTCAGTTTCTCCATTTTTTCTGTTCCACAGATGGATGGACTTTCTCACCCATCACGGTTTCCGAGCTCATGTCTCTGACCAGTGTCCCCTGATTACCTTGTGTGATCCGCATAGCCTTAGGTACTGTGTGTTCCTTGCTTAGTTGCTGGGACAAACACCTTATAAAAGCAACGTAAGGAAGAAAGCGTCTATTTTGGCTCGTCCTATGAGGGCTCAGTCCATCACGGCAGGGAAGTCACGGAAGCAGGGTCACGGGAACAGCTGCTCACATTGCGGTGACAGTCAGGACGAAGAGTGATGAGGATGGTCCTTGGCCCGCTTCCTTCACGTTACTCAAATGGTCATCCCAGTTTATAGAATGACCCTGCCCAAATTTAGGGTGGGGCTTCTCACTTTAATTAATCCAATGGCAAAATTCCTCACAGACATGCCCAGGGGCTTGTTTTCCTAGGTCACTGTAGAGCTAGTCAGGTTGACAATCAATATTAACCATTACAGGTACCCAGTGCTCTCTCATGCTCTCCCCGTGGTGATGCTGTGGCCCCAGCCAGCTAAGTGGGCACTCCTGTGTTCACAGAGAACTTGACACGCAGGTCCATGCAGATAGTCTTGGACCCAGGGCTCATCCTAGAAGGTGTCACCGTCCCAGAATGAGTGTCCAATATGTGGCATATGACTTGGTCTAGTTCAGGAAACACTGGGGAATGGAGAGGGAGAGAATGAAACACACTATCTCCAGGCAGGGGGACAATCACGTTCCATCCCTTGTCCTTAGAAGCTCAGAATCGGGTGGAGAAACTGAGTCACCGCCAGCTCTAATCCACAGGCATACATTAGAAGGGAGGGGCAGGAGCCTTCACAGAGACAGGCCCCAGAATAGACCTGGTACTGTCTACTGCAGTGGGGAGGCTTCTTGGAGAAGCCAGCCTGTATACTAAGTTTTACGGGATGGGACAGTCATCCCCTGGTGGAAAGGGACGCATGCAGGGGCTATGGGCTGCTGGAGCCAGAGACCTGGGTGGGAAAGCATCAAGAATCTGCATGTGCGGTGAGCTCAGCTGAGCCCCCTCAACAGTGAGCAGCGTGAGGGTAAGGTCACCGCCGCCTGCTGAGCCTCCGTGCCTCCTGCCCCTGCTGAGCACTGTGCCCACGCATCACACACACAGGTTATCCAGCAGAGAAGCTTTATACAGCAAGGTGGCCTGTTTAGAAAAAGAATGCCAAGTGACTGCTAACTGTCAGCCTGCAAGCGAGTGTCCATCTGGGGTGAGAACACAGAGTGCCTGGTGCACGTCCACTGCAGAGCTTCTGTGAATCTCTCTGGCTGGATGCACAAGGTTCTCAGGAGCAGCGGGGCACACAGAAGGCTACTGTTTCCCATCAGCCTCCGGGCATGGGTTCCAAGCCAGTCCATGCATTGACATCCTCCCAGACAAGCCACTACCAGTCATACCACTGTCACACTGTGGCCTCCCTAGTCACAAAAGACCAAATTGCCCCAGATCAGAAGACTCCTTCTCCTCCAGAGGGGCAGGCAGGGGGCAAATGTGGGCGTTTGAGACCTGAGTGCTGGTCACCGCTCGGTGACCTTGAGAGGGTCTCAGGAGTCACCCGATGAGGCTGTGTTCTGAAAAGCATTTTTCTTTTTGACATTCTGTTCCTCTGACCCCCCGAGGAGGCTGTCCCAACAGGGGCAGCCAGACAGCTCTACTCTGAGAACCTCATTCATTCATCTCTTTACGCTGAGGTCTCTCAAGGGCCACCAGGCATCAGCGGCGCCATGGTGGGCGGGGACATACATCCCCAGAGTAGCTCCCAGCCATAAGGGGTGGGGGGAATGAGGCATGGACATGCCTAAAGAATCTTCCAGGCGCGTGAACCAGACCAAAGGCTGCCTCGGAGTTCAGGAAGGCATCTCAGAGAAGGTGACATTTTTTTACTCAATTCTTGTGTGCCAGCCTAGGCTCTGAGACACAGCAGTAAAGAAAACTAGTGAGCACTGGGTCTCGAACTCTACCTTCAGTCCTCCAGGGAAGCGGGAATGAACTCGGGGTGGGGTGCATGGCAGCCCAGGAGGACCCTAAGAGCAGTCACTTGGAGGAACTGTGTGGAGACAATACGCCTCACTTGCTCTTCAGTCTGAGAGAGGGGAGATGTAGAGGCAGAGAGAAGAGGCGGAAAGACAAGGCAGCTGGCAGGGGTCAAAACAGAAGGGCTACAGTAGCGGGCTAGGAGCTCATGGCTTGGTGGTGCCGCCAGCTCAAAGCTGAAGAAGGTTCCTGGCAAAAAGGGAAGGTGTAAGGGATCTTCGCACCATCACCAGGTTGAATACAGGCATTTTCGGTCTCCAAGCAGGCCTTACGCCACTCATCTCTTGGGCTATGTTTTAAAGACACTCGTTTTCCCACGGAACTCCATCATGTCAACAGTGGATTCAAAATGTCTCATGGCTCTCCTTTCACAAAATCCACTCCAGGCTCCCCCTCGGCTTCACCTTCAGCATCATCTGGCTGGGCTCTGGACTCCTTTGGCTAAGTCTGAACTGCCCATCGACTCTTCCTCAGAGCATAGCTCTCTCCTGCGGCCAGGATTTCCCCAGGAGCACAGTCCATTCCTGCTAACTTGCTAACTCATTTTGACCTCGGCAAGCCTGTCCCCTGCTCTGGGAAGCCTCTGCTAACCAACACAAGGTACAGACTCAGAAAGGTGTCCCTTCTGCCAGGAATGCCATCCCTTCCATCTTCTAAGCCCACTGCCCATCTGGTTCCTCACTCATCCCCCTGCCAAGCTGCAGCATCTTGAATTTATTTATCACTGTTATTATATTTTGTGAGACAGGGTCTCATGCAGCCCACACTGGTTTTGAATTCACTATGTAGTTGAGGATGACCTTGAACTGACTGAACATCACCACAGGAGGCTAAAGCCTTTCAAAGCAAGTCTAGCCCACGAATGTCACAGAGATGGTGGGTAGACTACTAGACCAGCAACGGGGATCTGGGGCACATCACGTGGCTTCTTCAGTCTTGGTTCTCAGCAGTGACATGGAGCTCCACGCATAAGATTGGTGTGAGGTTTACAGATGAAGCTGTGCTGTGCTGCCTCATCCTAGGGCTCCCCAGGCCCATTAGTGACATATGCCCCGCCCGCGCGCACTCGCAAACGTTCATTCATATATCAAACCCCTTCACGCCTGCTCAGTACCGGCACAGGACGCTGGGGCCTCTAAGACAGGGCTGAGGCGGGGAAGCCGGTGCGCAGCCTACAGACGTCACGATTCGAGGTGATTTGTCCTCATACACCTCCGCTCTTATTTTTGAAACTAATAACGACGCTCCTCCCTAAGCCGCCGGACGCTGAGAAAGGGGAAGTGTGGGAAACAGATCTGCTCTTTATTTTTAAAAACTTCTTTTGCACCGCTTCCTAAAATCTGAACCTTTCACTGCTCTCAAATGCAGCTCCGTGCAAGGAGCTGCTAGGAGGAGCCAAAGGCCAGCAGCAGCACGCCACGCCCCGGGTTCCACCACCCAGGGACATCTCAGCCCCAACCTCGCCTCTTCCGTGCCTCGCTCTCGCGAGTTGCGGTCAACATAGGACCCTCGCGCTTCTCCCTCCATCCTGGTCCCCAGGCGGCCCGCTCCCGGGCTGCCCACCGCATTCATTGTCCTCCTCCAGCCCCACCAGTCCACGCGATCACCAGAGTTCCGCCCTCTTTCCACTCTGCCATTGGCTCCCGCTGCCCAACCGCGAGGGGACCCGCCTAGCAGAGTCCTGCACGCCCCGTCTTTGGCCGCGGACCGGCTAGGGGCGGGCACTCTGGTGGCCCCACCCTTTGGGGCGGGGCCAGGCTCGCTGGCGCTCGGGCGCTGTCTCGGCGGGGCTCGGCTCGGCTCGGCTCGGTCTGCAGCTCGGGTGGGGGTGGGCGGCTAGGGTGACAGCCGCGGTGGCAGAGGCTGCGGCGCCGGGCTTGAGCAAGCGACGAGCGCGGAGCGGGTAAGAGGAGGAAGTGGAGCGTCGGCGAGGAGCTCCAGAGTCCGCCGCCGGGCTAGGTCCGCCCAGATTTGCAGAGCGAGCCGTGTCGGGACCTGGGCAGACTTTGCCGTGCTCCGGCCGCTGGCGCCCAGCCTGTCCTGCCCTGCCCTGCTGGTCCGAGCTCGGTGTTCCGCGCCTGGACTTTCCCAGCCCGGTGGTCCGCAGCTGCTTGACCCGGAGCTCCGAGGCGGGACGCGCCCAGCCCCATCATACCGACCCTTCTCCGCCCGTGTGCCCTCCGCCCCCGGGTCGGCGCAAGGTGGCCCCAGCTCCCGGACCTGAGTGTAAAGGAGCCGGGACGCCCACCGGCCTCCGGCTCCTGGAAAACCAAACCTTCAGCTGCCTTGGACCCGACTGTTCCGGACTTGAAACTGTACTGGCGCCGCCCGAGTCCAGCGCACCGTGAGGGGTCCCAAGCAGGCAGGACAGTCAGACTGAACCCCTGGGCTGGTGCTACGAGCCGAAGCTTCCACCTTCCTCCGCCCTAGGCTAAGGACTTGGGGGTGCTTGCACCAAAGAGAACACAGAAGCTTCTTCTGCCCCAGTCTCCAGCGAGCCGAGGTTGCAGGTGAGAGCCCCGGATGCGCGGCGGGAGCGGTCCGGGTCCCCGGCGCCTAGAGACCGGGCCCGGGTCAGTGGAGGGCGTGGAGGGGACACCCGCAGAGAGTCAACTATTTAGGAGAAGGCGCGCAAAAGATAGTAGAAACAGGCACTTATTGAGTGCCCATTGTGTGCAGGTCCGAGCCCCGCCCTTGCACAAATCGTTCCTTATCCGAAGCTCCGCGCTACCCCTCCCTGAGATAAAAGCTGTTGTGATTGTTATGGGCTCGGACCGATGGGGAAACTGAGGCATGACAGGGCTGAGGATCTCTGCTCTCCGTGCGGAGGATTTGACCGGGGAGAAGGGAGAAGATAGAGAGAGAGCAAAGAAGGAGGGGAGAAGAAAGGAAGTAGACAGACTGCAAACAAGAGGTTGGCAAGGTGGGGCTACGGGGGCGGGGGGCATCCAAAATCCAAGCGCTGATCTTGAAGCTGCAGAGGTACTTCTCCTTACCAGCGACTCTTGGATTATGGACCGGTCACCTCCCAGGAAAAGTGACCCAGCGTTGAGGGCAGAGGTGGGAAGCTTCCCAGTTCCAAAAGATCTCTTCCTGGGGTCCAGGTTGGAGGAACAACCTGCCTCCCAGAGTCGGGGTCCCCCAAGTTACTGAAGTATTCTTACCTGTTAGGGGCTCACCATGTTGGTCCCCAAGCCACAGCCATAAGGAAGCTGGAGTTGTTACCCCTCAGAACTCACCCACCTTCCCTTCTTGACGTTATTAATGGGGACACTAAAGACTTGCGGGGAGCACAGTTGGTCCAGGCCCTAAAGCCAGTGAGTGGTTGAGCCAGAAGCAGACCTGAAAAAGATTTCCAAACATCCATCAAGGGTCCTCTCCCCTTCCCAGCTCATACTTTTCTGGGTTTGTGGCTGGGGTTTCCCCACCCTCAGTATGAGGTTGGGGTGACCATGTATGAGGCTGCAGTGAGCATGTGTGGTTGGCGCTGGGGCTCAGATCAAGGCCTGACCTCAGTTTCTGTGACTGCAGAGGAACCTGCAAGACCCTCTGGCCCAGGAGAGAACTTCTCCAGGTCTTAAGGTTAGGGTTGCCAGGTGTGGGGATACAGTCCAGCTGTGCTGCTTCCCAGGCAGAGGTTCCTCTCACTGGCTCTCGATCTGTGTCGGACAGGGGTATTGTGAAAGAGCGTTTGGCACAGACCCTGTGGGGCTCTTGTTCTGGGTGGGGAGGGGGAGGCATATGGCCTTGGTCTGGGCACTGTGGCCTTGGCTGGGACTACTTAACCTTTGTTGTGCTGGACTCCCTGGAGTCTGGGGAAACCACCTGGGAAAGCACCTGGGAGATGGAGTGGGGTCTCAAAGACTAGACGCCTGTTCCTGGGGTTGGAGGGGTTCTGGGAGCCTGGGAGGTGATTAAGGGGCTTGGGATTCCCCCTCCCCCACCTCTGCCTGGGGATTCAGATCCTCATAATAATCCTTGCACCTAAACAGAGCGCTCCTTTGGTGAACTAATTTTCACACCTGTGATCTCATCTCACCGGTGCTGGAAAGAGCTGGGAACCTCAGGTGAGGCGGAGCAGGGGCTTGGGGGGAAGCCTCCTTCTGATGCCCCACCTGTGAAGTGGGGTCAGAACACTGTTACCAGCTCAGATAACGAGAAGATCCCATAGACAAGCGGTTGCGCGCTGAGGAGTTCGTGCCCAGTATGAGCTTGTTATTTGGGGCGACCCTACGTGGGAAACTGAGGCTCAGAGAGGTGAAATCTTTGCCTGCTGAGTTTGCTCCAGGAGCTATCTGATCATCCACAGTCTGCCGAGTGGTGTGGAAATCACTCAGATGGGCTAAGTGGCCCGTGGTCAGTGCTGTGGTGATGAGCCTACCCTGCCTCCTGGCCATGGGGCAGCCATGTCACTCCCCGAGAGCCCTCTGCTTTCCTGTGAGGGTGGAATAGTTCTTCTACCAAGACTAACTGAGCTACGGATCCCCCCAGCGCCTGGCCACCATCCATTTCCTTCCCTGTGGAGAAAGGAAACTGGAGTTTTGACCAGGAAGTCTGGAAAATCCTCAAACGTGCCTGACGCTACAACACAGGTGGCAGTGGCAGGCTGAGAGACTTCGACTTGCTTAGCTGGGCCCCGGGCAGGCCATGTACTCCCTGCGCCGCCTTGTCTAGTTACAGAGCCTCCCAGGATCGGTTTGGGGACACTGGGAAGGGGCTCTGGATTCTAACCGTCCTCACACCCACTGTGGCTTCCTGTGGGGCAGGAGCTGGTGTCCATTCCCTTTGCCCCATTGTCTGGCCTCTCTAAGCACAGGGTGCAGTGAATAATTTATCATTGCCCTCCCTGGGAAGCAGGCTAGGGAAATAGCTGCGCTCTGCTGTGCTTCCGTCCCCTCAGAGGAGGCCAGTGGCTCCTGATTGTGTCTCGGTCCAGGTTATGCTGAGTGTGCGTGTGTGTGTGTGTGTGTGTGTGTGTGTGTGTGTGTGTGTGTGTGTGTGTGTAGGAGCAATATGGAGCAGGACAAGGAGAGAAGGACCTACCATCCGACCTCCCCAGCTCTCTACCGTTGGGGGCGGGGGAGATACCTATAGGCAACAGCGGGAACCAAGGTAGCTGAGCTAGGATCAAGCTTCAGGCCTCAGATTCTAGAGATGTGGAGGAAGGGGAAGGGAGAGTGACCAGGGAGGTCCTCAGGGAATCCTGCTTGTGCCCTTCTGCTCAGAGACTGGAGGCCGAGACACCTGACCATACGCGACCACTACTTCTCCCCTCTGTAAAATTAGCACAGTGAGGCTCACTTCTCAAGTTCGTCATGGGTGACCCTAGGGTCACATAGGTAAAACCCTAGGCAGCAATGGTGGTCAGTCAAGGCGAGTGAGTCGGTGTGTGTCGGGGAATGAAACGTCATGGTGGGTGGAGGGGTGAGGAGAATTCTGGAGGGTGATGCTGGGGTAGTGATTCAGAGTCAGAAGGCTGAGCGATCGGGTGGGAGAGGAGTGGAGGCCATTTAGAACCCTCTGTGCAGTGGGGACCAGGCCTTGGGTGCGGCCTTTGCCAGCCATAGCCACCAGTGGGACCTCAGGTCCCTTGCTCATCACTGTTGAACACACCACATGTGACCACTGAGCTACCCTTTTGCTTGTGGGATGGTCTGGACCACATCCCTGCCCCTTCTCTGTTCACTTCTCTATCTGCTTGGGCCCAGTTTGGGTCACAAATCCTGCCCCCAAATGCTCCTGGGTTGTCCAGCCCTCTGGGGTGCCCCCTGTAAATGTTTAACACTTCATGGTAAACGTACCGATAAAAGTAATAATACTCTACAGTTTAGGAAATGCATGCACAATTAGTTCTACTGTGGTGACGTTAGTAATAGCCAATGCCCTTCAGTACTTAGGATGGGCTGCACACTGTGCTGAGCACTTTAGACACTATCCATCGTGGTAACTCTGCAAAATGGCTGTTTCTGCCGAGAGGCTGGAGCTCAGAGAGGTGCTCTGTCTTGCCCAAATTCTTACAGCTAAACATCAGGGGACAGGGAGCCAGGCCTGCCTCTATTTCAACTGGAAATCTTTGCTCCTCTCTGCCACTGAATGGACACTTAGCCAGCTTCTAGGAGATGCTCTATGGCCTCAACTGTACTCAGTACCTCGAAAGCGTTCTTTGCATGTGATGAGCCTAGACTCAAGCCTTCTTACCTAAGCCAACGTATGGCCGTGCTGGACTGAGTATAGTCCCCAGGAAGGAACCCGGGTCCCGGGCTCTGTGCTGGCTGGCAGAGTGTATTGCCTGCAGTGAGTCGGCCCCTCTGTGTCTTGTTTAGTGTCCCAGCCTTCTGCAGTGCCCTTCATGACCCTGGCAGGAGGTAGAGGTCACTGTACAGGGCCGAAGGATGTGGTGGGACAGGCAGCTGTGATTTTGGCCTCGCTGATATCTGGGCCAGGAGCACTGTGGTCACTTGAAGGAGGGTGGTGGCCTGGGCTGCAGGCAGCATGGTCATTAGCTATGATTGAGAGCTGGCGGGGCTAGGCCAGCTTGGCAGGACTAGAGGCCAGCTGGCCCGGCCACTGTGGGGTCATTGGCAGGGCAGCTGGCTTCTCCTTGCTATGCTGCCCGTAGGGTGCCAGGGCTTTGTGAGCCATGGCGTGCCCGCTGTTCTGTTATAGTTAGGGGAGGACTGGTAGAGTCCTTCCAGACCTGGAGATCCCTCCACCCAGAAGCCCTTGGGACTCCTCTCAAGCAGGTGGGGTTCAACCCTCCTCGGTTGCTGGCCCAAGGCCCCTGTTTACCTGACTAACCCGGCGAGGGGATGGATCTCCCTGCTAGCCAGCCTGCAGAACCCCTCCCCTGAGTGCCCAGCAGTTTGTTTGGTACAAGGCAGCTGTCCTAGGACAGAGGAAGCAAGTGGCCCCTGGCCCAAGTCTTTCACCTCTGGAGTCTGTTTTCTTACCTCTAAGATGAGCTGATAATAGCAATGTGTGAGGTTTAGCGAGATGCAGACAGAGGACCTGCCGAGGTCTACACACAGGCAGGCACACGGTCAGCGAATCCCCTTGCCTTTCCCTCTTTGGCCTCATGAACTAATGACTCTGTAAGAAGCTAACTGAAGAGCCCAGCGACTGGATCCAGGGCATGGCAGGGAGGACTCCCTGGGGGAGGATTTTTAGGTGAATTTAGATGGGAGCTGCTGCTTTCCATCTTCATGTGTGAGCGTGAGCAGACAGTTGTTGGTCTGGGAGGGACCTTGAGCTGGGACTGGGGCAGGGAGTAGGACCGAGATGTCTGGGGGCCTGGGTATCTCTTCTCATACCCCGTGTGGCAGCAATGATCAACTGAGACAAGCCTTTGGGATCCAGCCAATAGCTGCATTACCCTCCCCTCCATCCGCCCACAGGTGACACTACTGGAGACTATGGGCTGTGGGGGAAACATACTGACCACAGGTAAACACGTGAGTGCCAAAATCCCAAGCCGAGAAGTGATTTCCTGAGGCTGGGCTGGTCCCACTCACAAGGCTGGGCCGAGCCCCGTCTGTAAAATGGGGCTCTTACATCACCTCCTTCCCAGGGCTATTGTGAGGATGACATAGAGCCTACACATAAGATGCTCAAAAGGCCCAGCACGGCCTGGGGTTTGGCTCAAAGGTGGAGGAGCACTTCCTGAATATGCATGCACAAGGCCCTGGGTTCCATCCCTGGCCCCATGCATGCAGGCTCAAAGCCGCAGCACGTGATAAACGCTCAGGGAATGGTAAGCCCTTTGTTATCTGGGTCCTCAGGACCAAGCAGGTTGCAGAGAGGGAACAGGTGCTCAAGAAGAGCGTTGGAATGGATCCCAGGCAAAGGGCAGTTGCTCCGCAGTGTGAATGAACAGCCTGGCGGTGGGGAGAGGAGGACACGGAAGCAATGATGGTGCAGAATGGGCCTAGGTAGGTCAGGCCTGGGATGCCCAGGGAAGGATCGGGGAAGGCTTCCTGGAGGCAGCGCTTCTGAGCCGGGCTTGTGTCTTCCTTCCTAAGCGTAGCTAGAACCTCTAGCCTCTGCAGGCTGTCCTTCCTCCATCCCTTGCCACCTCTCCATCCACAACAGGAGGGCCAAAAGGCAGGTGGGGAGGAAGTAGAGGCGGCTGGCCCCAGAGGCCTAGCCCTTCCCAGGCTGGGGGCCAAATTCACAGGCCTGCTTGGAGCTCTTTTGTGTTCTGGCTCACAAAGTGGGCTGTCGCAGTGGGGGTCCCCGGCTTTCCCTCTATAGCTGTTCAGCTTGTGAATGAGTGAGTGGACTCTGAGGAAAAGTCCCCCCCACACACAATGGCCCACGACTCTAATCCCAGCACTGGGAAGGCAGAGGCAGGCAGATCCCTGTGAAATCAAGGCCAATCTGGTCTACAGAGTGAGTTCCAGGACAGCTGGGGCTCTGGAGAGAGACCCTGTCTCAAGAAAGCAGAACAAAACATCAACAACAAAAGAAGAAGACAAAAGAAAAAGTGCCCCCCCAAAACCATCTCACCCCCCCAGCCAAGAGGCTCAAAGAGAAAGTTATTTCCTACATAACGGGAGTCAGGACACCCCACCCCAAGAATCCTGAAGAAACTTACCCTAAAGAGCACCCTTGTGCTTGCCTTCGTTAGGACTGGCCATGAAGGTTGAGGACACTCTGCCCTCTGGAACTTGGGATTAGAGTATTAAATCCCTTTGTTCCCTAAAGAGGTTCCTGAGGTAGGTGTGGCTGCAGCAGCAGCTCCGGGCCTTTTGAGAATGTCTGCAGCTGTGGGAAGGCTGGGGCTATTCCTGAGGCAAGGGTTGGGCTCAGTTATCAGAGTTTCAGGACATTTCAGTAAGGGCATCTGAGACCTGCCTGTGGTCTCCACATACTGCCTGAAGCATCCCACAAGGCTGCCTGCTTGAGGAGCAACTCCCGGCCACACTGCTGACCTGGGACTTCTCTGAGCCTCAGTCTAGCAGCCTTTGCTCCCCTGGTGTCTTTTTCCAGCCTTGGTTTCCTCATCTGAAGAATGGGGGTAGAAATAATCTTTGTCTGACATGAGACCATGCATGGAATGTGCATGCCTGACACGTCATGTCACCAGCATGCAGTGAAAGGTCGCAGAAACAGCAGCAGAGCCGGGCTGGACTCAGTCTCCGGATTCTCTGTCCCAGCCACCTGCTTATACCCGGTTTCTGGGGTCAGGGATGGGTGGGGAAGGATGAGTCCATAGACTTGGGGTTCTTCCCATTGTCTGCTTCTTTTTTTTTTTTTTTAAAGATTGTATTTATTTATCTTATGTGCATGGGTGTTTTGTCTGCTTGTATGTCTGCACCATGTGCATGCCTGACCCCCTCAGAGGCCAGAAGAGGGTGTCAGGTCCCCCCTGGAACTGGAGTTACAGACAGTTGTGAGCTGCCATGTGGATGCTGGGAATTGAACCTGGTCCTCTGGAGGAGCAGCCAGTGCTCTTGACCACTGAGTCCTCTCGGTAGCCCCCCCCCACCCCCACCCCATTGTCCTTCTTTTCCATAAACGATCGTCGGCACTCGGTTTGCTTGGTTTTGTCTTAGTGGTCAAAGTGTCAGGCTCCCTGTAACAATGGAGCCTTGTCTGAGCCCGCTTGTTTTCCAACCCGGACACTCGACTGCTCCGCCCACCAGGCCCTGGTCCCACCTGGGAGAACTGGAGAATGTCGGGGGGGGGGGTTGTTTTCCATTGAGGGGGGGTGTCTGGGGGACATCAGAGGCCTCTGTGCAAGTCCTCATCAGCAGTTGCCCCCCCCCCCCCGAAATCAACCCCCGGTATTGCCAGCCAAATCAACCCAATGACTGTTGCAGGGCGAAGCCAGTGCGTTTAGAGACACAAAACCTTGAATTTTTAGTCCTGACTTTGTCACTTACTGCAAGGTGACAATGGGCAAGTCATTTTGTCCTTGAGCAGAGTTTTTCCATGTGAATGAGACTGTGTGTGTGTGGGGGGGGTCACGCTCAGCCTGCTAGTGTAGTAAGCTGGGGGCCCCCATGCCAAAGCCTGTTGACTGCTACAGTTCTCTCAGAGACGGAGTTCTGGGCTACTTCTCTCCATCTCTGTCTCCGCCAGCAAGTCAGGATGAATGTGGCCTCCAGAGAGGCCTTGTCTTATCTCCCAGTGGGCAAAGTTCACGAAGACACCAGTGGTAGGTGCATAGAACCCTCTGTATGCCAGCTCAAAGCCAGCCCTGTGGTGGCCATGTTCCCTAGAGATGATAGCCGCCACCACTAGTCTATGATGGTTATTCAGGCCTTGCTACCCCGAGCTCAGGAGCCCCCCAGTCTCCTGAAGGCCAGGAAGGGAATATGGAACCTACAGGGTAAGATAGAAAGTCATCATTGGTAATGGGGGATGTGGGGAGCATGTGGGGCTACTTCTAAGCAAGGAACAGGTACCATGGTGTCAAGGACAGACTCTAAACTTGGGAGGAAGCCTGGCTAAGAGACAGTATAGGAGATGTGGCTGGGCACTTGGCATGGAAATGCTAGGAGGCCCCACAGGATGCTGCTGGTGTCTGCAGAGCGTAGGCGGACAGGCCTAGAACACAGAGCCCTTGCAGCTAGCCCCCAAGGAGCATCTGCCCCTGCCTCACTCACAGCTCACACCTGGGCATCAGTGACAGGGTTGGTGTCTCAGTGCTCAGAAGAGGGCCCTGTGGAGGGAGGAATGTGGGCCGCAGAGTCGGTCCTGGTTGTCAGTCCCGCCTCTGCATCTTTGAGTAGAACTGAAAGACGCCGCCGAGCTAGCCACTAAGCCTGGCTGAGCCTTAGCTGTGCACCACAGAGCCCGGCACCACTTACTGTCCACGCTGGTCGAAGGTAAAATGACGCAATGGATAAGGCAGCATCTTACATTTCACAGGAAGTTCTACAGTCACCCTCACCCAGCTCTCCTTCTCTGTCATCCCTTAATGCCTCTCCAGGAAGTTCTTTCTTGCATCTAACTGAAGTCCATTGTTCTGTAGCTGGAATCCCTTTCATCTTGTCTGGGGACTGGGCAGAGGCCGACTGAGCCCATCCTCCATCCTCATGGGCCCAACAGTAGCTGCAGTGAGGCAGGCGGGGAACAGAGCAACAGGAACTGTCCGTTTCCACCCTGGAGCGCGGGGTCCCAGCAGTGGATAGCAGAGCCTCCTGCCCAGGGTGGAGGGTATGTGTGTGAACTGTCCCAACTGCTCACACTCCAAACAGTGTGGCTCTAGGGCAGAGGAGAGAGCCCTGGCCCGAGCCAGAAGCCTGCATGCTGGTGGCCGCCTGTCCTGCCATGGGCTTTACATCCACAGTATCCTAGAGGATATCTGCAGTCTGCGGCCCAGGTCTCCCTAGCGAAGACATGCAATTTAGCTTCATGGCCTTTTTCTTATTCTTGGGCCCCAGACAACCTGAGTGTAGAGCAGGCAAGGGCTCTACTTGGTGGCTGATGGTGGTAGTATCTGAATCATTCATTATTCAGGCTGAGGCTCCCAGGGGTGGCCCTGGGTTGAAGGTCAGTTGGCCATACCTCATGGGTGGAGTGATGGCTCCTTCCTCAGACCAGACATGGCCGTCATGGTGCTCTCGGGCCTGCCTACCCAGCTAACTGCACAGCGGCTCTGGCTTGCTATGCACTTTCTCTTCGGTAGAAGCACCCTATCCACTGTCTCTTCAATCCCTGCAAGTGGGCAACCAGAGGGAGGCTCAGCAAAGCTGGAACAAGGGCTGGCTAGAAATCCTACAACCGGTCTGGGGGACTGGGGAGAGACCCTGGAGAGTCTCCCCTGACACCCAGACCAAGCAGGACCCTCTAGGTAATTGCCAGGGGTGGAACGCAGGATAGGCAGGTGGTGGTTGGCCAAGCCGGCCCCATCTGGGAGAGCTGGGCATCCGGCTGCTCTGTGGGCAATGGGGGAGGAGACCTCTTCCTGGGCGATCTGGACCCCGCCAGTTCTTCAAGCTTTGGGAACGTAAGCATTTTGGTATTACAGGGGACTCAAGATTCCTTCTTGTTGCCTTGGACACGCACCAGTGTGGCCTTGCAAAGCGTTACTATCGAAATGTCTCTGAATACCCCACAGTCTGTGAGGAGCATTTGTTAGGGAGACAACGAGGGTAGGTTCTAGAAGCAGGCCTGCCCAGGACTGCACTGTGACTCCCACCTCCTCGTGGATCTCAGGTCCTCATCTTCTCACACACAGCACACCTGTGCTGGCTTTGCAAGTTGAGTGAGGGAATGCGAATCCTGCACCTGATGCAGTTTTGTGGGGCTTTTTAATTTTTTTTTTTTTTTTAGTATTTGTTTGGTGTGTGTGTGTGTGTGTGTGTGTGTGTGTCCAAAGGTCAGAAGAAAGGGTATTGGATGAATCTCCTGGAGCTGGAGCCCAGTTACAGAAGGTTGTGAGCTGCCATGTAGGTGCTGGGAATTGAACCTGGGTCCTCTGGAAGAGCAGTCAGTGCTCTTAACCACTGAGCCATCTCTCCAGCCCCCAGCTTCGTGGTTTTAACCATCAGCCTTGCTTTATAGATGAGAGGATGGAGAGTCAAAGCAAGGTGACTGTCTGAGGCCACTCAGTGCTGTGGTTTGGTTCCAGGCTTTCAGCCTGGGGAGGGGAGGGATTGTTTTTCCTGCGAAACCTCACTTCTACCCTCAAGTGACCTGCTGCTTCACTTACTCAGAATCCTCCATGTGTAATGCTGGTGCCTGCTCTGGCCTCTTGTCCACAGAGCCCAACAGCGCTTGCCTGCAACATAGGTATTTTCAAAATGTCTCGCGCATGGAGTATGCCAAATGGTATAGGTTCAGGAAGCTGCCTTCCAGGCAGTGAAGGCCTGTGTCATGCCCAGAGGCTTCCTCAGCTCATCATACCTGTAAAACCATTTGCATAGTTTGGGACGGAACTTTCATGAAAGAGCATGGAGCCTGGGGTGGGGAAATGGTTCTTTTCCTGCGCTCAAGGTAGGAGCGGTCACCCTGCAAGGACGGGGCTTACAGAACTTACCTGCTTCGCCAAGTGTCTGCTCTGTGACTGTACCTGCTGGGCTCCATGTTCTGGCGCTAATCTCCCCACCCCTTCACTCTCCCGCAGCCCAGTGCCCCTTCTTTCTCCTTACTTCTTTCTTTGTGCTTATCTGAGTGTCTTCTCTAATTGGCTGGTCTTATTAGCCTTTATTCATTCATTCCTATCCAGCCAGCCGCTCGTACGCTGGGTCATGCTGAGAACTCCATCCATCCTGGTGGAGGATTTCTGCAGTGGCTGTGCCTGGTCAGGGCATGACCACACCCTTCTGGCAGAAGACAGGGAAATCATGATGCACAGAGCAATGCTGGCACCGGACTTCTGCCTCTGCTTGCCTCGCCACCCTGAATCTCCATCATAATCCAGGGATAGACACCCCTCTGCCAACCATGGCTGCCTGGCACAACAGACAAAGCCCCTGCCCTACAGCTAGCTCACATCTCCAGCCCACCCTTGACCATCTCCTTCTCTGTACTCTGCAGGCTCTATGGTCTCACCTTCTTTTGTCCTCAACCAAGAATTAGTGGTAGGGGCTGAGCTTGGACATCTGCCTCTATTAAATGGTCAGTTCAGTGTGGCCTTTCCTGGATACCAGCCTCAGAGCATCCTCTAAAACACACACACACACACACACACACACACACACACACACACACACACACACTGCACACTGTCCTGCAATCTTGGGGCTTTTCCTGCATTACAAACAGGTAACAGTGTACAGTCAACTCTTCACAAACTTGTGGTATCTGTGTTGTGCTTTGTTTTTGAGACCAAGTCTTATACAATCAGGGCAGGTCTTGAACTCTAAGTGTTGTGATTTCAGGTGCACATTATCGTGCCAGGTTCCCAGGCTTGTTTGGAGGCCTGGAGCCCGGGACAAGCTGCTAGCCAAGTTGTCACCAGGCTGCCTTGTGCAGAAAGAAGCCTGTTCTTGGCTTAGGACCGTTGGCATTCTGGAGACTATCTTGAGGACACCAGTGCAAGACAGACTTGGCTATAATGGTAGAGCTTCAGGCCGCAGGACACGTGGAAGGTAGAGCTGTGTTGATTCTTCATCCACCAAACAGACCTGTCCCAGGCACCGACTGTGGGCATGGCACACAGCCAGCCCTAGGAAATGCCAAGACACGTCTGACTAAGAATCTTCCATTTCATCTCCCAGCCCACTAAGGGTTTTTAAAGAAAGACAAATACAAGCCTTAAAAGGAAGAAGCAAGTTTTTAATTGTTCCAGGTCGTGGTGGTGGGTGGGCGGGTGACACATTTATTCTGTGCCGTGGAGCTGTACCTAGACCCTGCTTAGCATCAGATCTCCCAGGAGCTATTGAGGACCAATTACCCTGGGCAGAGATTCCCAGCTGCTGTCGGAAGTCTGAGGAGTCAAGTGGAGTTAGGGAGACCTAGAAGAGGAGGGAGGGCACAGGACCCACTGGCCTGGACTTAGCATTGTAGTGAGACACCACATGGGGGGGTAGGGGGGGTGGGGGTGGGGTCTGTCCAGTATTCTTAGCAAAGTAACTATAGCAGAGATGTAGAGATGGCAGTGAATGGGGATGCTTGAAGGGCCCTAGACAATGGGGGCGCAGGAAAACCACTGGAGAGGTTGCTGGGTAGATAAGGAGTGTCAAAGTACCAGCTCAGTGGGTGCCTAGCTGACCAGGAGTGCCCTGAGGGCCAGGGCCAAGTCACACTCATCCCAGTGTCCCAGCACTTGGCTAGTGTCCAGTTGGCATGTGTGGACTGACTGGATTTTTAAGCACGTCCTTCTCTGCGAGCCTCAAGTCTTCTCATTGTGGTTAGGCAAGGTCACTGGCACATCTTTCCTAAGGCTGAAAGGAGTTCTGGCTTGCTTACTTCTCCTCCAGTCTTGAGGGCCTCCAGGCTGCCCCAGCTGGGTGGGATCAGAGGCCCCTGGTGGGGTTGGCCACCTTTCGTCAGTGACCTGCGCTCCCCTTTTTACCTTGCCTCAGCAGCTGCTAGCCCTGGTCACCTCACTAATCGCGCTCCTGTGGCCCCAGATCTCACAGCAAAGCAGGATGGAGCTGGAGAGGCGAGTGGAGCCAGGCTGAAATGCGGGTTAGTGCCTGCAGCTTGACATGGTGTAGAAACTCTGGAAGGTTCCACAGTCTGCCAGCTTCAGTTTCTTCCTCTGTTGAATGAGAATAATAATAACTCCCACACAAGGCGTTTGTACTGATCTAGGGAGATCACATGGATACGTATTATAAACTGACTTAGGGGCTGGCAATGTAGCTCAGTTGGTAGAGTGCTTGCCCAGAAAAGCCCTGGGCCCAATCCCCAACAGTGTATAAACCAGGTATAGTGGCCCATACCTGCAACTAATCCAAACGTTCAAGAGATAAAGGCAGGGGGATCAGAAGTTCAAAGTCAACCTTGACTCTGTAGTGAGTTCAAGTTTAGGCTGGGATAGATGAATCCCTGTCTCAGGGAAAAAAAAAAAGACTAGGATAGGATAGGATAAGATAGATAGATAGATAGATAGATAGATAGATAGATAGATAGATAGATAGATAGATAGATATACAGACAAATAGATTGACTTACACATACACACACACACACACACACACACACACAGCTATGATCATCAGATCATCAATAGTCTCTATTGTTCAGTTGCTGTGAATCCCCCAGGCTTCTGGCTGACTTGTCACTGTTTCCAGAAGTGTCCCTTGGTCATGGCTCACTGTTTCCTACCAGGCTTCCCCTGCTGCATAGGTGTTACTTAGACCACAGCAACAGGACTCCGAATTAGGGACAAGTTTCTCACACAAGCCAGTACTGTGTGTTGGTGTGCACGGAGCAGGGACAGACAGACAGACACCTTGCTGTCCCTCTTGTCTCTTGGATGCAGGGACCAGACACCACCCTCCCCAGCTGCATCCTGGGAGTATGAGGTGCGGGCCTCTGGGACAGGTGGGAGGCACACTCCAGGGACTCTCCTCAACTTGCCTGCACTGCTGTAGGCCAGGACCAACAGGACCTGCCTGCATATGGGGGCCTGGCCTGGGCAGCTGGCGGTGATGAAGGATTGGGGCCGGGAGTCCCAGGACCTGAGGGGCAGAGTGAGAGAGTCACTCTGACATCCCCTCCCTTCCCTACTGGTCTTAAGGAGGCGTCAGTGGGGCAGCTGAGACCTCCAGGGTGACTTTATTTCATCAAAGCCCAGAGCATCCACTCCAGGAGCCAGCAGCCTGGCCACACAGGGTGCGTGGTCAGAGCACCCTGGCCAGGATGGGCTCTCAAGGGATAGGGCTGGCTCT
This sequence comes from Peromyscus maniculatus bairdii, assembly GCF_049852395.1. Classification (NCBI taxonomy): domain Eukaryota; kingdom Metazoa; phylum Chordata; class Mammalia; order Rodentia; family Cricetidae; genus Peromyscus; species Peromyscus maniculatus. Next base: position 110,071,337 of record NC_134852.1, read on the forward strand.
ACCCAGCATCCCATCCTCCTGAGTCCTGAGGGTCCCTCCTAATGCCTTTATGCCTACAGTTCCCAGATGGTGTCCTGGCCCCATCAGAGCAGTGTGGAGAACAGACAGCTGGCAAGGCTGGCCCCAGAGACTGTCCAGATGTTCCCTACGCTTGGGTTGGTGGGTAGGAGAGGCCCAGGGGTGGCAGCAGCTGAAAGGATGTAATAGCCTAGCAATGTAACTTAAGCTGGTTACAAAGAAAAGATAGGCCCTAGTGTGTGTGTGTGTGCGCGTGCGCGCACACACACACACACACACACACACACACACACACACACACACTCTCCTGTGTGTAGAGTCAGGGTCTTACACACTCAAGACCTTGTCCATACTAGGTCAGCACTCCACCACCGAGTCACATCTCTGACCCACCTCCTGTCTTTCTGGCTTAGGAAAGGTTCTGTCTGGGTTCCCACACTTGTGCCCGCGCACCCTTGGATCTGCAGCTTGCCTTTCTGACCTTGATGGAAACGAGCTGCTGAAGCGGCTAGATCTGACAGGCCGGGCTGAGGTCAAAGCAAGCAAGGTGCGTGGTCGGCACCCGGGAGGGAAGAGCCAATTCCAGGCCTCAGCAAAGAAACGGAGCCCTGTCGATACTTGATCCATGGTCTCCCTCAGCAAAAAAAAAAAGGGGGCCGTTTCCACAAGGCCCAGGAAGGAGCAACAGCAGAGGTATGCTAGCGCCTGTCACTCCGAGTGACCCAGTGCCTGTCACTTTCAGGCAGGCCAGGCAACCCTTCGGGCTAACCAGGTGATCTGAGGAGTCCCTTTCTTCCTTGTTCCTTGGGTCACAGGGAACTGCGTGCTGCCTTGAAGGAAAAGCAGAAGCTTCTGAGCTGGGAGGCCCTGAGGGCACAGCCCCAAGTACCGCCCAGGGGCTCCAGCTCTGAGACTAGCTTCCTGGTCCTGGTGACAGCCAGACTGTGAAAGATGGCCTGTGTGAGCCTCATTTGCTTCCTCTGATGGAGCAGCTGGTTAATTAGCTGCTGGTTGCCTGACAAGTGTCCCCTACGTGTGTCAGGGTCAGTCCTCAGCTGACTACATGCATGCTCAGTAGCCAGCCTTGGGCATGAGGCCGGGATCCCACTCACTGTTCTACCTACCCCCTGCTTATCCCTCAGTCACTGTGTTGAGGACTCAGGGAACAGAAGACAGCCATGTCCCAGGGGCCCCACTTTGGGGTGGATGGAAAGGAAGTGCCCACAGAAGGGTCAGTGGTGGGCACCAGTCCCAAGGTGTGTCCATGGCAACCTCTACCCCAGGGAAGATTCTGCTGGCCTCTGCCTCCAACCGCCTATGTGACCTTGGGCAGCCGATCTTCCTCCCCCTGCCCCAGTTTTCCCATCCAAAACAGGGTATTTGAAGAGGTGGCACCAGGACGCTGGCACCCAAAGGGAAGCCGTGTGGAGGCATTATGATCCCTAAAGGCAGTGGGCCCTGGGGCTCTCACCCGTGGTTCCACTTTGGGGCTGCGACAGGTCACGGCTGCTTGGGATTGGGGTGTGCGGCTCTATAGGCGCAGGTTACCCTGCCCAGCAGTGTCTAGTGCTACAGGGTTCGAGGGACACCTAGGGTCCCTGGGCAGGTTGATGACTGGAGGAAGTCTACCTGCTGAACTGCGCTGCTTGACGGCCCAAGGTCAGGGAGGCACTGACAGCCTGCTCTAGGCATAAAGGCCTTAGGAGGGACCCTCAGGACTCAGGAGGGTGGGATGCTGGGTAGAGCCAGCCCTATCCCTTGAGAGCCCATCCTGGCCAGGGTGCTCTGACCACGCACCCTGTGTGGCCAGGCTGCTGGCTCCTGGAGTGGATGCTCTGGGCTTTGATGAAAAAAGTCACCCTGGAGGTCTCAGCTGCCCCACTGACGCCCCTAAGACCAGTAGGGAAGGGAGGGGATGTCAGAGTGACTCTCTCACTCTGCCCTTCAGGTCCTGGGACTCCCAGCCCCAATCCTTCATCACTGCCAGCTGCCCAGGCCAGGCCCCCATATGCAGGCAGGTCCTGTTGGTCCTGGCCTACAGCAGTGCAGGCAAGTTGAGGAGAGTCCCTGGAGTGTGCCTCCCACCTGTCCCAGAGGCCCACACCTCATACTCCCGGGATGCAGCTGGGGAGGGTGGTGTCTGGTCCCTGCATCCAAGAGACAAGAGGGACAGCAAGGTGTCTGTCTGTCTTTCCCTGCTCCGTGCACACCGACACACAGTACTGGCTTGTGTGAGAAACTTGTCCCTAATTCGGAGTCCTGTTGCTGTGGTCTAAGTAACACCTATGCAGCAGGGGAGGCCTGGTAGGAAACAGTGAGCCACGGCCAGCCCAGGCAGTCCCTTCGGGGAGTCCTGGGCCGCCTTAAGGCCCTCCAGTGGCCTAACTCAATTCAGGCCATAGAGCTGCCCACTCAGGCCCCACTGCTGTGAGTGGCCACCTGGGGTTGTCACGTTCTTCCGGGCAGTGCAGGGCAGGCACCAGGTTCTCTGTGGCTAAGAATAGAATGCTGGATGTGATCTAAGCACAGCCCAGTGCATCAGCCTCCCACCAGTCACCAGGGAGCTTATTAAGTAGTCTCTGGGGCTACCCTGGGCTCTCCTGGGGGGAGGGGCTGCTGAGGAGAGTTTCACAGCCTGGTCCCAGGGGATGGCATTTTCCCTTTTTTCTGTAGAGTGTGGCTCCTCCCACCTGCCTCTCCCCTGGGCCTCCTGTCTCTCTGTGTCCTGAGGGGAATGCCTTCTGGGACGCTTCAAACAAACAAACCAGCCTTTGAGTGGAACAAACCAATCAATAAAATGACTTTTTATCTGAAAGCGGAGAACTGAGGGTAGTGGCTGTTATTGAGTGCCTACTGTATGCCAGCCCTGGCCTCAGCATCTGGTGTCCTGGCTTCATCTAACCATCTAACCATCTATCCATCTAACCTGGCTCCATATAACCCAGTGGTTATAGCAAGGATCCTTGGTGCCGTGTCCTGACGTGACCTAGCAGAGTCAGGGCTGGGAACCATTGCTTCTGGAGGAGGGGGTTGCTGGACGGGAAGGGGCCAGAGGCGGTCTCTTCTAGAAAGCTCCAGGGTGAGAAGATGTTATCCTTATGATTACAGGAAATCGTGCTTTGCTCTATATTTGAGTCTTTTCTACTTTTGGCACCTGTGTGGAACTGGAGGAACAACTGGCCTAGGGCTGAGGATTGCGGGCCCCGCCATGCACGTAGCCAGTCCACACAGTAGGCACAGGCCTACTGAGTCTGAATTAAGTCCAACCCTCTTGGGTCTCTCAGTCCCTTCTACAAACTGGGCAGGGGCTGCTTAGGGCAGAGCCATGAGACAGAAGCAGCGGCTCCCCGCTGTCCCCTCCAGACCAGTGTCCTAGACTTTCCTCTCTGCAGGCCTCTCGTGCCCACTCCAGCGGTGGTTGCCAGTGGGAGAACTGTAGGGACACTTTGGCATCGCGCATCACTCTTGGGAAGACTGAGGCACTGGAACAGAAGGGACCCAGGTCATATGTAAGTAGGCCTAGGAGCGCATAGTAGGTGCTCAAGGAATCTCTTCTTCTTCTTCTTCTTTTTTTTTTTTTTAAGATTTATTTATTTATCATGTATACAGTGTTCTGTCTGAATGCATCCCTGCAGGCCAGAAGAGGGTATCAGATCTCATTACAGATTGTTGTAAGCTGCCATTTGATTGCTGGGAATTGAACTCCAGACCTCTGGAAGGGCAGCCAGTGCCCTTAAGCTCTGAGCCATCTCTCCAGCCCAAAGGAATCCCTTCTTTCTTGAAGGCCGGGGTCTGCTCTCCCCAGGAGCAGCTCTTTGGGGTCAGACCTGGAGGACTTGGACAATCAGGGCTTGGAGTCAGCTAGAGGTCCAGCCTTAGCCTGGAGAGCCCCCTGCCCGTCTGTGTTTGCCCAAATCCTGCCCCACTTAAGTGCTCCTGTGCAAATTTGAGGCCTTGCTGAGTGCCCCCCCCCCCCCCCGCCCACTACCCTTCTCAGCTCCCGTCTTCCCCCAAACTGGGAGCATGTGATTAAACTTTATATTATATTAAAAATGCGTAGCACAGGCAGGGGATGGAGCTCATTTGGTAGAACGTTTGCCTCGCATGGAAGATGCTGTGGGTTTAAACCCTGGAACCACATTAACAAGCCAGGTGTGGTGGATGGAGGCCTGTAATTCCAGCACTGGAGATGTGGGGGCAGGAGGATCAGAAGTTCAAGGTCATCCTCGGCTACATAGAGAGTTGAGACCAGTCTGGGCTAGAGACCTCGTTTAAAAAAGCGAAAGAAACATACAACATAACCATCTGAGCTGTTTTGACTCACAACTGCATGGTGGTAACTCCAATTACATTGTTGTGCAATAAGCCCCCAAAGTGGGTGTTTGGGGAACCCAGGCCTTGTATTAATACACAGAGGAAAGTGCTTTACCCTGGAGCTACATCTCCAGAGCTTTTTCATCAGGTGAAAGCATCACTGTACACCCATTAGACAACCCTCCCTGGCCACTTCCCTTCCCGGCGTCTCCCCCTCCCCTCCCCTCCCCTCCCCTCCCCTCCCCCAGTCCCTAGTACTCACCACTCTGCTTTCTGTTTCTCTGAATTTGACTCCTTTCGAAGCTTCATTAAATGGAATGCCCTGGTATCTGTCACTTTGTGAGTGCCTTACTTCACTTAGGGTAATGCCCTCTTGGTTCACCAGTGTTATATAGCAAGTGTCAGGCTTTCCTTTTAAAGGCAAAGTAATATTCCATGGCGTGGACATACCACATCTCGCCCATTCACCCATTCATGGACAGTTGGGTTGCTTCTAGATCTTGACTGCTATGTCAGGAATTAGACTTTTGAAGGGGAACAGGCCTGGGCTGTGTCAATGTCACCTTTGCTATGAGTCTGAGGCCTTTCCCACTGCGGCTCTGCTCAGTGGTAGAGCAGAAACTTGGCACGCAGAGAGGCCCGGCACACAGCAAGCTCACACTGAGTGGTGGGGAGAAGTCATTCCTGTTACCTGACTTCCTATTACGGGCGTGTCCTTTTGTCTGTGGGTTACAGCACCCTCATGTCATCTCTACCCCATGATGTCAGAGCTGTGTGCCTGTCAGTTGGGCTCAGAGACAGTTAGGGGCGTGTCCAAATTCACAAGGCCAGTCCAGTGGCCATGCTGTGATTCAACCCAGGTCTCTAGCAGCACCTAGAGTCCACAGGCCTTCGAGTATTAGCAGCCTGTGGCCCACCCGCAATTCTGCAAGTGTCAGAGCTGCAGGGGAGGGGAGAAACAGGGTGAGCCTGTGGGGCCATTCCCTGCAGAGGGCAGAGGCCATGGCACCTCTGACCCCATGACCCCCCAGTGTTGTGAATAGCCAGTTGTCCTGGCAACAAGGGCTTGGTCAGACTCACTTGTTGCACACGGGCTGGTCTAAGCCGTCACCTTGCACGGGTGTGTGTGTGTGTGTGTGTGTGTGTGTGTGTGTGTGTGTGTGTGTGTGTGTGTGTGTTAAACACTGCTTTTGCTCCCTCGTACCTGGTCACTGGTTGGCTCATCTCTTCTTTCCATCGTTTCTTCGCTGCCTGGGTTGAAATCCTGCCTCTGCCACTTACTGCCTGTGTGACCTCAGGCAAGTGCTTAAGCCCTCTGTGCGCTGTATCTTTCTTCTCTGAAGCAGAGAGACCGGTGCTTTATGCAACAGATCACCCCAAACTTCGTGACCTTACATAAAAGCTGCCATTTTAGGGGACTGTGGCTTAATTGGAGAATATTTGCCTAGTATGCCTGAAGCCCTGTGTTCAATCCCTTCTACCTCCTAAAACTGGCCATGGAAGGACAGATTTATAATCCCAGCACTCAGGAGGTGGAAGCATTAGAATCAGAAGTTCAAGGTCATCCTCGACTACATTGCAAGTTCCAAGTCATCTTGGGCCACATGAGACCCTGTCCAAAAACAAACAAACAAACAAACCCTTTCATTTTATAAATCAGAGATTTAAGATGGGCTTGGGCAAGCAGCGCCTGGCGTGATGCATGTGGCTAGAACAGCAAGGAGGTGGTCCCCTGGATTGGGGCTTCTCTAGGCCTTCATGTAGGGTCAGGGCCTCCTTTATCCAAAAGCCTGATTGAAAACCAGGCATGATGGTACACACCTTTAAGTCCAGCACTCAGAAAGCAGAGACAGGTGAATCTTTGTGAGTTTGAGGCCAGCCTGGTCTACATAAGGAGTTCTGGGCTAGCCAGGGCTATGCAATTAGACCCTGTCTCCAAACGAACAAACTAAAGGCCTGGTTGAGCTCTCCCATAGCATGATGGTCCCTATGCAACCAAAGCTCCTGCAAAGTGATTCAGGGTTCCTGCAGGAGCAATGCTCACAAGTGAGGTAAGAGCTGTGTTCCCTTAGAAGACATGGCCTTGAGAGGTTCCGAGCGTCTCTTCAGCCATCACTTCCAGGCTCTCCCACCCTTGACCGTGGATACACAGACCTCAGTTCTCCAAGGGAAGATGTCAGAGTGACGCTAAGGGGTTTGGGGGGGATGGGCAGTCCTGCTGCAGATGTCTCTGGTAATCCAATCTGGCCCTGTCGTAAGGGCTACATGAGTCAAAACAGGAAATGCCTAGAACAATGCCTAGGCATCGCATATAAGCTGGAGCTATATATAGCCGGGCGTGCTTCTGACCATATGCAGTTTACTCATGGTGTGCTGGCTGGCGGTAGGACCTGGCTGCCACTGCTGAAGCCAGCCCTAGGAACAGAGGCCCTTCCCATGTGGGTGCTGGGGGATCTATAGGCATTTATCAGGTGGGGACGGTAGACACATGTTCCACACAAAGGAAATCCAGAGCTAAGTGGAGTCCCTGGAGAAGGACACAGCTCCAGGTGGCGGGCCTCCCCGGGGGTGCAGAGGGCGGAACTAGAAAGGTGAATTGAGGCCTGCATGTGACATTTATTCTTGATCTGTAGGTACCAGAGTAAGGCGTCAGGGCCCGCAGTGCCACAGTGAGGAGGCTACTTGTGAACTCAAGAGGATTTGGGAGGTGCTGAGGTGACAGGGGGCAGGCAGATGGGGCTCATGCTGTGTTGGTTCCTGTCAGCTCCATCAGCTTTGAGTGTGACATGTGTACCGGGGCTCTCTCCTCCCTTTCCAGCAGATCAGACCCTGTCACCTTCTCTGTTCAGTTTGGCTTCACTGTGGCCATGAGTCCTGCTTTGACAGAAGGGCTGGCAGCCCCCTCTGTCCCAGCTTGGCCTGCATCCCTGAGTCCTCTTCACACGCCCTTCTTCACCCTTCTATAGCTTCGGGGTCCAGACTGACGGGGTAGCCCTCCAGGACTGGCCAGATCCAGTGTTCTCCTGAACTGGTCGGTTCAGGGCAACCGTGATCCGGGTCCCTTCTGCCGTCTCCGGGATGTTCATGCCCCTTAGGCTTGTCTCTGTGCTCTAGAAGCCTATGTGCTGGCGCCAGTGTGTCTCCCTGGTGTGTGCATTCACATGCTTGCGCGCCTTATGCATTTTTGTCCGTATGCATCTGTTTGTGTGTGGCTGTGCATGCATGTGTAGGGGGCACGTTCTCTGGGCACTTGTGAAAGCTCTAGAAAATAGCAATAAAGGGAGGTGACTCATAAAGGGCTCCTGGAGGAGCAGAGGGTGGTATCTGTCCTTGCCCTAGGGGCTGAGGGTGAGAGCAGACACTGCTGGCTGCCTTCAGGAGCTAGCCTGAGTCTTTGACATGCTGCTTCATTTGGGTGTTTCTGGACTCAGGGCGGGCCGGTGTGTGTGTGTGTGTGTGTGTGTGTGTGTGTGTGTGTGTGTGTGTGTGTGTGTGTGTGTGTAAGCAGCTGAAGGCATACTGAAGCCTGTGGGGCAATCAGGGCTTCCTGCAGGAGGAGATGAGCCATGACTCTAGAGAACACAACTGGGAAAGGGCGGGGAGCAGGAGCAGGGCCTGGTGCACCATGGGTTAAGGGATCTGAGGCAGATGGAGTGGGAGGGTGATGCTCATCTTCCTGGGAGTCAGGAGATGGAGGCCCTGGAGATGAGGGATGAGGCAGGCAGGCCTAAGGGAGAGTGATGTGTTCTTACTTGGCCACTGTGGTGCAGGGCACCTGAGGGGTGCAAGGCAGGTGACCTGGACAGGCTACTCAGATGCTGAGATAGGTCCCGGTATGTGAAGGCCCAGTGGTTGAGCTCAAGATCTGAGGGGCAAGAGAGAAAATGGGCATGGGCTGGGCAGCTGGAGGAAATGTTTCCAGGAAGCCAAGGAGGGAAAGCTTTCCAGGAGGGTCAGGCCAGTGTTAGCCGAGGATGAAGAGGTCCTGCAAGGAAACTGCTGGTGAACTTGATGGGACAGAGGGAGGAAGTGGCAACATGAGCATGGACGACTCTTCCAGATGCTTCTGGACAGAGAAGGAAAGACTGGATTTGGACGTGATTGCCTGGAACAGACGCAGGCCTGTGTATTCCCAGCTAGAAGGAGCCTGTCTGCAAGGGGTCCAGGCACCCTAAGGACCTGTTATGTCCTCAGTGACAGGGCTGGAGGGCGCCTAGAGGAGGTGCTCTTTCCATGGGGGAACTTAGAAGCACAGAAGCCTAAGAGGGATTGTGGTGGCAGCCTTCATCCTGCCCAAAGCACTGCCCACCTCCAGGCCCCCGTCTGCCTTCAGCTCTGTAGAGCAGCATCCGGCAGGCTGGGAGAAGACTAGGATGCTTTTCAACCAGGCACAGGTCAAGAGTGGAGCCTGGGAATGTGTGGGGCTGGCCTCCTCGGTGCTTGATGTTGCTTCATGGATGTTTCAGAAAAGAAGGTCCTGGAAGGGTCAGAATGCTGATTTGCCTGTTTGCAAAGAGACCACACCCAGACCCAGCCCTGGTCCCAGGTCTCAATTACTGGGAAGTTCTTCCTTTGAGTCTAGCCTATGTCTTTCCTGCTGTGTGTTCCCTCCTGATGAACTTGTTCAACCCTGAGCCAAACCTATCATCCCACCGAGCGCTTGGAGCAGCAGCCAGTGTTTTTACAACTTGTTTTCGTGGAGTTGGTTTGAAGTCTCCCTGCATTCCCAGAATGTCAGACCCGCCCTGATTCACAAGGATTGACCAAAAAACAGGGTCAGAGCCAGCTAGGAGTCTGAGGACTGAGTCATTCTCCTTGGACCTTCCGCAGAGCCTTCCCTTTGCCTTCTAGCAATGAGAAGAAGAATGGGAAGTGAGCTCGGAGGACCAAGAGGGGACAGCAGCAGCGTGTGAGGACATGAACACATCTAGATGATGCAAGCAGTGGGCAGAGAGGAGCAGAGGGCCGAGGCCGGGGCTTTCATTTGGGAAGACTCAGATCAAGTTCATGTTCTATTGCCTGGCTGCTGGGGGTCTCTGTGCCTCAGTTCCCTCATCTCTGCAATGGCACAGACCCCTAGGTATCTGAGGTCACATGGCCCAGATGCAGGAGCCTCGTGAGAATGGTTTTCAGGAATTTTAGTGAGATATAAAGTGCTAAGGGAAGAGGAGGAAGAGAGGTGAGAGGTGAGAGGTGACCTCAGCCAACCCCATGCAGGTGATTGGCAGACAATGACAGCTGTACCCCAGTGGTAACACCCCTGGGGCAAAAACTTTGTTGGTAAGGGTCTGCCTTGGAGGATGGTGATGTCCTGGGGTGCAGAGATTCCAGCAGTCCTGAGGACTTTGGCCCCCAAAGTCAGGTGCTTGCCTTTAGGAGGACATGGTCCAGTGTGTCCTCCAAAAGCAAAGGGTTCTGGGAAGGTGGTGGAGCCTGGCTGTTGGCTTTGGAGATTTGACAGGATTAGGAAATAAGGCCGAAGGAGTGCTGACTGCCCAGAACCCAGCCCTGGTGAGTGACAGCTTGAAGGAAGGGTGCAGGAAGGGAGCCCAGGGACCACACCGTCAGCAGGGCCATTGCCACACCCCATGCTCTTCCAGCCTGGGTCTCCTTGAACTCAGGAAAGGACGCTGACCTAGTACAGGGCTACAGAGGACCTTGGCTCGTCTTTCCTCAGTTGCACTTGACTTTTCCTCCCTGGGGAGCTCACACTGGTCAGCACGTCCCAGGAAGGAACAAACAGAAAGCTGTCCTTCCATGCTGTTCAGACTGAACCTGTGTCTGACTTAGATGCTGAGGTCAGCCTGGGTTGGTCTCGACGGTGTCCTCCCTAACTCTCCTCTCCTCCTCACACCACAGGCAATTCCACCCATGGTTTTGCCTCCTGACTCAGGCCACTGGGAGTCTAGTCCTGGAGAGCACGGGCTCCGGTTCTAGGCCAGCCAGACTCTGTCACCTGCTGTGTGACCATGGCCACATCCCCTGCCTTCTCTGAACCTCAGGACCTCAGGTTCCTAACCAAACTTGGACAGGTGTTCCTCCGAAGTCAGATGATTTTAGCACGTACTAGTAATCCCTGTTTGTCACGGTGATGCCCAGAGACATGAAGTGACTGGCCTGTGATCCCACAGCAAAAGGATAGAGACAGGAGGGTCAGGACCTCCTTCCCGCTCTATAGCCAGTTCACTGGGCACCTCGCACACACTTTCTCAGTTCTGCCCTGGCCCCATCATGGCCCCTCTTCCTTGGGAAGTGAGGACAGACTGAACCATGTGGCCCCTCCCCCTGTAACACACGCTGCAGCTGTCCTTGTCAGTCTGCCTCCCAGGTGCTGTAGGGGCCCTGCTGGGAGAGAGAATCTATGATCACCTGGGTCTGGTTCTGCTGAGCCCCACCCTGAGACTTGGAGAATCCTCAGCCCCCCCCCCCCGGGGGGGGGGAGCTCACAGTTAGACCCAGGGTGATGGTCTAGACATCTCAGAAACAGTGGAAGGAGCTGTGCTGGGGTGGTGGTGCCTGAATAAGTCTATTGATTGCTACACAGATTCTGACCTGTACTAGGCAGGAGTGGAGGCTGGGGGACAGCTGTGATCTCGCAAGAAGACTTCTCACTCTCTGCCTTCAGCCCAACCCACCTTCATCACACAAAATTTTTCTCCATTATAATCATGGGCTCCCCCAGTCTGTCCCATCAGTCCATGGGGCACTCAAGAAAGCTCTAGAAATGTATGGTGGGCCACTCAGGCTTGGGAGTCAGAGCAGAAACCCAAGTGACCTTGCCTGTTCCAGCGTCATCCGCTGCCGGTAGGAGTCATCCCCACTGCAGTGGAGGGAACAGTGTGTGCAGGTGTCTCGGCCTGGCTCTGGGTATTAAACCGGCAGCTCGGCCTTCCTACCATGGCAAGCATGGCTTCCTTGTAGGAACTGAATTACACGTGTACAGCGAGTCTCCTGGCTTCGAGTGACAAAATACTGAGTGGCTGTATTCATGTATTTTCAGTGTGTGTGTGTGTGTGTGTGTGTGTGTGTGTGTGTGTGTGTGTGTGTGTGTGTGTGTCGGGGGACAACCTTGGATATTGGTCCTCATCTTCCATCTGGCTTGAGACATCGTCTCTTTTTGTCCTGCACTGTTGTGTACACCAAGGCAACTGGCCCGTGAGCTCCAGAGAGTCTGTCTCCACCTCCCACCCCCCACCTCCCCACAGGAGTGCCATGATTACAGACACGGGCTGCCATGCCTGGCTTTATGTAAGTTCTGGGGATTCAAACTCGGGTCCTCACACTTGTACAGCAGGCGCTTTACCCACTGAGCTGTCTCTCTCCGTCGGGGAGTGTGTACACTCAAATAACGCCTCTGAGGGTTGGGGGTTGGGTTGGCGGCCTGCTGATGTAAGTAGTGAGATTTGCATTTCATTTTTATTTGTTTCATAAATCATATTAGTCTTCACTTTAGCAAGATTTTCATAATATTTGTGTTCTGTTGGCAGCAGTGATTTAAAGGATTAAAAACAAGATGCAATTATCTTGCAAGGGGCACAGAGTTTGAGCCCTGGGGGCGTGGCTCCCTGGCAGAGCGCTTGCCTCACATGCAGAGGCTTTGACTCCACCCCCAGCGCCACGTTCACGTCCACAGTGTGTGAAGTTTGACTATATTTCTGTCACAAGTGTAAACTACAGTGAATGTAAATACAAGAAAATTTATCTTATCTTTGCAGACATTGTCTTTATGAATGTATTAAAATTGAACAACATACATCCTAATTAGCAACAGCTTTTAGAATAAGATTGCTTAGCCTGGCCAGGTCATGCAGGCTCAACTCTGTGAGAGACTGAAGCACCAAGATCACGTGGTCGATGAATGCTTGGCAATCTAGCAAGCCCCTGCCTCAAAATATAAAGAAAAAAATGATAAGGGATGGGGATATATCTCAGTGGGAGAGACTCTAGGTTTAATGTCTAGCACCCCCAAAACTAAATAAATAGACTCAGCATGGTGGAGCATCCCTGGAATCCCTGGGACCCACATGTAGAAGACAAGAATTCACGCCCACAAGTTGCCCTCTGACTGCTTGCTGCATTTACACTCACTGTTGCACACACACACACGTAAATAAATACATAAATAAATATAATTTTTAAAAGAGCAAGGATCTCATTTCCTGTTGCAGGAGCACAACAGGAATTGTTAAATATTGTAAGAGGTTCCTTGGGCACCATGCACGTTTCCTGTGAGCCCAACTAATAAAATGCAAAAGGAAGAAAACACACACACACACACACACACACACACACACACACACACACCAGCAGCAGCAGCAGCAGCATGTATCCCTTTCAGCAGATGGCCGGCAGGCATCTGGACAGACACACCTTTTGCTCTTCAAGTTCAGAGCAGAAGACAGGTTTGCCGGAGGCCTGAGTGGTGCTGGTTAGGGGAGTTGGAGCTTGAGTGAAATCTTAGCAGGTGCTCCAGTGTTCCAGCAGCTTCCCCTCTGCCATCTGCCTCTCCCGCTGCTTCGATCCTGCAGGGGGTTTCAGACTGAAGAGCCACTTCCTGTTTGGGGCCCAGAACTTCCTTCAAGTGACTCACTGTCTCTCACTGTCCCTGAGCTGGGAAGTGGAGATGGGGCTGGAGCCAGGCCTGGACATGTCACCCTTAGCCTGGACCCCCACTGGGTGACCAGAGACTAAGTCAGTGGCTCAGCCTGAGGTAGGAAAGGAACTATCTTGGTTCACTTCAGGTGTGAGACTGTTGTGTCTTGGCTGGCCTGGTGGGCGCAGGCTCCAGTGGAGAGACCAGAGACGGGGGTGGGGGGTGGGGGGAGCGGGGGGGGTGGGGTGGTGGCAGCCTCTGCTTCTTGTCACCCCTTGTCAGCCCAGGTGAGGTTGATGGCAGAGCTGAGACACCTCAGTGTGGGTCTGTCACACTTCCTCTTCCCCAGAGAACAGAGAGGCATGGTGGGAAGAGCTCCAGGCTGGGGCATGGACTTGGATCTCTAACAACAACAACTTTCCGGTGACCACATGGGTTCCCTGCCCCATCTCTGAGCCTCCATACCCAAATGTGTCCACTGTCTCCTGCTAACGGTGATCTTGGTACGGCTCAGTATCGAAGGGTTTATCCCAAGAGATCATGGATTGTGGGGCCGGGGCTCAGTTGGCAGAGTGCTTGCCCAGCAGGCATGAAGTCCTGGGTTTGACTGCCAGTACCACATAAACTGTGGGTGGTGGCACGCGTCTGTAACCCGGGGAGATGGAGGATCGGGGGTGCACGGTCATCTTGAGCTACATCAGGAGCTCGAGGTCAGCCGGGGTTGTGTTGAGACCCTGTCTCAAAACAGGAAAATAGAACGGAAGAAAAACAGTTTTAAGGGCTTGGCAGACCGTTCAGGGAATCAAGCGATTGCTGCGCAGGCCTGAGTGTCGATCCCCGGGCCCCATGGGGACCTGGTGGGCATGGAGGCCTGCCTGTAATTCTAGGGCTTGGAAAGCAGAGGGGGGGCATGCCTGGAGCAAGCTAGCTATCCCGACTGGCCGTATCAGCAAGTTCTAAGAGACTGTGCCTCAGTGAATGAGGTCGGGAAGCAATGTCAGCCTTAGGCCTCCTGATGCACACATACACGCACATGCACCTGCACAGATGTGTGCCCACATACATGAGCACCCATACACACACATACGCTACCTATACACATATACAGGCGGAAAAAATTTAAAACTACACAATGAAAAAAATATTAAAAGAAAATGAAAATGATATCTGGATGGCTTATTGCTATAATCTTAACCCTCAAGAGACAGAGGCAGAGGGATTGCTTCAAGTTTGAGAACAGTCTGGGCTATAGATTTTAAAATTAAGCCCTGTCTTGGTAGAGAAAAAAAGAGATTGGGGCAGATTTGGGGTTTAATTTAAACTGGCCTCTTGCTGGGTGTGCCTGTTTCCTAGGACCTCTGCTTGCTTGCTTGCTTTCTTTCTTTCTTTCTTTCTTTCTTTCTTTCTTTCTTTCTTTCTTTCTTTCTTTCTTTCTTTCTTTCTTTCTTTCTTCCTTCCCTCCCTCCCTCCCTCCCTCCCTCCCTCCCTCCCTCCCTCCCTCCCTTCTTTCTTTCTTTCTTTCTTTCTTTCTTTCTTTCTTTCTTTCTTTCTTTCGTCTTTCTTTCTTTCTTTTAGAAATGTTTATTATTTTTAGTGTGTGTGTGTGTGTGTGTGTGTGTAAAAGACAGCTTGTGAAGTCAGTTCTCTCCTCTGAGTGTCCCCAGGGTCAAACTCAGGTCAGCAGGCTTGGCAATAACCACTGAGCCATCTTTCCAGACCCCTAGAGCCTCGGTTTCAAATCTAATAAGACTCACGTGGTGCTCTGCACATATTAGCTAGTTCCTCCCACACACAGGCTAGTGAGCAGGCATCATATGATTGCTTTATTCAGAAGGAGATTGAGTAAAATGTTCAAGAACACACTACCCAAGCCAAGATCGTACTCGGGTAGCTTACTGCAGCACTGTATTCTCTTGGAGGTCCTTGTTACTTCGGCTGTGGTCCTTGGCGCTGTGACATGGGCATTCAGAACCTCAGGCTCAAACCAGTGCAGACCCAGGCCAACTGCAGCTCACAGGATCTCAGGGTGGTCCCTGGTACTCTCAAGTCTGAGCTGCCCTGCTCTGTTTATATCCATCCCTCTGCCTCAAGCCTGAGGATCGCTGTGTTTTTCTTCATTTGTTCCTTTTTTTTTTTTTTTTTTTTTTTTTAATGGTGGGCTTAGACCCAGGGCCGTGGGGTGTGCTGTGTCCCCAGCCTTCTTTTAACTTTTAAAATAGTTGAGATGTCTCACCAGGTTGTCCGGGCTGGCCTTGAGTCACCCTGTAAGCCCACAGAGCCTTGAACTTTTTACCCTTCTTCCTCGGTCTCCTGACTAGTTAGATTTACAGGCCTGCACTAGCAGGTCTGTGTCAATAAGTGTGCTTTGTAAACTATAAAATGCATCACATCCCGAGGATTGTGAGGAGGCTCGGGAGAGCTGCCGAGGCTGGGGTTGAGCAGGAGGGTGGGGGTGGGGTGGAGGGCAGTCAGGGATAGAGAAAGAGCGATCAGTCTGTCAATCCTGTCCAGTGTCTGGAAGCTGTTTCTGGGCCCAACTCTGCGTGCCCACTCCGAAGCTGGTCACCCGTGCTTCATGTTTCCTCCAAGAGCTGAGTGGGGTGAGGAGGGCTGTCAGGTTGACAGGAGCCCAGGCCTGGCTACTGCTGCCCTGTGTGCCCTGCCAGGCTTGGCGTCCCTGAATAGGCAAGGTGGCAATGTCCTCTGAGGTCTGAAGGGCTGACTGGAGGCCCCTTCCTCTGTAGCCAGTCTCCTGTCTCTCATCATAGCTCCTGCGGTGGGGGGGTGTCCTCCTGGCTGTGGGGGCTGGTGGGGAGGCCATGCATGAGTCATAATGCAGGCACATAATTGTGGTGCCCCAGATCCACCTCCGGCCCACCGGCCCTCCCCTTCTTCCCCTGGCGGCTTCCTTGGAAGAACAGCTGGTCTCAGCTCCCCTGAGGAAGCAGGTTCCCTGGCAGCGGGAAGGTCTCTGCCCCAGATGGCTGTACCTGGGGCCTGTTCTCATAGGCCCTTGCTAGAGGCATGGGTGTTCAGGGAACAGGTTCTCTGGGTTTGTCCTGCAGGAAGGGAGGTGGGACGGTGTGTCCCTGGATCAGCCACCAGCCTCGTAGCTTCCCTAGGGACTGGGGACTTCCCGGGAACTACCCATCAGTGGGCCCACCCCCAGCACGGGGTGGGCAGCATCGGGGTGGGAAGTCCCAGGACAGAGCTCATTCAAGCCAGATGTGGAGGGAGATGAAGGCTCTCGGTGAGCTTGTCGTCTTGTCTCCCCAGCTCTGTGATTGAAGTGACATCACCATCTTTGTGGACAGGACACCCCTGGAGCGCAGCCCATAGCCACCGGACCTTCTTCCAGGTAAAGAAAGAGGAAAGGAAGGAAGTGGGGGCGGGGGAGGTAGAGATGGGCTGCAGAGAACAGCCCCCTGGCTTCTCGGGGAAGAACTCTGCAGTCTATGAAGACAATCAGGAGGGACGGGACGATCGTCCCATCTGTGGATGAGGAAAGTGTAGCACCGTGAAGAGGGTCCTCTTGCCTGGCATAGCGTTTGAGTTCCGAGTCTCATCGGATGTAGTAGTGGCTCACCTAACCCTTGTAACGGCCCCTGAGGTTGATGCCATTACCCCATGTTATAAATCAGGAAACTGAAGCATAGTGTCATTAGGTCACGTGCCCAGGTGACTAAATAGGAAATCTGGGTTTTGAACTCAAGCAATATAGGCTTGTCTCCAGCCCCTGTGCGTAGCCTCTCTATAGCTCGTATTAGTTATTTCTTTGAGCTCCACTTGGGGGCTTCTAATGGGCCCACAGTTTCGGGGAGGATTCATCTGAACAGGGAGCCTAGAGAAGGCCATGCTTTCTGGTCAAAGGAATGAATGGTAAATGGTGGGACTGGAGGCCTGCGCCATGGAACTGCCCTGAGCCCTGAGGTGGGTCCCAACTCCTAGGATTTCCTTCCTCAACAGTCAGTCAAGGCGCTAATCACCAGAGAGAACACGGTGGCCCTTTGAACAAGGTGAAGACAGGTTTAGGCCTCATGTACTGAGACATGCCTAGGCAGAGAGACTGCTTCTCTTTGCAGAATGCTGTGGGAAGAGAGAGACAGCGATGACGGGGGGGGGGGGGGGGGGGGGGGGGAGTGATGGGGGGGGGGGGTCTTGCACCTTCATCAGACCTGGGACAGAAGCATGCAAACCTGTGTCAGAGGCTTAAGAAAAAATTGTAGGAGAAATGTGCTTAACTGAGTCTTTTTTTTTTTTAAAGCCACTTAATTTTTTCCTATAAATTGGGAAACAACTAATTATTATTCAAAGGCAGAATTCAGCCTAGACTCAGGAATAGCTCTGTAGTTATGTGGTTTATTTATTTAGAGACAGGATCTTGTTGTGTAGCCCTGGCTGACCTTGAACTCTATCCTCCTGCCTCAGCTTCTAGATCTTAAAGGCTCTGATTGGTTCTTTCTCTCCTTGTTTTGCCCATTTAACCGGTTTTCCTCACTGGCAAGTACGTGGGCATCCCCTTGGTGCCTAGCACAGTGTGTGATATCCAGGTCCCCTGCTACAGCGACTCCTTGTCAGGGAGGGGTCTGGGTCTGTGGCGCCTTGTGTCCAGATCACTGGGTACAAAGTGGCAGATACTTGGGGGTTCAGACAAGGCTGGCCATGTGGGACAGGAGTCTGGGTAGAAGTAGCTGATGACCAAGGACTGAGGTCACTGATGGCTCTCAAGGCCTCGGCTGGTCCATGCGAGCCCAACGGGCCGAGGCGATGACTTGGGGACAGGGTGGCTCAGCCCAGGGCTTGCACAGGTCCATGTGTTAATGTGGATGGGAGTTGAGGGGGGAGGGGCGGGGCACAGATGTTGAAGCTGTCAGCAAGACTTGTCTTTGGAGCCTGGTGCAGGAGGAGGGGATGCAGGCTGGAGGGGCAGGCTTGAACCAGGGGAGGTGTCCTTAGGTGGGAGGGCCTTGCTTCTCTCTCTATCCTGGGCCTGACTGGAGGAGCTTGTTTGGATAAGAACCCTGCTGGTTTACATAAGTAAATAAATCATTGCTCCCCATTCCTGCAAGGGACAAAAAACAGGGCAGAGAGAATTTTCAAGGTGTCAAGTCTCTGCCAGACCCAGCTTTCTTCTTCCCCACCCAACCTGATGCCAGTGGCCCCCTTTCTCAGGGTCCCAGAGGTCATGAGAGAAAGCTTGCTGAGCCCTTTGAATCCTGGGCTGTTCGTCAAAGCCCCGGACATCCACCCGAGAGTAGATGAGTCAGCCCCATGCGAGGCTCCCCCAGGCTGGCCCTCTAGACTCAGCCAAAGGTCTCTGGGTTACTCCAGGGAGAACCTGATAGTGCTGGTGAGTGAGGGGAGCCATGACAGGGCCAGGAACTCCTCCCAGGACAATCTTCCTGCTGTCTTGATGGCTCGGAGGGGCTGCCCAAGCTTCCAGAGAGGCAGGAGTGCCCTAGGAGCCTAAGGAACCCAGCATAGCAACTGGAGAGAGGCCAGAAAAAGTGTCCTTGCGATTTATTTGGGACTGATATTTTGTGACTTCCTAATCCTGAAATCCTACTCAGCTTGCTCTAGAATTCTATAGTTGTGGGCATCTTGAGGGAAAGGGTTTTTAAAACATGAGGTTTTTTTCATTCATTTATTTTGAGACAGGGTCTTGTTTTGTAGTAAAGGCTGGCCTTAAACTCAGGCTCCTCCTGCCCCAGCCTGCTGAATGCTGGGAACATGCTCCGCAGGGTGAGCTGATGTTGAAGTTGGTTTGGGAATATGGGGCTGGAAGTCTAAGGTTCTGTGACGAAAAACTCTGCTCTCTGGTAGGACTAGCCATTCTTTTATTGAGACAGGGTCTCACTTGGTAACACTGGCTGGCCTGGAACTCGCTATGTAGACCAGGCTAACTATGAACTCACAGGTTCTGCCTGTCTCTGTCTGTGTCTGCCTTCCAACTGCTGGGATTAAAGGCACGTGCCACTGTGCCAGGCAGGGCTGGCCATTCGAGGTGACTCTTCAGTCCTGCGCTTGTAGCTTTGCTTTCGGACCGTGGTTCTCACCCTTCCTAAAGCTGTGACCCTTTAATACACTTCCTCATGTTGTGGTGACCTCCCACCATAAACTTATTTTGTTGCTACTTCGAAACTGTGATTTTGCTACTGTTATGAATTGTAGTGTAAATATTTTTGGAGATAGAAGTTTGTCAAAGGAAGGATCCTCAGTCTTTGGGTCCAGGAGAACCAAAGGCTTCTAGGCAGGTACTGGAACCTGTCAAAACCATGGCCTTGACTGTACCCCCAAACATGCGGGTTTGTTGCCCAAGCCCCTGCCTGAGGGAGAAGGTTCTGCAGACACCTGGTCCTCAGCCCACTGCCAAGGCAAGGCTCAGAATGTGTGATTTCCAGCATCTGAGGCCCTGGGCAGCTTCCTGTTTCTCTCATTGATGACGTTTGTGAAATGAAGATCTTGGTAATTACCTGGGAATCCGTGTGATACCTCACCAGGATGATGCATGTGGAAGCTCTTTGTAAACTGTAAAGCACCGTGCCTGTATCTGTGAGAGAGGTTGCCTTTGCCACACTGAGGTCATCTCCTTGAGGGCAGGAAGGGCCCTACTGCTTCCAGATGGAGCGCCCGCCCGCTAAGTCACGTCTGACCGACCCCAGTGGAAGCCTCTAACATACCAGTGAGAGAGCTCAGAGCCTGAGGGTAGGACAGGCCAGGAGAAAGCTGGAGAGGGACTGGAGAGGATGCCTCTGCCCTGGGAAAACTGCATCGCCTGGGGTGCACACGTACTGAAGACCTGGCCTTCCTTGGCCTGGGGGCTCACAACTATGGGAAGACCTGACCTTCCTTGGCCTCCAGTTCTTTCCCAGAAGAGCAGCAGTCTCCTGTGACAGAAGAGTTGGGTAAACAAGAGGCCCTGGCATTACCATGCAGAAGATTCATAATGACCCTAATTATGGCATGATTAATTCTTTGAGGGCTCTGGCTCGAAGCCCTCCCCCACTGAGTTCCTTTTCCCCAAACAGAGAGCAGGTGTGATGGGGCGGGCCTACCTGGAGGCCTCCTGGGCTTCCTTCTGCCTGTCTCTCCTCCCGCCACTGCCTAGGGACTTAGATTTCCTCCCCGCCTTGATCTAGCTACTTCACTATTGATTCACCAGAACCTAGGGCTTTCTCTGAGATCCAGAGAGGTGAAGCTCGTCACCCAAGATCACACAGTAAGATGGCGACAGCCTACTGCTCTCCGTGCAAGCCATCTGGAGAAGCCATGGGAACTCTGAGGCGGCTCCACCAACAGGCAGAGGTAGGGATGGGTTAGCCTCACACTTCTCTGTTCCCGTGGGCTTGTCACAACCTCCTCCGGGAGTGAGAACCTCCAGAGTCAGGTGGTTCTTCACGTTCAAGCCTAGCCCGGGGAACAGAGGGTCTCTTCTGCCATCAGCAGGAAGGACTATGGGATGTCCAGTCCTCCCTGAGCAGCCACATCTCTGCTTTGCCCTGGGGATGAAGAAAGAGCTGGTGACTAAAAGGTGAGGAGTTGAGCGTGGAAGAAGTCCCCGGAGAGTGTCTGAGAGAAGATAAGAGATGTGGTCACCCGGAAGATGGAGGTGGCCTGTGGTGGCCGAGCTTCACCTCAGACCACCATTGCTGGACTTGGCTGGGTTTGAGCCACACACAGTAGGTGCAGCCAAGGCCAAGGAGAAGATATTTCCCAGTGTGTCCTTCCTTCCGTGGGGCCTGGCAGACCATGGCAAGGCCAGGCCCACACCCAGCCCTGGCAGCCTCAGGGGTTTCCTCTTCCAGTTTCTGGCCTGGGTGTCCCTGATGCCAACCAAAACACAGTGCTCTGCCCTGGGAGGCACAAGCTGCTGGCTCCCATGGTGATAGAGAGGAATACAGGATTAGACTGAGCACTGGCCCACCCTGGGGGCTACTGCAGAGGAAGCCTGGACATTATTTAGCACCCTGGTTTTAGATAGACTCCCCTGAAGTTATCTGTGTGAGCTTTATTGAATCTCAATCTCTCTCTCTCTCTCTCTCTCTCTCTCTCTCTCTCTCTCTCTCTCTCTCTCTCTCTCTCTCTCTCTCTGTGTGTGTGTGTGTGTGTGTGTGTGTGTGTGTGTGTGTGTGTGATAGACTTTTAAATATCCATTTTAGCCTTTAGAGAGGTTGATTAGTTCCCAGCACGCTCTTCCTCTGCTCCCCTCTCCTCACGCTCTCCATGTGTTTTACATTCTGCATTACTGTGGTACCTTTGGGACAGTTGATGAATGAGTATCAATACATGGTTATTGACTAGAGTGAGGGTTTGCATGGCCGGACCTCTGGGGTGTGACGAGTGGGGCATTACTGGGTCATCCAGAAGAGTGTGGCTGCCCTGACCTCCCTGTGTTCCACCTGCTTTTCCCTCCCCCTGAGCCCCGGGCAAGCACTGATCTTTTTGTTGTCTCTATTTTTTGCCTGTTCTAGAATATTTAAAAGAGGCCTGCTGTCATCCACCACGGTGCTTCCAAGTTTCCCCTTGTCTTTCTGTGGATTGCTAGTTCTTTCTCGGACACACGGTTTCACTGTGCAGTTCTCCAGGGCTGGGATTACAGGCCTCTGCCACCATGCCCAGGCTGCTGATTCCTTTTTATTGTTAAATAATATTCCATGGTGTGATGCATCATAGTTTACCCACTTCTCCCAGGCACAGTTTGTAGACATGGTCTCCACTTGGTAGGATTGCTATCTGGAGGTTCCTTGGGTAGCACTAAATACCGCACTTAGGAAGCTCATACCCTCATCGTGCCCACACCACCACCCAGCAGGGACGACCTCTGTGGTGCCCACCACAAGACCTACCAGGCCCCTGATGCCCAGGATGCTCCACATACCCACTAATCCTCACCCCCGTGGAGCCCACCATACCATGCATCAGGCATGATGGACAGCAGATGCTGTGACTAGCAGCAGTTACTTTGTACCTGTGTGTCCTGCTCTTCCTGCAGCACACGGGCTCAGTTTAACACCTGCCGAGAGCTGGGGCCCCAGTGAACACCTTGTCCTAGGAAAGGGTTTGGGCTGCAAACCATAGACATGATTCAGGTTCATTTCAGTGGCAGAGCTCCTGGAAGGAGACAGGCCAGTTCCCAGAACTGGAGTGCCTTGGAGACCCCAGCCTGGGTAGGAATGGAGGGGTCTAGGCATAGCGAGAGCCCAAGGCCCCTGTCCCTTCTGTTACAGTGGCCTTCAGAGCTGGGCAAATAAAGAGGGAACTGTTTTATTATATAAGATACAATTGGTCTATTTCATTGTTATTGGGTTGTTTGTTTTTTGTTGTTTGACACCGGGTCTCACCATGAATCTCTGCCTGGCCTAGAATTTGATAGATAGTCCAGGCTAGCCTGGAACTCACAGGGATTTACCTGCCTTGGGCTCCCAAGTGCTGGGGTTTAAGAGATTTACCTGCCTTGGGCTCCTAAGTGCTGGTGTTTAAAAAAAAAAAAAAAGGCACCAAGAATGCCTTGTTTTATTTTTGCCTGGAAATTTGTAGACCAAGGTGACCTTCCTGCCTCAGTCTCCCAAATGATGTCATTACAGACGTGTGCCACCCGCTGCACCTGACTGGCATAACTTGCTTTCTTTTCCTTTTTGTTTTTGTAAGACAGGATGTCACTGTGTATCCCTGACTGCCCTGGAAACTCACTCTGTAGACCAGGCTGGCCTCGAACTCATAGAGATCCTTCTGCCTCTGCCTCTCAAGAGCTGGGATTAAAGGTGTATGCCACTATACCTGGCTACAACTTGCCTGTTTAAAGAGCACAATTCAGTGGCTTTTAGCATATTCACAGTCACATAAACATTGCCACTAATTCTAGAACATTTTATCACTTCCAGAAGCAGCTCCCACGTCAGGTGCTCCGTCCTTCTCTAACGCTCCTGGCCCTGGGATTATTCATTAATCATTGTCTGTTTGCCTGGGCAGGCCTTATAAATAGAGTCACTTAATAAGCAGCCTATTTTAACTAGCTTCCTCTATCTACGGAAGCATTTTCAAGATTTGTTTGTCAATCAAGCACCCATGTTTTACTCCCTTGTGCGTGTGTCCTTTTTTAGGTACCGACTCCCTGTTTCTGGGACAGGGTCTCTCACTTGGCCAGCAGCTCATCAGTAGGCTAGGCTCGCTGGCCATCGAGCACAGGGTTCTGCAGGTTTCCAGCTCCCCAGAGTTGGGATTGTAAGTACATGCAACCCTGTCTGGTTTTACTTATTTAGTTATGTGTGTGTGTGTGTGTGTGTGTGTGTGTGTGTGTGTGTGTGTGTGTGTGTGTGTGTGTCAGTGCCCTTGTGGAGACCAGAGGGAAACTTGTGGGAGCCGGTTCTCTCCTTCTACCATGTGGGTTTGTTCTGGGGGTCAGACGGGTCATCAGGCTCAGTGACACCCACCTTTACCCCCTGAGCCACCTCACTGGCTCCTATGCCCAGCTTCTTAATGTGGGTTCTGGGGATCAAACGCAGCTCCTCATGCTTCCAGGGCAAATGCCTTACCACCTGGGCTGTCACCCTGTCACCCTGTTGCTTTTTTTTTTTTTTTTTTTTTTTTTTTTTTTGGTTTTTCGAGACAGGGTTTCTCTGTGTAGCTTTGCGCCTTTCCTGGAGCTCACTTGGTAGCCCAGGCTGGCCTCGAACTCACAGAGATCTGCCAGCCTCTGCCTCCCGAGTGCTGGGATTAAAGGCATGTGCTGCTGCCACCACCGCCGCCACCACCACCCGGCACCCTGTTGCTTTTCACTGTGCTGGTTCACCTCGCCCCAATTCTGTGACAGGTAAAGTAGGGCTCTGAGAGAATGACTTGCAAAGGCACACAGCAAGTCTCCTGAGAGAGACCACACTAAGACTCGGGCCCTCACACCTCAGAGAGGAGCCTGAGCATCATGGTCTGAGATCTGGTTGGCTTGGCAGCTGGCAAGCTGTCCCCAGCTTGTCCCCAGCCTCCCCTTCGGAGGGTGGAGGAGTGGGGACACTCGTCAGGCACATTCCAAGAGGTTAGGGTGGCAAGAGGACCTTGGAGGTGGGCACACATACCCACTGTCTTGCCAGGGCCCCGTAGCAGGCACTTTCTCTCCATGGAGGCCTGGACATTCTCTGTGAGGCCAGGAGGCTGGAAACGTTCAGAGCCAAGTGTCCAGGCAGAACACAGGACTCGGGGCTGGGGAGAGACCTCTCTTGTCCCGGAGCTGGCAGAGGCTCTTGGCAGGGGATTTCTCTGGTAATTGGTTGGTATGAGCAGTCTTAGGAGGTGGCTCGAAGAAATCATTGCTGCTGAGTGGTGCCATCAGCATGACTGGAAGGGGAGGGTGGGGACAGGCTGGGGACAGGCTGGGGACAGGTGGGAAGAACCTTGTCTGTGAGAGCTGACCTATGTGTCAGCTGCTCAGTGTCTGAGCTACAACTCCGTGAGGAGAACTGGATTCTCCTCTATCCAGCAAGCTTCTGGAACATTCTCTTCTCACTGCTCTGTGCTGGTCCCTAGGGTTATGGGGCAGGTGCACATGTCAGCAGTGCACACGTAACAGAATGGTCCAGGAAAGAGTCCAGGACCTGTAGGCTACAGTAGGCCCGAGAGACCTCCAACTGAGCCAGGGTTCAGGGGAGGCTCTCTGGAGACTACCAAGGTTAGGAGGAGAGAACCAGATGGGACAGAGGGCAGGCTGGATCGGCAGGGCAGGGCCTGGTCAGGGGGCTGGTGCAAGTGCACCCTGCCTTTAGTGGAGTTTTGAGCAGAGGCTGGCTAGCAGTATGGAGGCTGGGGAGAGGAGACCAGGCCAGGGTGGTGGGAGGCATGGCTTATGGAGGGCCTTAGAAGCAGGCAGTGTGACAGAGCTGGGCTTGCAGGGCCTGGGAGACTCCCCCCTGCAGAAAGGCAGGAGCCACTGGCTGCCATTGTCAGAGGCAAACAAGATGGCCTTGGTCACTGGCTTAGGTCACCTGGTTATTGAAACTGGGAGGGGATGAGATGGCCCCTGGTGGGGATACACAGAGTGAATAGAAGGAATTTTCCAGCTATGGACAGGCTAAACATTTACTGGAGGCTGGGAGAAGCCTAGGGGTAGAATCACTGTGTTGTGGGTCCAGGTGGGACACACTGCCCTCTTTTAGAATGGAGCTGTCATTTCTGTTCTTGGGTGAAGTGACTAGGAGGCCAGCAGTCAGCGGTCAGGGAGCTCTGGCCGTGCTCCTGGATCCACCTGCGGGGCCTTGGTCCTCGTAGAGAGGTGGCTCTCCTCCACCCCAGCCTAGCAGTTCACAAAGCCCCATAATTTCCAAAGCAAAGCCTGTCTACACATCACTAAGGCCAGAGAAGACCCTGTCACAGAGCAAGTCACTGACCAGAGCAAGATGAATCCGAGCTTCCACCCACACTGGAGATGCCTCCTTCCGGCTGGGAGGCAGGGGCAGATGTGATAGCTGATGTCACAGTGAGACCTAATGTTGGGGGTTGCATGGATGAGCTCCGGCTTCTTGGCTGTGGCTTCTGTTTCTACCTTCTCTGGAAGACTGAGAATATTAGAATGTATATGTGGGGGTCAAGACGGTACTTGTGTTGGTAGCTGAACTTGGGTGAGAGTCTCCCAAGTGGCACTGTTTTTGAAGGTATGAAGGGGTCATGGAGGGCCACTGAGGCTTGGCACTGTGTGGCAGGGCTGGAATCCCTGAAGAGAGGCCACTAGTGAAGGTACAGCTACTGTGGCAGTCAAAGCCCCAGGATTGAAGGGGCCATGGAGAGAAGTTGAGGCTTGGCACCATTTAGCAGAGTTAGAGTCCCTGAGGAGAGTCCAGGAGGGGCTATTGGTGAAGATGCAGACGAGCTGCAGGGCAACCCCAGCACTTTGGAGATGCCAGGGCCCTGGGGCTACCACCAAGGGCAACAGGAGTCGTGGAGTGGAGCTGGGCCGGGCCTGGGAGACAAGCTGTGTGTACTGTGGATAGCAGATGTGGGAAAGCGCTGCGGCCTTTGGTGCCCAGAGGGTAGTGTGTGAAGCCCAGACATTGGACACTGAATTATTTACACTGTTGGAGTTGGGTTTGATTTGATTTGATTGTGACTGTGCCCTGATTATTCCCTCTTGGAGTAATGATTTATGCCCTAACTTCCTTCGATGATGGACTGTGTGTGACCTGAGAATTGTGAGCTGGAATAAACCCCTTCTTCCCCAAGTTGCTTTTGGTCACGGTGTTTAGCACAGCAACAGGAGCCCCAACTAAGACACCCGCACGTAGAGGCTGGCACCTGATGAGTTAGTCTCAGACACTGTCTCCAGGAAGCTAAGTACCCATGACCACCCTCTCCTCCTTCCAGCATGCCCTCACTCATACTCTCAGCTTGGGGATGGCAGAGGCAGCCAGGTGGCAGAGGGGATCTGTACACATCCCCTCCCTCTGAAGAGCCAGACAGGAAGTATTTGGGGCTCTGCAGGCCCTATGGCTCTGTAGCAGCCGCTTGCCCTAGAGTTCCAGTTAAAGCAAACATGGGCTGTATGCATGATGGGGGGGGGGGGCTGTGTGTGTGTGTGTGTGGACTGTGTGTGGAGGGGACTGTGTATGTGTGTGTGTGTGTGTGTGTGTGTGTGTGGAGGGGACTGTGTGTGTGTGTGTGGAGGGGACTGTGTGTGTGGGGGGACTGTGTGTGTTGGAGGGGACTGTGTGTGTGGAGGGGACTGTGTGTGGGGGGGGACTGTGTGTGTGTGTGTGTGTGTGTGTGTGTGTGTGTGGAGGGGACTGTGTGTGGGGGGACTGTGTGTGTCTGTGTGTGTCTGTGTGTGTGTGTGTGTGTGTGTAGGGGACTGTGTTGTGGGGGGGGACTGTGTGTATTGGAGGGGACTGTGTGTGTGGAGGGGACTGTGTGTGGGGGGGGGACTGTGTGTGTGTGTGTGTGTGTGTGTGTGTGTGTGTGTGTGTGGAGGGGACTGTGTGTGTGTGGAAGGGACTGTGTGTGTGTGGACTGTGTGTGTGGGGGGGACTGTGTGTGTGTGTGGACTGTGTATGTGTGGGAGGACTGTGTGTGGGGGGGGGGGACTGTGTGTGCAGAGTGGCCAAGCAAAGCTATGTTCAATAAAGTTTTATTTATAGATGCTGGAATTTGACTTTCATATAATTTTTATGTGTCACAAGATATTCTTGTTTTAAGTCCATTTCCCCCAGTGATTTAAAAATGTAGAAAACATTCTTAGGTTTCAAGCTGTACAAAGAAAAAAAAAGTAGGTAACATGTCAGATTTGGCAAGGCAGTGATTACAGTTTGCCAAGCCGTGGGCTAGAATAAGGTTCCTTGGAGCCAGACCGCCTGGGTATGAGTGTTAGCTTTGCTGGATCACCTTTGTGAGGGCCTGAGTCTTCCTGAGCCTCAGATTTCTGATATATAAAATGGCTAAGCCAGGGCTTTGAGATTGTGAAAGTACTTAATTTCAAATAAGTACCAAACGTCAGATGGAAGAGTTACCATTTGACCCAGCAAATCTATCCCCACCGTTTGTACCAAAAAGAAATGAAAATAGAGGTCTATGCAAAAACCGGTGACAAGCTAGAGTATCCCTCGCCAGATGAGTGGTGAGCAAGATGCAAAATATCCATAGCCTCGAATATTATTCACCTATTAAAACTAGTAGCTAGGAGTGGTGGTGCATGCCTGTAATTCCAGCCCTTGAGAGGCTGGTCAAGAGTCCAAGGCTATCCTAAGATACTTACTGAGTTCAAGGGCGACCTGGGCTACATGCGGCCTTGTCTCAGGAAAGAAGGAAATGAAGTACTGATGCATGCTGTGACACGGATAAACCTTGAAGACATTTTGTTAAAGAAAAGCAGTATCAATCATATAAAAGACCATGGATTCCAAGACGGGGAAAGCTCTAGAACTGGTTAGTCTACAGCCACAGAAAGTGGCTTGGTAGCTGTCAAGCCTGAGGAGTACGCTAGGGTGAGCGAGGGTGTCACTGACATGGGCTTTGGGTAGTGGTTGGGACAGCAGAAATGCTCCGGGGTCAGGTAGTGGTGGTTAGGAACCAAGTACAACTTGAGCAAATACACTAGAAAATGCACATGCCGACCACCACAGAGCCTTTGTGCAAGGGTGAATTTTACAGACATGAAGTATGTTTCAATAGAAAAGCAAGACACCGCTTCCTTCCCACAGATGCTGGTAGCATTACTGGAGGGAAACACAGGGTTGGGGACCCCATCATCTGAGGATCTGGTCGGGGAGTTATGGCTTTGGGTCTGAGAGGCAACAGAGCAAGGCGCGCTTCTCATCTGTACGTCGGGATTGCTGTACTGGTGACATCCACAGAGTAGGGCTGGAGCTAGAATGATGCCCGGTTCCCCCGGTCACACTTGACCAGCACCAGCCCCGGGAGGCTGGGTCCTGGGGGAGTGGGGCAGGGTCCAGACTGACAAGCAGCACTGGGTAGAAGCAGTTCATCCCTCGGGGCACCCCCTATTGTCCCTCCAGCCTCTATGGTCCCCGCCATGCTGAATGCCCCTTGGACCTGGACCACGTGGGGAGGCTGGAGTGGACCTCTGATGCCTTTACACAGTGTGGCTGCAGGCGGGCACTGCCCGTTCTCTCTCTGAGCCTTGGTTTGTCCAACAGTCAGACGGCTTTAGGACAGGGTGCCTGCCACTTCAGGTGACGGTGATGATGAACGGGAGGCATGGCTGTGTGACACTTTCCAGGGCCTGCTGCATTTTCCAGCACCCTGCGCCCGTCAGTGTTTATGATCATGTATTTTGTAGAATGTTTATTTTGAAAAGTCTGTTATTGCCAGGCTCTGTTCCAGTTACGGGGGAGACAGCAGAGAATTAAAAAGACAAAACTCCTCGCCTTCGTGGAACTTACCGTGGGCTTGGCAGACAAACAGAATAAGCAGATAAATTATATTTAAGAACACGGCTGAGAAAATAAATCTGAGACTATGAGAGGGAGCTTAGGGGGTGGGGGAGGGGCTCCAGGGCTGCAAAAGTCTTACTAACCAGGCAGGATGGTGCATGCCTGCAACCCCAGCCCCTGGGAGGCTCAGGCAGGAGGATCAAAGTTCAGGGCCAGCCTTAGTTATATGATGAGCTGAGAGAGACGGGGAGGGGGGAAGGATCGGGAAATGGAGTGGCGGGGAGAGAGAGATAAACAGAAGGAGAAGAATGAGATAGAAACCTGAGAGAGAGAGAGAGAGAGAGAGAGAGAGAGAGAGAGAGAGAGAGAGAGAGAGAGAGAGAGAGCTATGCAGGTTTCCAAGGGAAGTGAAAACATCACACTAGGTAAGACACTGAGGACATCAGTGTGACTGGAGGGGAGAAGCGGGGAGGATGAGTGGCAGAGGCAGGTCCCAGGGGCCTTCAAGGATGGCTCTCCCTCCAGCACCCAGGAGGGCCCCCAGAAGAGGATAACCTCCCTGACCCAGGTGACGGTGACTTCTGCAGAACCAACGCCTCCCCCTGACTCACACTCTGTGCTTTCTCCTGCAGTGCCAGCCAGGGGCCTCCATGGGCGCTTGAGGGCCGGGCGCCAGGGCCGCGGGCGCGAGCATGGTGAGACACCAGCCCCTGCAGTACTACGAGCCCCAACTGTGCCTCTCCTGCCTCACGGGCATCTACGGCTGCCGCTGGAAGCGCTACCAACGCTCGCACGATGACACCACACCGGTGAGCTTCCCTGAGATGGAGTCAGAGGCAGCCCAACGCCCGGTGATGGGCCCTGGAGCTGAGGGAAATCAGGGTTCCGTTGTCTCTGTGTGGTTCTGGGCGGGCCCATAGCCCTTCCAGAGTTCAGTGTCTTCCTCAGCAAAACTGTCCTGTAGTGATTCCTGAGGCCCCTGGTCATGTGGGATGGTCGGGAAGGAACTTGTCTGCATGGGTGTAGATAGTTAGCTATTAACCGTCTTCTGGTAGTGGGGCAGCCTGCTCCAGGGGCCTGGACAGGAAGGAGTCGGGGTGACTAGGATCACCCCCAGAGGAATGAGTTCCCAGTTCCCACTGACCTGAAAGGCCAGGTAGGGGTGTCAGGAGGGTGAGGAGGTAGGTCTGGCCATCCTGGAGCCTGGGAGCTGATGGGGCCATGGCCTGGCACCAGAGCCCAGTCACCTGAGCTGCTGGCTTACCAGGCCTGGCAGCAGGTGCTAAGCTGGATAAAGAGGCCTCAGTGCTGGCTTCCCGGCCAGACCAAGCAGCACTCCTGTCCCTGGGGCGCTGTCAGCCTGTGGATCTGGTTTCTTCTCTGAAGGAACCCGATTCCTGTGTGGTGTTTATCTAAAAGCTTTGCTGCGGCCTGGAGAACAGCTTTTCTCCTCCCTCTTGCTTGTCTGAACAAAGAAGGTAGCTTCTGAGTGCACCAGCCCTAAACAGGCTGCAGGGTCAAGGGTGCAGCAGCTGAGGTCGGAGGCTCAGCCAGCCTGGAGGGATGGGGAGGTCAGGGTGCTTGCCGACCTGCCTGCCCTCATCTGTTTGTGCTGGAGAGGGGCGGAGTGCCAGGCTGTGTCAGGAGCCTAGGACCCCCATGAGAAGCACGGACCACCAGAAGAGACCCAGACACTCCACACTGGGAGTCCAGCAGGGAGGAGGAATCATGGCTGAACCGAGCAAGGGAGAGGAAGAGGAAGGGGCATGGCCAAGGTCACACAGTAACCCTGGCAGTGCCCGGGTGGAACCCACCTTCCACTGTGGCCTCAGCCTGAGCTGGCATCCTGGGCACTATGTGGTGTGGGCATTCTCTCTTGGGTAAACCGGAGTTTTCTGCCCGAGAGAGACACAGACCAGAGTCGATAAAGGGTCAGTGGCACCTCTTCCACTAGTCGCCAATGTCCACATATACTTGGGAGGGGGAGGTGGTAACTTACCCTCTCACGGGCCGACATGTGAGACAGGGATGTGAAGTGACCAGCATGGTGTCACCTGTGAGGCGATGATAGGACAAGTCATTCCAGATGCCAGGCCTCAGCTACGGCATCACTGAGATGGGAAGGGACCAGATTAATGACATCAACATTATGGGCCATCCACTTTGTTCCATAGCAGTCCGCCCCATTCAGGCCTAGGGCAGGTGGCAGGCCTCTTTGACCTGACTGCCCTGTGACTGGTATACCCTTTGTGCTCTGTGAGTCAGTGCTGTACTGACAGGCTCTGCGCCTGTTGCTCCTAGTGACCCATGGGTCACGGAGAAGCAGAAGCCAGGGACTGGAGCAACATCATACAAGTGGTAATAAGCAGATCTGGGGGTGGAAGGCAGCCGAGGCAATGGAGGGGTGACCAAGCTCCTCAGGGAAAGGCCACTGGCCAGGCAGCCTTCTTAGGCCATGAGTCAGGAAGTGAGGGGGCTTGATTGTGACCAAAAGAAGGGTGGAGAAAGTATGCCACCGAGGCAGTGACTAGGAGCCTGTACACAGCTACAGCCCAAGCTGTGAGGACACCAGGGTCTGGGATGCTGGCTCTGGAACTGAGGCTGAAGGAGTGGCAGAGACCTCAATCCATTCTGCTTCTGCAGATGGCTGAGCTCACCTCAGGGGACCCCAAAGTCAGCTGATGATGAGCCTCCGAGGCTCACAGCTCGCTTCCTCTCCTGCTCGTGTGAACATTCTTTCTCTCCTCCCCTCTCTTCTTTCCGAGTCTCCTCCTGCCGCAGATGGCCAGGATGGTGATGGGGCCATGCTGGGCTCTCTTACCAGGCACAGTAAAGGGAACGGAGGTCTGTGATCGCAAAGACAGCGGGTGCAGGCTAGGCATGGAGTTCCGTTGGTAGGATGCTTGCCTGGCCTGCAGGAAGCCCTGGGTGTGCTTCCCAGTGTTGGATAAACCGGGCATGGAGGCATGTGGCTCAGGTGTGTGAGCCCAGCACTGAGGAGTGGAAGCCGGAGGATCAGAAGTTCAAGGTTCTTCTCAGCCCCTTATAGAGAGTTCCAAGCCAGCCTGAGTTACCTGAGGCCCTGTCTCAACAAAACAAAAGTAGCTGGTGTAGGACAAGGCCTATGTGCAGTCAGTCTGCTGGGCAAGTCGAGGCCACTGCTGGCTCTGGGGAGCAGGGAGGAGAGGCCTCTGCAAGGGGGTCCCCCATCACCTATATCTCAGCTGTGAAATGAGAGCTAGGAAATAAGGCAGATAGTCTTGGTAAGAGTTAACATTATTGAGCGCCTGCTGCATGCAGGAATGATTTACTGCCCGTAAACGAGTGAATGAACATCCCTGCTGGCCGCATCTAATTGTGCACCCACTTTACAGAGGGAGAAATCCAGGCACAGGGCAGCTGTGCAGGAGGTCACGACAGGTCTGCAAGCCGCAGTTGCTGGAGGCTGGAGGCTGCAGGAAGCTTTGCTTGCGTTGATGTATGGATAAAGAGAGCCCAAGGAGAATGGGGCCAGGAGCAGGCTCAGGAAGTTGCTGGACTGAGGAAGAGGGTCTGGGGTGAGGCAAGGCTGTTCTCTGATGCCAGGCTGGGATCCCCAGGGGCAGCCTGGTCAGGCCGGACTGCCTCCCAAGCAGGTGATGGAGGTGAGCGGGATCTCAGAACTTGAAACGGAACCCCTCTATGAAGGCCACTCTTCCGCCCACTCCCAAGCCTTTGTTCCCAGGACACGCCGTATGGAAGCAGGAAGCTGGGAGCCTGGAGATGGACTCGCCTCTCCTGCTGCTGGCCGAGGGTGTGGAGCAGCTCGGCTGAGGGTGCCTCACCCGACAACAGCAAGGAAGGGAAGCGGAGCTTTTTATAACTGAGGATAATTAATTGGCTGTTGTTTGTGACTCATTACTTTAATACTGCCAATTAAGGACTCAGTGAGACAGAGACTGTTCTCAAGCTGGCCCTGGCCCTCCTCCCTCTGGCACCCCTCCCCCAAGTCCCTGGGTCCCCTGAAGGCGGTAGTGTCAAAACCAGCTTCCATACTGAGAGGGATTTAGGTCAGAGGCCTGGAGGAACTTCCTAGCCAGACACCAAGAGGCAGAGTACGGCAGTCAGCTGTCTTGCACGTCTGTGCTACCCTTGCCTTTTAAAAGCTGTTATGACCTTAATGGATCCCTCTCAGCTTGTGGATGGAGCTCCAAGAAGACTGATTTATTCGAACTGAGGGGCCACTGGCACGGTGTGCACCCCTGCTCACACCCCCAGCCTGTATCTTCTCCCCTCTCCCACCTCCAGTGAGTTAGGCGGAGCTGCACTTATGTATGCAATCAACAAACCTATTCTGGCACATGCCCACAAATCCCAGTTGTAGCTGACCTGGTTCTCTCCTCCCTTGAAAGGGAGCCCAGGCTGGTGAGGGCCAGGGGACAGTTATGAATAGACACCCAGATCACTCAGGGAAATCAAAGCCAGGTCCAGGGGATGCTGGGAGTGGGTGGTATAAGTGTATGGGGCAGGGTGTCTGTTCCTACTGACTTGTGTTCAGGAGCTGCAAATCATTGCCCTGCATCCGGGGGAAGGGAACACGCTACCTGGAGGCCTGAGCCTGCAGCGGCACTGAGCGGCCCAGGCTGCAGCCTTGGGTCAAGCTGCGCAAAGGCCCCAGGGGTTACACTGTACAGAATACTCTGAGAGCCCTTGAGAGGAAGGCCAGGGAGCCGGAAGAGAGTCTGGGGAGGTGACATGCGCCTGTGTGTGCGTGCACATGTGTGCACGTGCAGGGATGGGGGCAAGAGGAGAGACTCCACAGACACCTTCAAGGTCCCTTCCCAGGCTGACCCAGGCACAGCCTCCGAAAGAGTCCCTGTCATCCCACAGTTCTTAGTCCGGGAAGTCGGAGGCCACCCTAAGAGATGCGGGCTGTGCTGTGGGGGCATGGGTGAGTCTTTGGGGGCAGGCAGGCCAGTCAGTGTCCCCAGCCCCAGTGGCCTCCCTCTCGGGGTGGAACTGGATGAAGGTTCCTTTTGCCCTGAAGGTCTGTCACTCTGCCCCTCCCTTTCCCCTCCACACCAGCCACGCCAGCCATGCCACCCAGGCTTCTCCGTGTTCTTAGAAAACCCCCTCCGCACAGAGGCTTCGCCTCCCTGCCCCGGGGCCCACTACTCCCTTCTCTTACCTCAGATGTCTTTCCAGCAAACCAAGCCGTTGCTCCTTCCCTGTCGTGTGGGCTCTCCCAACACTTTGGGCCAGTGCTAGCCCTATGGACTGGGATTTGCTGACCCTTCCAGTGGACTCACGGCCTGGCTCAGGCTTGGCACTGCATGCTAGGAGAAATGCAGGAAGAGCGATGGCTGGCATAGTGGACAGTGACGAAGGAAGCTGCCGAGGGGGTGTGCCTGTCATCTTGATGTCTACTATGGGGGAGTTCTTGAGTCTTGGGGTCCTGGAGAAGGAAGACACACACACACATATGATAAGGAGCTTGCTGTATTCCCGGCCTGCCTCTTGGGTTTCTGGCTGTGGCTGGCCGGGCAGGGTCCTGACTCAGCCCTTGGGTTCTCCCAGACCACCCTTGAAGGCTGAGATTGTTTTTTTTCTACAGGTGGACAAGAAGGGGAATTTCCCAGCTTCCTGTCCTGGCAGCCTTGTGGTTTGAGTCGTGGCTGGGGTGTAGAGGAAGAGAGACTTTGGGGTTGCCTTGGTGATGAAGTCCTTAGAGCAGATTCCAGGATATGGTTGGCTTCAGCTGGACCCTCCTAGCCAGGCTGCTGCATGTCTAACTCTGCCTTTTCTTCTGATGCTACCCTGGCCCTTAGGCAAGCCCCGGGCCTCTCAGCCTCAGCCTGCTTGTCAGTTAAGTGGGGGTATTAGACAGCAGGTACCCATGTGCCTCCTGTCCCGTGTAAGAAGAGACCCAGTTCTAACCTTGAGAAGAGTTTGCCCTCTCTACAGACTTCCCGTGGATGGCACTCTCCTTTTGGTGACTACAGGGACAGAGCCTGAAGGATGAGGAATGATCTTCTGGACTTCAGTTTGCTGCTTCTATAGTGGGGTGGTGTGAAGAAGAGAACGGGAGAGGGTCTCCTGGCATCTTTCATCTCCTCTGCGAAGGGCCCTAACAACACCTAGGTCTGAGCAGGTGGAGGCCTGGACCATTCCATAGAGAGGGTACATAAACTATTCCAGCCTGGGCCTGTAAACTGGAGAGGCCTGAGGGGTGCTCAGTGGCCTGTCCTCAGGGTCCTCCAGTTCTGCTATGCCTGAGGGATGGCAGGAGGAAAGAGGAGTTTCCAGCTGGGCCTGATGCCATCCTCCCACCTAATGAGCTGCTCTGAGGGCGCCCTGGCAGAAGCGAGGACAGACAGAAGTCTAATTGCCCAGCCTTCTATAGCCCGGAGAAACAAATCCAGCCTCTTAGGCTGCCAGGAACTGGCTGGCGGTGGGATTCTAATAATCCCCTCCCAGCTCGGCCCTAATCCTGCCATCTAACTCAGCCCTGCCCAGCAGCCCCTCCCCCAAATCTCCTGGGCCCAAGCCAGCATAATCCTGCCAGGGCATGCCCGGCTCTGCCTCCCAGGAACTCCTGCCCCCTTCCCAGCCCACATTTCCTCCATCCCTCATTTGAAACTTGGCGAGCTGAGCATGGGACAGAGGTGTCCCTGAATGCTGAGAGTTGTATGACTCTCTCTGGGACTCCTAAGCAGAGCTGGACCACACGGGACTCTGGGGCAGCTAAGCTGAACAGGTCAGCTCAAGGCAGAGTCACACACAGGAAAAAAGGCCTGCTTCTGTCCAGACAGGCTGAGAATCTAGAAATGTGCAGACACCAGAGAACTTGCCGTGTGGTAGACTGAGGTGGGTGTCATTGCAAATGTCCTGTAGTATGGGGACATTCATGCAGCGGCAGTGGGAGATCTTGCCCCTTACCTCACACCAGAATAAATTCCAGATGGATTGAAATGTATTTTTAAACTTTTTTTCTATTTAGAAAGCATAGAGGAAATCATTGAGAAAATCAGACAGCCTGGAAAGACACTTGAGGCTCCGTTGTGCTCTAGGGGTAGGCCCTGGAGACTCTTGGTGTACTGCCGTCCTGAAGGATGGGCGGGACTCAGCACTGACGGTAAGGCTGAGCGTTCCTGCTGTAACTATGACTTACGTGTAGTGTCTGCTGCTCTCAAGCACAAAGACGGACCTGAAGAAAGTCAAAGCGGGTAGACCTGACGGTGTGAAAATTTAAATTGGGGGTCTGGGGTGCAGTGATTGCCAGGTTTGAGGAAGCTGACGGTCAGCACTTCCTAACACCATGGAATCCCAGCTCTTGGGAGGTAGAGCCAGGAGCATCAGGGCTTCAGAATCATCCCTAGCTTAAAAAAATCAGGGGTGGGTGAGGGTGGACAAGACGGCCGAGAAGGTATAGGCACGTGTCGTCCAAGCCTGGAGACCTGGAGTTCAAGCCCCGCAACCTGCGGTGGAAAGAGAGATCCGACTTGCCAAAATTGTCCTCTGCCTTCCACAAAGGTACCACGGCACCCACGTGTGCACGAGTGCAAACACACACCTAACCAAACGGTGTTTTATTATCAAATTAATTTTAAAAATGGCCGTAGAAGAGAAGCCCGAACAAGACCTGCCCGATATTACTTGTTCTCTGAACAAGATCTGCCCCATCCATGTCTGCCTCTGCTCCTTCCTGCCCAGATGGAGGTTCATCATGGGCCCGTCCTCCCAGCAAGCCTTTTCCTCCCAGTCTCCCTTCCTCCTCCGGGAAGCTCTCTGTGCCTGCCTCGATCCTCCCATAGCGGATGTAAAACCTCGTCCTCTGCACTCTTGGGCAGTCCTTGTTCTCACTCATGCCCACGACCGACCGAAGTGGCCGGTCTGCTGCCTGGTCACAGCAGCGGACTCTTGGGTCTCCACAGGG
Organism: Peromyscus maniculatus bairdii; assembly: GCF_049852395.1. Classification (NCBI taxonomy): domain Eukaryota; kingdom Metazoa; phylum Chordata; class Mammalia; order Rodentia; family Cricetidae; genus Peromyscus; species Peromyscus maniculatus. Next base: position 110,108,043 of record NC_134852.1, read on the forward strand.
AAGGGCTCAGCATCCCTGTGAGGAGTGACCGGAAAGATCAGTGGTGTGCGCTGTGAGGCAGGGAGCTTTTCTGAGTGCATGTCCGTGTGTCCCAACTCCATCTGTTCTCTTCTCTGTCACTCTGCTCTCCCTTCCTGGGTTCCTAACCCCATGGCCCTGCCTCTAGGCCATTCTTCTACCTTGGTTCGTAGTTTCTCCATTTCTTTAGTGGAAGGGTGAGATGAGGAAACCTGAAATTCTCTTCACCTGTGACCCGCAGTGGGACCTTGGGCAAAGCTTTGACTCTCTAAGCCTGTTTCCTCTGTGGCCAGACGAGGATAATTACATGCCCTGGCTCTTGTTTTCTTGAGACAGTTGAGGACCACAGAGACACCTAGGCCTGGCTTTGAGTGCTGGCTGACCAGTGGTGTGTGTTCTTTGTGACCTTAGGCCAGTCACTTTCCCTGTCTGGGTCTGGGTATCGACCGTCCTACGTGCTTTGCAGAACGTTGGGAGAGAGTTGTAGAGAACCCTACCCCAGTGCCGTGAAGAGCTCCTCCAGGCCTCTGTCTCCCAAAGTTGGGCTGCAGCCTGTGTGTGAGGTAGGGGCTGAGCAGTGGCATGCCAGGGCCATGTCCGGGTCAGCCTCCTGACCGAGTTCCTAGGGCCCACAGCACAAAGCCTGCAGAGCCAGGCCTGACTTCTTGCTCTCCCTGCCTATGGGCGCCCACCCTGGGCCAGGAGCAGGGGACCAGGCTGGCTGTCCTCAACAGCCAGAGGAAGACTCAATGTAGAGCAGGGGGAGGGCGAAGACTTGATCACCGTCTTCGCATAATTAAAGGGCTGTCAGACGCGAATGGTAATTATAGGAACCATGGTGGATCTGGCGACTTACAGCTTACATGTGTAATCGCTGGGGCCTGGCAGCTTGCCTGTGAGGTGGTGGTGATGTCATCTCTGTGAACAGGGGAGGAAGCTGAGGGTTGAGGTGCTGAGGGCTTGGCCCACAGCCGCGCAGCCAGTGGGTAGAAGGGCTGGAATTAAAGCCCAGCTGTCACACACACACACACACACACACACACACACACACACACACACACACACACACACCACTCTCTCACTGGCCATTTGACTCCAGTATTATTTGACTCCTTTGGCTGCATTGGTCTGTGTGGTTTCCATCTAAGGGGCAGGTTTTTAGCTCCACTGGAGGGAGTCAGAGAGGCGGGAAGGGAAGGGGACCAAGGGAACAGCTCCCCTTCCTGGCCAGTGCCACATTGCAAGTGCGTCATTCGTGCCCTGTCTGGCACATGGTACCTGTCCTCGTTCTGAGAGCAGGAAGCCAGGGCTCAAAAGAGGTCGGACATCTCCAGGGCTACTCGGCTATGACCATCCCAGGATTCAAACGCAGCATGGCTGAGTGTCTGAGCCCGCCTGCTGGTCAGGCTGAGGGCCTAAGAGGGAAGAGCTTTCGGGGGGCTCTCCCTGGACCTGCCTGAGCTGCAGCAGGCTGAACTCCCACCCTGCCCTGGGTACACAGGAGACAGGAACTGAGCGGGACATCTCAGGCTCCAATGTCTCTGATTCTGAGTTGTCATTGTTGCCAGGGTGAGACCGGCAGCTCCTGCCAGGCACTGTCAGATCACAGCGTTCAGAAGCCGGGCTCTGTTCTGTCTGGGTACCCCCAAAAAGTGACTGCACCGGCAATGATGGGCAGCTGCGTGCGTCCTGGCGGCAGTCAGGGGTTCAGCTGGTAGTGAGTGGAAGCCGCGGGAGCAGAGTCAGCCCACCCCGGGTGCTGCCCATGCTTCCTGTGTCCAGTCGGGTTCGGGATCTGTCAGAGCCTGGCTGCTAATGAGCTCTTTCTGTCAGCAGGGTCTTGGAGTGCAGAAGGCTCTGGGGTGGGAGTGGAGGGTGGGGGTGGGGGACTGGACACAGATGAGGATGGTCACATGCTCATCAACAGGAGGTAGGGAGGAGAAACCCCTACCTTTGATGAAATCAGCCCCCTGTGGCCCTTCTGCCACAAAGGGTCTCAGCTCCTGGAGAACCAGGGCGCGAGTGGGAGGAGATGAGACAGGACGGTGGGGCTGGAACCTTGGGGATTCTCTGTCAGTTGAATCAGTGAATGTCAGTGAATGTCACGTGAATCCATCCTTTCTTGGTTCCCCACACCATATCTGAGCACCACTTTGTGTCCCAACACACTGGTAGCCCTGGGGACCCAGGTCACACCATGCCCTACTGCCTGCCCCCCCAGGAATGTGTGAGCTAGTCAGTGGACTCGCCTTTTATGCCACACTTACTGTGAGTCACTGGAAGCGGCCCAGCTTCCTCGACAGCGCCCTTCCGAAGTCAGGCTCGGAGTGTTCCCATCCTATAGGCGAGGCCTCCAGGCTCTGAGGGCAGACCCCCGGCTTAAGCTGCAGCTCTGAGATATGTTTCCCAGCTCTGCAGCTGGGTGCCATTGGAGGGCAGGTGGCTGGGTACCAAGAGTCAGCACAGGATGTTTGGGGGGGGGGAGGTTGTTGGGGGGATACAGGGACACAGAGGCATCCAGGAGGAGCCAGAGGTTAGACCTGGGGGTGGGTACAGCCTGCAGAAAGGGGAGGGTGAATGGACACCGGGCCTGGGGTTGCCATACCGAGCCCCGGTGGGGTAGGACAAGTTCAGGGGGAACATCTCAGAACTCCCTTACTTGGTGGCCTCTCCGGCCTCTCCCAGCCCATGTTGACCCCCTCGACTCCTGTCTGCCAGACGATTGTCACAGCACTCTACGTGTGTGGTTAGCTGCACAGTGGCAGGCACAGTTGCTTACCTACAGGTGATGTGATCAGAAGGGTCCTTCCCTTTCTGAGCCATCACGTGCTGCAGCGCATTCCTGTAACCCCCTCTGGTGCCATGCAGAGAGACGGAGGGCCAGGGCCTCAAGCTCCACTGGTGTCGCCTCGGAGGCTGGTGAGGCAGGGTGCCCTCTGTGTCTCCTCGGAGCCCAGCCAGACCCACTCGCTAATGGGCAGAGCATGCCCAGGCCTTTCTCCTTGGTAATTCTCCCTGACAAGGTCCATTAGTGCCCCTGAGAGCCTCTCTATCAGTGGGACTGCGGGGAGGCCACTTCCTCTCCCACTCGTCACCTTCCTCCGCCATCCCCTCTCTTCCGACCCCCGCCATTCAGTTTTTTTCCTCTGATTGTTCTCGATACAGCCATGCGCCTCTCTCCTCCTGTGTCGGCCTCTTCGGCCCCATCCATCAGCTTCTGAGAGAGTTTAATCACTAGGCTCTTCAGCCCGAGCTTCTGGAGATGAGGTTCCTAGTTCCTGGTTTCCAAGGCCCCGCACGCTCCTGCCATGCCTCCTCATTGGCTCTAACCTTGTCAGTTCCCAGCTGCTGAGAGCCTGGGACGGCTCATAGGTGCCCTGGCCTTGCCTCACCACTGGGATGTGGCCAAGTGAGCTCAGGACCCCTGCCTGCCTGCCTTCCCCAACCTGTTCCATCTGCAGCTTTGGCCTCCCGGCCCCTTAGCAACGCTGTCCTGGGGCTTGTGTCATACTTGTGGTACGTCCCCTGCCTGCCCTCTCCACACCCAGGCTATTTGCCTAGGACAGGCCCCGGTAGGTTCAGGCTCCCCGTCCCAGGAGCCTCCCTCTGCCTCGGTGGACTAGCTGTGGGTGGGCCCTGGAGTCTGTGGAGCTGAGACCCGTGGGAGTTTTTGCTTGACAACGTGACGGGGAGGTGGGAGTGTGCTGTACTGAGTGGGAGCCCGATGTTAAAGCTGACCTGGGACCTGCCAGCTGGACTCCAGGAAACAAGCCTTTGATGAGCGCCTAGGAGCGGGAGGCAACAGGCGAGACTGTCGGGACTGGACCTCGGGCTGGGGTTGGTGGAGGGGAAGGTGCAGGCTCTGGGGAGAAGGACTGAGGGCCACTCACTCTGCTCCTTTGCCATCCCAGCCATCTTGGTGCCCCCCCCCCGCCCCCCAGGTCCGGTCCCCACAGGAAGACCTGTCTTGTTCTAGCCAGGACTCTCTCTCCTAGTCTGGGGCTGTGCTGGCCCATGCCCAGGTGGGGCGGACACAGGTGAGCTTTTCTCTGAAAAGCTATCTTCACCCCTCTACCCCCCCCCCACTCCGAACCTGGTGTAGCCCAGGCTTGAAAGGCATGTCACCTTCACATCCCTGTTTACAAGCAGAGCAGGGTTAGGCCCGGCAGCCTAGCTCTGCACGTGCCCGTGAGTGGCGGCGGCTGCTCACCCAAACATGGGTCACCACCTTGGTATGAGGGTGTCAGTGTGTACCCAGTCCTGGATTATCCAGGTTGAGAACCTCTCCTGCATGGGGGCGGGGGGGCATTCATATCAACCTTGTGCTATGAATGCCATTACTGGATTTAGTTCACAGAGAAGAAACAGACACAGAGAGGTTGAGTCACCTGTCCAGAGACGCACAGCTCATCAGTGGTCATGGGGATTTGAGATTCCCGGGTCGCCTGGCTCCAAACACAACATTTAGTTACTGATGTGGGATGGAGGGGGTCTGGGAAGTTAGGGAATGTTTTTTCTCCTCCTGACACCCTCTTTCCTAGTCATCAATACTGGTGGGTCCCATGCCACCTAGGGGCACAGAGGGTGAGTTTGGAGAAGAGAGGCATTGATGCTTTGGAGCACAGTGAGCTCGAGGGGCTAGAGCTGAGTCCAGGAAGACTTCCCAGAGGGGGTGGCATGTGACCCAACTCCATAGATCCTCCATGGGAAAATGGGGACACGGAATGACAAGCCCAAGCCTGTGGTCCTTCCCGGTTGAGGGGATGAAGCTGGGGGTCAGGGGTAACACATGGAAGAAAGAGCATCCTTGCTTGGCTAAACAGTGAGGGGCCAGGGGGATATTAACCAATGGGATCCTCCCAATCCTTTTGCCAGGCTGGCCATCCTGTGTTGGAGAGATCGGAACGGATATGGGACTTTGGGGGACTCAGCGCTCCAGGGGTGAATTATCTGAGTTCTCGAATCTCATTTCAGATCGTTGCTGTTGACCTCAGCAGCTTCTCAGGGCATAGCAAGATGATCTGCCCTAGTTTGTGCTGCTGAGCTCAACAGAGGCGTGGAAGCTGGGGAAAACCCAGGGCTTGGCCAGAGGATGCACTTGCAAGCCTTCTGAGCCCAGGCTCCCGGGAGCTGCATGGCTGGGCCTGTGTTTACCCACTCCAGCAGGAGTGGAAAGGGTGTGATCTTTCCCAGCTCAGCCCTGAGGCCCCAGCGCCATAGGGAGAAGGCAGTCGCTGCATTTCTTCCAGTTAGGGAGCTCACTGGTCCTAACCTACTAACTAGCTGTGTGGCTCTGGCAAACTGGTTGGTCTCTCTGGACTTCAGCGTTTCTGTCAGTAGTGTCAGGTAGAGGTGGTAAGCGATGCCTGCCGTGTGAACTTAGGAGAATGGAACAGGGGAGATGTAAGGGGCTGGGGTTTTCGCTCATTGACAGTGCTTGCCTAGCATGCACAAAACCCCGCTTTCCATACCCAGCACCACCTTAAAACTACTTGGTTGGCAGGACAGTTGACTCAGTGGTAATACTGACCTGAGTTCCATTTCCAGCATCCATGTGCATCTCACAAGTGCCTATAATTCCAGCTCCAGGAGGATCCTTTGCCTCTGGCACTCAAGGCCATTTTCAGCTACATAAGGAGTTCGAGGCTGGCCAGGGCTACAGGAGACTCTGTGAGAGGCTTTCTTTGTTCCTAGGGACCAGCACCAGGACAGCGGACTAGCTAGCACACACTGGGCAGGCCTCCAGATGCAGCAGAAAGGCCTTAGGTTGCCGCTTGCTTCCTGGTGGGACCCCCAGCCCTGCTCCTGGCTGTGTGCTCTTGTGGGAGCCGCCCGATGTGACGCTGTGACGCTGTGATGATTTTTGTGACTCTGTCCTCTGCTCTGCTCTGCTCTTGCAGTGGGAACGCCTGTGGTTCTTGCTCCTGGTTTGCACCTTCAGCCTCACTCTCACCTGGCTCTACTTCTGGTGGGAAGTTCACAACGACTACGATGAGTTCAACTGGTAAGTGGAGGAATCCCCGGGGCCCAGCCTGGCCCTGGAGTCCTACAACCCGTTCCCCTGTGGCCTCAAGCAAGGCCCACTCTGGAGCCCAGGTCCTGCCCCTCTGCAGGCCTTCAGGAAGGCTTCCTGGAGGAGGAGACATGGGAGCTAGCCTGAGCTGGCTCTTAGATCCCCTAAAGTTTACAAGGAGACTCAGTGATGCTCTCTAGGCCCAGGCTGTGAAGAACAGGGGCAGAAGGCAGAGTGATATCAGCCTGAGGTGGAGGGCTGCTAGCCCCCTTCGAAGACAAGAGCTCAAGGCCAAGAGAGACCAAGATCTGGGCAGAAGAGGCAGTTCCTAGCTTTGGGTTCCCTGGCTTCTGTGGCTGGACTGGCATGGCTGGCAGATGTCACTGTCTAATTCAGCTCTGCCTCCTTTAGGGGCACTTCGGGTCCAAGGGCAGCTACAACACTACCCATGCCCTCACCTCCTCCATTGCCAGCTTTGTGTTGACCCGGAAAGACACGGGCAGGGAAGCAGATCCTGGGTACTTCTGAGAACTCTTCCACTGACAGATTTTGGAAACTGAGGCCCAAGTTCACGTGTCCAGTGTGGGGAGTCAGGGCTAGGGAGCAAGCCTCTGGTGCGCCCTGAGTTTCTTTCTCCCTCTGTGAGGTAGGATAACTCGTCTCATCAGGTTCTTATGAGGATGAGACAGGGGGATGGGTGGGGGCAGGGCACAGAGCTGCTTCCTGGGAAGCCAAGTCTCCACCCGAGGGAGGCTCTGACTCAGAGCACGGGGCTCGTCAGACTCGGCTTCTGGTGGGCTGAGGTTCAAGGATTCTGCTAGGATCCCAAGACTATTAATGGGACATGACATGTCCACCCACCTGTGTGTTAGTTACTTTCCCGTCGCTGTGACAAAATGGTTGACACAAGCCACTTCAGAAAGGAGGGGTCTGCTTTGGCTCACAGTTCCTGTCAATCATGGCAACAGGAGCTTGAAGCAGCCGCTTTTATCACATCAGGCTCGGGGGGAGATAAATTCTGATGCTCATCTTGCTCCTGCTTTTTAGTCAAGCCAGGACCCCAGCCCATGGGATGGCACCACCCACATTCAGGGTGGTCTCCCCGCCTCATTTAACCTGGTCTAGAAACTCCCTCAGTGCGTCCTAGGTGAGTCTAGATTCTGTCAAGTTGACGATCGATATGAACTGTCATACTCTCCAAAGCTCCAGACTGGACCACTGTCATTAATGAACACAGTAAAGGGCACACTGCTGTTGCCTCCGCCTGCCCTGTAGCCCAGCAAGATGAGCCAGACCCACTCACGTGCCGGAGCTAGGCCCTGGTCTCTATTACATATCACAGGTCAATCATGCATCTTTGTAAGTGTCTAAAGCTTGGGTAGTATTGTGGATGCATGAGAACATTGCTTGCTGGCCCTCAATGGCAATCCCTAGACAGCAGCACACGCCTGGTGTATATGGACAAAGTGAGGTCTGAGGAGGGACACTCACCCGTGGTCATACATGCCAAGGACACGTCAAGTGCAGTCTGAGGAAATACGGCCTCAGAGAGGATAGAAGGGCCTTTGCGAGGTTACACAGCAAGCTGCTGATGGATCAGTGATGGAGGTTTGACCCTCAATAGCTTCCTGTCACTGGCAAGACTCAGCAGATGCCAGGCCTGTCTAGGAGGCAGCCCAGAGGCCTGCCTGCCAACTGCAGCTCCTTTACCTGCCAGCTGTTTCTTGGGAGGCTGGAGCTTCCCTGGAGTCTCTGGGATTACGTCCTGCACAAAGAGGATATAAGCACCAGGGTCAGCACTGGATGGGCATAGGCAAGGAGAGCCACATAGGGCCGAAGAGTGTCCAAGCTTTTGACACTGAGACACAGTGCTGTCATCGACAGTGTACGCTAGAGAACTCCACCGTGGGATTATTGTGAACAAACAAACACACCCAAAGTAACCAAACTCACAACAACGCTGGACGGACATTCACAATTTCTCTTGTGCAGGTTGGACACACCTGTAAGCTATTGTGTGTTGGTCCTGGAGGCTTTCCTGCCCAATGAGGCCACACTTGAGAGGCCAGTGGGACCAGAAAATCTTTCAGGAGTAGCTCCAGGGCTGATTCCTGGACTTCTTTGGGCCTCAGTTTCCCAAGCTGTAGAGTCAGATGAGCCTAGCCTGTGATTTTCTGAATGGTGGGTCTTCCCACAGGCTCAGAGCAGGGCCCTGGGAAGGGACAGTGGAGGCAGATGTCCCTGTGGAATCTTCCTGATGTCTCCTCCCAGCTCCGGGCAGGCTACCACTACCTGTCCTGACGCTGGCTCACTCTTTAATACCCCGAGTGAGTTACTTTATCCTCTGAGCCTCTCGTTCCCTACAAACACAAGGAGGCTGTGAGTGAGTCATCATTCTGGGGAGCAGCTCAGCTGCATCCTCCAGGACCCTTAAGAAGTTCGCTCCCTCTGCCCTGCCATTCTGTTTATAGCAACCCAACCCAAGGAAATAGAAATGCAAAAAGATGTGTTCGTTCTCTCGTCTTCGTGTTAGTGTAGAAAGTGAGTCATTGCAAGCCATGATGTTCCACTGACGGGAAGCTGGCTATAGATGGCACACGAAGGCAAGAAGACCACATGCTGCTTTCAAATAAATCACGTTTTCTCAGCCCTTTTCCTGGTTTCAGTGGGTGCTCTCGTTAGGAGGACATTTGTTATGTCCTTGTCACAAGCCTCCCTCCCTTCATTCCCAGAAGCCCCATGAAGGGCTTTCTCTTATCCCCCTCCTACAGGTGAGTGGACTGGAGGGTTACATCTTATCCGTTCTAAGGCTCCATAGTTGTACATTCTGTCATTGAACTTGAGGTGAACGACTGTCAAGGGCATCTCAGAATCCGTGATGCCTGTCACCTCCACAAGGTCCTATGAGCCAGCAAGAGGCAGTGTGGAGATTAGATCCCAGAGTGTGTTTGTCCCTCAGGGCTGTGTTGACCATGCTCCTGAGGGTGGTCGGGGTGGAGTGTTTACCCCAGATCTGCTGTCCACACACGTCTATAGGTGCAGCGGCCGGTGGGAAGGAAGTGTAATGGCTCTCAGAACAGTGACTGGGCTCTTCTGCTTCGTGCCCCGAGTGCCCACCAGAAGTAGGCATGACTGACCCTAAGGGAAGCACTGATTGCCAGTATGGGATGGGAAAGGCTTGCTTGTGACTCCTCATCAGCAGCTGTGTGAGAACAAGGATTATCCTAGCTCCGTTGGCTAAGCAGTGGCCCAGTGGAGGTCTGACCACTGCCCCTCTCTTCCCACCAGGTACCTCTACAACCGCATGGGCTACTGGAGCGACTGGTCTGTGCCCATCCTCGTGACCACAGCTGCTGCCTTCACATACATCGCAGGCCTCCTGGTATGTGTGGAGAAGCTCCCCTGGGCTCATGTGGGTCTGTTCCTAGTAGAGGGAGACATGGCCTGTGCTGGTCTGTGAGGAGAGGGTGGGCTTCTGGCCAGACCTCTTGAATGTTACTTGGGTCTGAGGCCTGAGTCCTCCAAGGTAGGAGGTCTCATTTTATGAGTCCTCTTCAGCTGTCCCTCTGGAAGCCCCTTCTCATCCCCACCCCCACCTCCAGGCCAGCAAAGAGTCATTCTGGCTTTCGGCACCTACCACAGACACCTTCCAGAAACTGCTTGGGCTGCCTACCCCCAATATCCTCCGCACTAAGAGACTCAGGTTGACCCCATTCTGCACTGGGGGCTCCTCGGGGACAGGACTCAAGTCTGTTTCTGAATCCCAGGGCCTAGATCTCCCAAACAGTTGATGCATAAAGTTGGGCAGTTTGCGTGCCAAACCCAGGAACCTTGCGCAGGGGAATTCCTAGAGGAGGAGGCTGGAGGCCTGGAGTAATCTGGAAGGAGGCCAGGCCAGGCCAGGGCTGGGCTGGGCATTCCTGGTGCCTGTGGGGAGGGTGTGCTGCCTGCCTAGGGTCAGACCAAGGGCGGGAGTGTGGAGCAGGGCATCTGGAGAGCGGGCAAGCTTTCTCGTCACACTTGGCTTGACTGGCCCCCGGGGACCCCCTTCAGGTCCTGGCACTATGTCACGTCGCTGTGGGGCAGCAGATGAACCTGTACTGGCTGCACAAGGTAAGGGGGAGCTGCTGTACTGGGGGGAGGGAGAGCGGGGGAGGGGAAGAGGCGTGGAAGCAGAGAATAGCCTGGGTAGTCCCTCCCCGGGTCACCTCTGTAACTGCGCTGCGTATTCCACTGGACCCTGACTGCGCCGGGCACCATCCAGCCCAGCTTGCATTTACCCCTTTAACCCTCACAGACCTTCAAAGTAGGCACTGCCACCACCCCACCTTGCAGGGGCAAAAAACAGAGAGGTTGGTCTACATGCCTAAGGTCTCACAGCAAGAGTGGGAGGCCCAGGGTTCAGCTCTGCAGCCATTCACTCACCAGCGCTAACTCTTCTCGGCTCCCACCTTCCCTACTGGCTTCAGTGAGTTCTGGTGATGGGGCCTAGGATGACCCAGACTGTCCTGGGCTGGTCCTGATGACTGACTCTCTGGGCTGCCATGGGATAGTCACCTCAGCTTCTGCTGCGGGAGACGTCGTTCCCACCCCTGAGCATGCCCGCCTTTCCTTGGCTTTTAGCGCCTTGCTCTGGCCTCATTTGCTCACTTGCTCTTCGAACCGTCTCCTGTTATTTGAACCCTCCCTGGGCAGCTTGTGTCCCAAGGGAGGGGCTTCCCCCCAGCCCCAGCAGCCTCCCCATCTCCCAGATGCATTTTGGAGCATTTGTGTTATCAATTTTTATCAGGCTCTCAATCCCAGCCACTCCAATTTGGTGCTCCTTGAAGACTAAATTGGCACTGATTGCTTCCCTGATGTCCTCAGTGTTCATTCCAGACCTCATTCCAGAGGTCCCAGGACTTCATCTGACTCTCATGCGCTCTCTCTCGCTCTCTCTCTCTCTCTCTCTCTCTCTCTCTCTCTCTCTCTCTCTCTCTCTCTTCACACACACACACACACACACACACACACACACACACACACACACACACACACACACACAGTGTAGATTGTTAATGCCTGCTCTGCTTGAACAGAACAGAATTGGGCCAGTCCTGGCCAACATAGAACCACCCCCATGCCCCGTCTAGGAGCCCCAGGGTGCAGAGGGAGGGGTGGGTCATCTCTTTAACCAGAGCATGGGTACGAGTGAGTACACCATCTAAGAAGGGGCAGAAACGCCTAGAAACAGATGGGACCCTGGAGATGGGCCCAGCTAGCCGAGGGACATGAAGAGGGAGCTAGGGCACAGATGAGCATGAGTTGGATTGGGAGGTGCAGGGCCAGCAGTGGGGGACACCTTGGGAGCCAGGCCCAGGTGGCCGAAGTCTTGCAGGGATGAAGAGAACAGTAGGACAGTCCTGCTGGTCTTTCTTTCTGAGGACGGCTCTGGGACTTCCTCAGCCCCCTCTGAGAGGTCCTTTCTACTCTGAACTACATAGCTAATACTTGAAAGAGGGGACCAGCTGGCTCCTGGGGATGGGGCACACATGCTGTGGTCACCTCCTGGGGCTGCGCCTGGCTCTCAGCAGATCACTTGATCGTAGGGGAAAAGCCTGCAGTTCTGCAGAGCCAGGCAGATCGGAGGCTCCATGAAGGAGTCCCTCAGCTAACCTGCTTCCTGCTTCCTGCTTCGGGCCCTTTGTCCTCCATCCACACAGTCCTGGGAGATCTCAGAGGCGGAGGGGCCTGCCAGACAGTGCTGATCCAGGCTGGACTGGTTTCCCAGGCTCAGGGCATTTGACCAGGGCCTGGAAACTCTACATAGTTAAGGGATCCTTGTCATCTATGTCTGCTTGCTTTATCTTAATTCACTCTTTTATGTGACCAAAAATTCAGACATGAAAAAAATCATACTCAATGAAAATTTCCCTACATACACTGCCTTTTCATTTTAATTACCCTCTCGTGTGTGTGTGTGTGTGTGTGTGTGTGTGTGTGTGTGTGTGTGTGTGTGTGTGTGCAGCACATATATGGAAGTCAAAGGACACCTTTTGGAAGTTGGTTCTTCTTTCCCACCATGTGGGTCCTGGGGATCAAACGCAGATCATCAGGCTTGGCAACGGGTGCTATCTCACTGATCTCCCTTGGTTGTTGTTTGGTTTATTCATTCATTCATTCATTTATTTATTTATTTATTGTTGTTGTTTGGTTTGGTTTTTCTAAGCAGCGTTTCTCTATGCAGCTCTGGCTGTCCTGGAACTCACTTTGTAGACCAGGCTGGCCTGGAACTCACAGAGATCCGCCTGTCTCTGTCTCCCAAGTGCTGGGATTAAAGTGTGCACTACCACTGCCTGGTTCCTTTTTTCTTTAAATTTATTATTTTTTTTATGAGCACGGGTATTTTGCCTGCATGTATGTAAGTATACGGCCTGTATACAATGCCTGCAGAGGCCAGAAGAGGGCGTCAGAGTCCCCGAACTGGAATTGCAGACAGTTGTGAGCAGTCATGTGGTTGGTCCTCTGCTAGGGCAGCCAGTGCTCTTAACTGCTGCACGGTCTCTTCAGCGCCCTCCCTTTCTTAAATGCACACATAGTTCACCTCCCCTTTGCCCCCCTCTTAGAAAAGTGCTAGGAGCCCTTCCTGGACACAGGAAGGCCATGCCCATCGGCGCCTGTCACCTGCTCTTGTCCCCTCATTCTCTAGGTATCTACGCAGATCCTGTTAAAGATCCAATGGTTTTCAATCTTTTTCCAGGGCAGTGCAGCTCTGATCTGGGAGAAAATAAACATCGTGTGTTTTTCTTTTTCTCTTTTCTTTCGTTGTTATTTTGAGACTGCGTCTCACTTAGCGCTCACTCTGTAGACCAGGCTGGCCTCGAACTCACGGAGATCCACCTGCCTCTGCTTCCCGAGTGCTGGGATCAAAGGTGTGCGCCACCACTCTCGCTGTCAGCTTTTTATTTTATGTTATGTTATTTTGGGGACAGGGTCACTGGAGCCCAGGCTCATCTCCAACTCATCCTCCTCCTACCTCAGCCTCCTGAGTGCACACATTACAGATATGTGCCGCCATGTCCAACAAGAAGGTCTACTTTCATAACCTTGATCTTGCCCAGTGCCCTCTTTGCCACACACCACCAACCCATGCTCCCTGGACAGTAAGTGGACTTGGTCTTTCACAGACGTGGGCACTGGAGTTTTGGCTTCCTGGTTCCTATCCTTTTGCTGTGGGGTCTGCTTATTAATTTACAGAAGCTCCTGGTAGATCTGGGTTGTTGACCCTTGGGCTGATGAACTGCAGATAATTTAAAAATTGCTCAGTTTGTCATTCATCTTTTGACTTTGTTTCTTGTATTTGTGCCATGTGATTTTTTTTTTTTTAAATTCTAAAAGAACATTTAAATATGGGTGGGTGAGGTGGCGTACGCCTTGATCCCAGAACTTGGGCAGCAGAGGCAGGCAGATCTCCGTGAGTTCGAGGCCAGCTTCGCCTGCAGAGCAAGTTCCAGGATAGCCAGGACTGTTACACAGAGAAACCTGCTTGAAAAATAAGACAAAAACAAAAACCAAACAAAAGCTGGGCAGTGGTGGCGCACACCTTTAATCCCAGCACTCGGGAGGCAGAGCCAGGCGGATCTCTGAGTTTGAGGCCAGCCTGGGCTACCAAGTGAGTTCCAGGAAAGGTGCAAAGCTACACAGAGAAACCCTGTCTAGAAAAAACAAACAAAACAAAACAAAAAACAAACAAACAAACAAAAAACCCACCACCAACAACAACCACAAAAATCTGAATCTGTCATCTTTTTTATTGCCCTTGGGTGTTGGGTCAGACTTGAAGGAAGGGCCCTTCCCACTCCAAGATGATATGAAAATTTTTGTGTGATATCCCTAGGTAATTGTATGGCATTGCTTTTTTGACATTTAAATGTTCGTAGATCTTTTGGAAGTTATTTTGGGGCCTAGTGTGATCTTGCCAAGCTCCCTGGAGATGCTTCCCAGTGTCCCCAGCATGTCCTCAGCCGTCCCCCTTGCACACACACTCCCCCCCTCCAATCTGAAATGCCATTATATTCCTTTAATGCAGTCAGACCTCTTTCTGAACTTGGCTTTCATTTACTTCTCTGGTTTTATGCCAGGGTCACGTTGCTTTGAAGATGACAGTTTTATGGGACATTTTAATCCTGGTCTGTTTAAAGTCCCTGGTTCTCCCGAGTCCCAAGGAGGGGAAGGTAGAGAGAGGGGGTTAGGAATGAGCAGGGAGAGGGCCATCTGTACTAGGTGAATACTGTGGCCCAGAGCTCCAGCCTGCGAGGGATCCCCAGAGAAGTCTAGGGTCCTGGGAGGTGAGGGAAGTCAAGGGATTTGGGGGAGCTGTTTTGTAGCAGACAGAAGACCTGTCAGTGAGATGACCTTTGTGCCCAGCCACCACCCAGAGCCATCTCAGATGCCTCTTGTGAGGGGGGCTGTCCTGGCAGTCTCCTCCCAGATGTGGTGATATTCACTAGCTCTGCTCTGTCCCTGCTCTGTGGTGCTAATTCCCTACCCCAGGGTCAGCTGCTGTAGTCCCAGGCTTGGTCCCAGGACGCCCTATCAGCCACCCAGGCTGAAGCCCAGAGACTCTTCCTGACCACAAGTGTGACTGAGCTGGGCTGGTGCCTGCTGAGCCCTGGACACCCCAGCAGCACCATGAATTCAGGCTGTTCCTCAGCAGCTGGGGCACGTGACAGTTCTTTCTGGCAGCTAGCTTCTGTCCTTCCAGCTGCTCCCTAGAAAGGCACGTTTGAGAACTTCCTGTCTGCCAGACACCAGGTTTGTCATGATAGCATTGAGCAGCGTTTCTTGGGTGCTTACTGTGTGTGACGGGCACTTCCCCCACAGGGTTTCATCTGTTCCTCTGTCACCCCTTTTGGTTATGATTACTCAGAGTGGAGGCACTCACGTCTAATACTCATTTCCTTTCAGTGGCAGTCACTGTGCAAAGAGCATGTGTGTTCCCATTTATGTCCCTGACCCCTCCCCGGAAGGCACTCACTCATCACTGTCCCTATGTCCCAGCTCAGAGAAGTTCCCCAAAGTTGTACTCTCCTCCAATGCAACAGAGTGGGATTTGACCCAGGAGTGTGACTCAGGTATAGAGAGAGACCCAGGCCTAAGAACCAGGCACCTGCCAAGAGACCAATCTACAAGGCTGGATTCCAATTCTTCTTGGGTCTTAGCACACAGGCAAGACTCAGATGAATGAGTGAGTGAGTGAGTGAGTGAGTGAGTGAGTGAGTGAGTGAGTGAATGAATGAATGAATGGGATTCTTTATAGCCATCATAGTCATAGCCCAGAAAGACAGAAATGCCATGGCTGAATTCAGGTCTACCCCAGGCCTCCAGGTGCTCCCGGGTTAGGTTTGGGAGGGGTCATGATGTTGTAAGCCTGTGTTATTCCTGTGGCTGAAGCACACCATGGGGAAGAAGTCTCTCCCCGAACTTTCGATGCTGCTGCTAAGCATGATGGGTAAACTGTAAAACTGATGAAATTTTAATTGTATTAGGATTATGGGGAATCGGTTTTATTGCAAGGGCTCCCGCTGGTGGCCTCCTATTGTAATAAGATGTCTTCAGAAAGTGCTCTTCAGAGGCTTTGCTGGTGGAGGAGGGGCCGGAACCATGAAGAATTCTAGGGCTCCAGAGAGGACTGAAGCAGGGAACCCCAGCTTAGTCTTACTTAGCTTGGGGTTTCAGGTGCCATCTGTCACCACAGATCTCTGTCCCTGAAGGTACCTCCATGTTCATTACAGCTGTGCCCCCACACTTCCTGTGGAACATCCTAGAAGCCGGGCTGGGGATGTGGCTCAGTCGCTAGTGTCTACCCAGCATGCAGAAGTCCCCAGCATAGCATAAACATGGTGGTGTAGTCCTGTAATCCTAGCGGCAGGAATGTCAGGAGTTCAAGGCTACATAAGACCTTGTGTCAAGAAAAAAACAGCCAGATGCAGGAGACCCAGGCAGCCAGTTTCTCAGGCAGCACCATGAGCAGAGTCCAGCCTCAGCATCTGCTCCCCAGTGAAGCCCAGTCCCGTCCCACTGCACAGCTCTCTCCTGCCTCTGCCTCTGCCCTTCCTCTCACATCCCTGCTGCCTTCAGCCCATCCCAGGCTCTCCCCTTCCTCCTCTTCCTTGCTCTTTGTGAACTTCCTCTTCTTTTGGTTTTTGTTGTTGCTGGTTTTGGCTTTGGGTTTTGGTTTTTTTGAGACTCCGTTTCTCTGTGTAGCCTTGACTGTCCTGGAATGGGCTCTGTAGACCAGGCTGGCCTCGAACTCAGGGATTCACCTGCCTCTGCTTCCCAAGGATTAGAGGCAGGTGCCACCACAGCCTGGCCTTTGTGCACTCCTGCCTCCCTCCCCTCCCCTCCCCTCCCCTCTCCTCTTCTCTCCTCCTCCAAACACAAGTTCCCTTCTCTCCTGCCATGACCCTCTGTCTGGTACCTCCCTTTCCAGATGGTGCTGGTGGTCATCCTGGCCTCCACCGTGGTGGCCATGTCAGCAGTGGCCCAGCTGTGGGAAGATGAATGGGAAGTGCTGCTGATCTCCCTGCAGGTGAGTGAGCTGGGCTAGGGACAGGGACATTGCTTCCCCAGGACCCTTGCAACAGGGGGTGCTTTTATCATACCTGTTCCTCCACACCAAAGCTCAGAGCAGAACAGGAAGGGGTTTCCTCACAGCAGGATTCCCAGTGTCTTCAGCTGACAAATGGAGACAGGATTGCCTGTCGTGTAGGTAGAGACAGTCAGCAGCATGCTGGTGACCTGAGAGTCTGGGCCTGCCTCTGAGTCCCAGGTCCCCCCTGCCTCTCCTCACACACAGGGCACGGCACCATTCCTGCACATAGGGGCCCTGGTGGCCATCACTGCACTCTCCTGGATCGTAGCAGGACAGTTCGCCCGTGCAGAGCGCTCCTGTGAGTACCCCCTGAGGAGGGCCCACGCATCCCGAACTTCACAAATACCAAGGCCTGCTTAGGCTGTCCCTACTGGGACTCTACCTGGGTGGCCTGGGCATGAGGTGGGGCCTTGGTGCTCAGCATGGGAAGGGGGAGGGGCTGGCTCTAGGTGGTTCACAGATGCTACCAGAGGTTGCTCTGGATCCCTGCTCCGGGTCCCTATGTCTGTGTGTACATGGGTGCCTAAGTTGTAGATGGGGTGCACTTCCTGTCAAGAGCAAAGGCCGCTCCTCAGATCACCCAGTTCTGCATCCCAGTCTGGCCCACTAGGCCGGGTTGGGCCTGGTGAGGGCCGAACAGGTGACTCACCGGAAGTTCCCACCGCCCGTGTCCGCAGCCTCTCAGGTCACCGTTCTTTGCTCCTTCTTTGCCGTGGTCTTCAGCCTCTACCTGCTCCCTCTCACCATCTCGTCTCCCTGCATCATGGAGAAAAAGGACCTGGGCCCTAAGCCTGCCCTCATTGGCCACCGAGGGGCCCCCATGGTGAGTGGCCCCAGAGGGCGGAACCGGGCGGGTGACGGCCACTGCAGGGAGGACCCTGAGGGAAATGGATGTGATCCGTGTGGTAGAAGAGCAATAGGCCAGCTCAATGCCCTTTCAGGAGTAGTAGGAGGGACTGAGGAGAAGACCTGAGAAGCTGGGTAGGCATGGATCCCAAAGAGCCCTAAAGACTCCTGCTAGAAAAATCCCAAGATATGCTAGAGGGTTTTCGGCTCCAGCCCTGCAGTGCCAGCCCTTGGCTAATGGAGGCCAGGAGAGCTGTAAGCAGGTGACCTCAGGGCGAAGGCCAGGTGGAAGGCAGGAGATCCCAGTTCTAACCACTCGAGGGAAGACAGTGGACTTGACTGAAGAGGAAGGGACAAAGTCAAAATCAGTATTGGGACGCAGCACTGAGGTGCCCAGCACCCCGTAAGAGAGCTGAGATAGACAAAGTCTCCAGAGCCATGCTGCCTTGCGGGGCTTGGTCCAGGCCCTGGCCAGCTGTGGTAGAGGTCTTGCTTCACCATCTCTGTTCCCTGTCCCCTCCTAGGCCATACACACAGTGATGGTGGCTGCTGTGGGGTGAAGGCGAGCATGGACAAAGTGTCCAGATAGATCCCAGGCACACAAAGTAAGAGACAGGATTGCCACCTTCCGCAGGACCCCCTTTCAGATAAGAGTGTCCCCATGCACCAGCACCTGGGACCTGAGCCTCTGGGTAGAGGCGGTGCCCATCCCTACCTACGCTAGAGCTCTCTGGACACCGGGCTCTGCAGGGAGTGCCATGTTGTTGGATTCAGTGCAGAAAAAAGCTCTCCAAAGCCACGGGGCTGGGGGGATGGCTCAGTGGTTAAGAGCACGGTGTGATTGAGAGCATGTAGCATGTAGTGGTTAAGAGTGTGTAATTCGGTTTCCAGCACCCAAATCAGGTAGCTCCCAACTGCCTGTACCGCCAACTTCAGGGGCATCTAATGCTTCTGGCCTCTGGGCTCCATGGTACCTGCATACATGTACACACACACACACATGCACACACACACACACACACACACACACCGACGCACATACATACATATGCACACACTTACATACTGATAATAATTAGAACACTCTGCCAAATTAACAATTTTTAAGGTATTTATCTTCATTTTTATGTGTACGGTTGTTTTGCCTGGCACTGTGGAGGCCAGAAGAGGGTGTCAGATCCCCTGGGACTGGATGGCATTGTGTGTGAGCTGCCACATGGGTGCTGGGAACCACACTGGGCCTTCTGAAAGAGCGGCCAGTGCTCCTCGCTTCAGAGCCGTCTCTGCAGCCCCCAGATTAACAATGGTTTAACATGACCTAGAATCACAGTTTAGCTTTCCTTTATTTTCTCCCCAAATATCTTTTTGTAGTACAGATTTTTAAAACCAGCATCCAAATGACATCATGCTGCCCATCTGCTTGACACATGTCTCCTCGGAGCCTTTTATTCTGTGGCAGCCCCCCCCCCCAGTTCTCCTCTGTGCTATTTATCTGTTGACAAAGCTGTCACCAGACAAGCTCCCAAGCTGTGCACTTGGCTGCTCGCGGCCCTGTGGTGACTTGCTCATTATGCCTGCTGTTTAATTTTTTGAGACAGGGTCTCAGGGTGCAGCCCAGAATAGCCTAGAACTCACAGACCTCCGTCTCACCCTCCTGCGTGTTGAGGAGGTCACAGGTGTGTGCCACCATGCCTGGTTGTGGTGTTCAATTTTATGGTTTTTCTTTTTCTCTTTACCCAACATAGGATAACGGTGCATATTTGCAGGTCAGGGTGTTATTCTCACATGTGTGCACAAGGCATTATTCTCAGATCAAAGAGATTCACCTGTCACCTCACACATCGTTTCATTGTGTTAGGAACATTCAGAATCCTCTCGTCCGCCTGTTTTAAAACATACAGGGAGTTCTCCTTTACCACACACCCCCCCCCCCCACTGCTGCAGGCTGCCCGAACCTCTCCCCTCTGCCCATTAGTCCTACCTGCTAACCAGCCTTTTCCTCCCCACTCTTAACCTCAGCTAACCACTATTCTGCTCTTTACCTCTGCGAAGTCAACTTTAAAAAATGTTTTTTTTAATTGGGGGTGCAAGGTTTATGTCTCAGAATACATGTGGAGATTCCGAGGACAATCAGCTGGAGTCAGTTCCCTCCTACCATGCTGTCCTGTGGATGAAACTCAGGCAGTCGAGTTTGACAGCAAGAACCTTTACCTACTAAGCCATTTTGCAGGCTCTTTAGTGCTGGGTTTGGGGTGGGGGCATCCAGTACCCCGTCGATGTCACCGTGAATGACTGTGTCCAGGGTCACCAAGTGTGTGTTCAATGGGGCTTCTCAAATGATTGCCAGCCTTTAGAGTTGCTGCGTCTAAATCCAATCTCTGGTTTGGTGCTGACCCCTAGTGGTAGGAGGAGGTATGACAACTTACTCTGCATGGCATTGAAGGAGACTTGGAAACTCACTCCTCAGCTGAATAAATACTTTCAGAGAACAGTGAGCCCACATCCCCAATGGGCAGAAGAGGAGGTGGGTGCTTAGGAGGGAGAATTCACCCAAGGTTGCAAGGCAGGGTCACGCAGTGTGGTGGCTGGAACTGATCTGGGTGATCTGCTGTAGGGTTGCAGCTTAAGTTGGGTTTTAATGCATGTATTAGTGTATGGATGAAGAGAATATTATCGTGTCTGATTAGATGAAGAAACTCATCACACCACAGAAGCCCCATCTCCTCTCCTTCCCCCTCTAGAATCTCCACCAGGACTGGGCTCTGAGATTAATCCAGAAGGAACTAGGCTCTGCCCAAGGCTGCCACAGAGCCACAGACCTGTGGAAAAGGCCATTTGCTTCCAGAGTCTTGCTCAGTGACTGTAGTGCAGCAAGGTTGATGTGGTCAGAGTTACTGTGTGCTAAGCCCTAGCTGTGCCGGGCTTCCATATGTACACACTCAGCACGCTGCTGCCCCCCCCCCCTCCAGTCCCCCGGGAGGTACACATGTCCTAACAAATGGAAAACCTGAGCCTCAGAGCAGCTGTGTGGGTGCCCGGGTTGCCACAGCAACTCCACAAATGAGCCAGGGTGAGAAGCAGACCTCCCAGCAGGGCAGACTACCCACTGGCTGGGGAGGGGTCACCAGTGGGACCCTAGCTCCGCCCTCACCACCCTTTCCTTTGCAGCTGGCTCCAGAACACACCCTGATGTCCTTCCGGAAGGCCCTGGAGCAGAAGCTGTATGGGTTGCAAGCAGACGTCAGCATCAGGTTGGCATGGGGGAGGAGGGCAGTGGTAGCTCCCCACTCCCTAGCGTCTGCATTTGGGTCTCGGGGTAAAACCTCCTGACCCTGCCTTAGCCGTGGGAGCGTGGAGGCTTGGATGGTCCACAACAGGCCAGGCACCCTTTCAGGGCAAATGAGGTTTGTGCCAGACTCCAGAATGTAAAGAACAGGCTCCTGTTTGGGTGTGAGGACCTGGAGCCCTGCCACGGACACATTAGAAAGAGAATTAGATCCGTGTTTCTCTGCTGGGTGAGTGCAAACACTTGGCTAAGTGAAGCAAGCAAGGTACAGAGAATACAGTGGCAGTGCTGGATCCAAGACTGTACAGAAGCCAGGCGGTGGTGGTCCACACCTTTAATCCCAGCACTTGGGAGGCAGAGGCAGGCGGATCTCTGTGAGTTCGAGGCCAGCCTGGTCTATAGATCGAGTTCCAGGACAGCCAGAGCTACATGGAGAAACCCTGTCTCAAAAAACAAAGCAAACAAGACCATACAGAAGTGATGTGCACATTTCCATCTGCAGATCACCATATGTGTTAGTATAAGTGCTGGGGAAACCCACCCCGACCTATCTTCTCACCCCCAAGGAGAGGAGAAGGCAGGGCCACCAAATACTATTCCACGGGGTGCACAAGGAACAGTTACACCATGCGTGTGAGGTTACCCCTCCCGGTGTGGACAGCATGGATTAGACACACCGTACCTCTCCGGCAGGAGTTGATAAAATGCCTTGAGGAGCGGGAAGCCTGGTGCTCTTTATTATTTCACACTACGGCGCCCTGTGAACCCTGGCCAGCCCTGGTGGGATGAGAAGAATGAGGGAAATAGGCGGACTTTGTCAGAGGGACCTGTGCTGGCACTGTTATCAATATGGCATCTCAAGGACTTGGTTTGAGGCCAGGTCCCACCACTTAGTGGCCGTAGACCTTGACATAAGTGCTTCCTGCTTAGCCTCATTTCCCCCCCATTATCACCTAACGTTGCTAAGTGACAGAACTCACTTTCCCCGGGCCTCCCCTCCTCAGCTGTCTTCCCCACTTGACCTTCGTAGAGTCCAAGGACTTGTCCCTGGAGTCCTTTGAGGTCCCCACCGGCCCAGGACGCTCCCCATGTAGGTGGGGAGTCTGGAGCTGAGATGGGAACAGAAGAGCTGTGTCCTCTGAGGGCGGGGAGAAGGGAGGGTGGTGACTGGGGGCAGGTGATAGCCCTGAGTGGGTGGTGACAGTGACCCTGTCCTGCAGCCTGGACGGCGTGCCCTTTCTCATGCACGACACCACCCTGAGGCGGACCACCAACGTGGAGCAGATGTTTCCGGAGCTCGCCCGCAGGCCTGCGGCCATGCTCAACTGGACTGTCCTGCAGAGGCTGAATGCTGGCCAGTGGTTCCTCAAGGTCTGCCTATACCTGGGCCTGCCCTAGGCACGGGAGACGTGGAAGGCTCCTAAAGGAGGAGGCAGGTGGCCATCAGCTCAGAGGACCCCAGCCAGCGACCTTCTGTGGACTCGGGCATCCAGACCCCGGAGCTATCACTGCTTGTTAAGGGGTCTCTGGTCTGTTGGCTTTCCCTCTCAAGGATGCTGATCCTTAATAGGCTTGTTGAAGCCGTAGCCCTAGGACTGAGGATGTAGTTCACTTGGTGGACTGCTTGCCTAGCATGTGCTAAGCCCTGGGTTCAATCCCTAGCACCTCATAAACTTGGTAGAGTAGTGTAGTCTCAGCACAAAGAGGATCAGGAGTTCAGGGTCATCCTTGGCTACGTAATGGACTCAAGGCCACACTGGACTGGCTCCAAGCAAAGGGTTCTCTTGGGAAGCAGGTGGGGACCACTGAGGTGAAGGTTAGGTCCCTAAATGGGCCACAGCCATCAACTGCCAATATGCCAGCAGTCACTGGCTGCCCTGGGTCTCCATGCTCTATTGCCAGGGAGGTGCTTGAAAGCCCCGAAGGGCTGGTGACAGCCGTGTATGTCCCTGTCTCTGCCAGACTGACCCCTTCTGGACAGCCAGCTCCCTGTCACCCTCAGACGTCAGGGAGGTCCAGAACCAGTCCATCTGCAGCCTGGCAGAGCTCCTGGAGCTAGCCAAAGGTAATGCCACACTGCTGCTCAACCTTCGAGACCCGCCCCGTGATCATCCTTACCGTGGCAGCTTCCTCAACATCACGCTGGAGGCCCTGCTGCATTCAGGCTTCCCACAGCACCAGGTGAAGCCCTGTTGGTGACCCTGGCCTAGCCCCTCACACCACCATAGACTCACCTGTCCCCTCTGCACACTTCACCCCACTTCAGCTTCCCCGTTTGGAAAACAGGGCTGTGTGCGCCTTCTGTTCCCGACTGGTCCGTTCGGGGGGCAGGAAAGAGTCCCATGAGTGCTTTCGGTCGCTCAGAGGAGCGTGGGCGCCTCTGTGTTCCCTGGTTACGTCAGTGGAACGAGACCCAGATCACCGTGGTGTGACACTTTGGGAACCTGAAGCCACTCTGTGACACACAGTTCTGTAGATGCTCAGAGGGGGGGGGGGGCTGCCCATCTTGTCTTGACCAGGGAAGCTGCCCGAGTTGTTCACTATGGGCTCCATTGCTGTGGACGGGCCTCTTTTTGACCCTCGAAGGGTCTAGCAGGACTAGAGCCCTCACCACCCTGGCTCCTGCCGGCAGGTCATGTGGCTGCCTAACAGGCAGAGGCCTTTAGTTCGGAAGATGGCGCCTGGCTTCCAGCAAACATCTGGGTCTAAAGAAGCCATTGCCAGCCTACGGAAAGGTCACATCCAGAAGCTGAACCTTCGATACACTCAGGTGTCTCACCAGGAGCTCAGGTGCCTGCCCTGTGCCACCCCAGGTGCCCCTGAAGGAGGGAGGGAGGGACTGTGTACCCCCAGTTTAACCCTCCACCTATGACATGTGGGCACAGGGCAGAACACACAGGGTTTGGATGTGGGGCGGGAAGCACTGGGCAGAGCGGGGCTTGTCCTGTGAGCTTGGACGCAGACATGCCTTCCTCCTGGGGTGGCTGTGAGGGTGACAGTCTGTCGGGGTGCTCCTCCAGCTTCATGCAGCAGAGCGCCTAGAGACAGCTGACCAACCTCTGTCCCCTGCCCAGGGACTATGCATCCTGGAACCTGAGTGTAAACCTCTACACTGTCAACGCTCCGTGGCTCTTCTCCCTGCTGTGGTGTGCCGGGGTTCCATCCGTCACTTCTGACAACTCCCATACCCTTTCTCGGGTGCCTTCTCCCCTCTGGATCATGGTAAGTTGGAGATTGTGGGGCCTGAGGGCATTTAGGGCTATCAGTCACCTGCCAGGGCTCCCCCTGGGGAGAACCTGGGATGGTGGCAGTGTGTGTGTTGGGGGGGGGGGGGGGGCTATAGGCTAAGGCAGAATGGGATTGTCACAGCTTCTGAGGTCTGAAGTGCTAGAGACCCTGGGCCTGAATCATGGAAAGATCACATTGCCTAGCAACCAACACTCAAGAAACTGACAGTTCCCTGGGTTGTGGGCTACTTGTTAGATTTGGTTTTAAAAGAAAGTTGTTCCTGCCGGGCGGTGGTGGCGCACGCCTTTAATCCCAGCACTCGGGAGGCAGAGGCAGGCGGATCTCTGTGAGTTCGAGACCAGCCTGGTCTAGAGAGCGAGTTCCAGGAAAGGCGCAAAGCTACACAGAGAAACCCTGTCTCGATAAAACAAAAAAAAAAAAAAAAGGAAGTTGTTCCAAAAAGAGGGTGGGTACAGCACAGGTCTACTTGGAGGACCATGAGGAGTGTGTGGAGGTCAGTCGTGGAGCACCTGAGACGAGCTGAGTTCCCGCCCCTGCCCCTGAGGTAACCCCAGGAGTGAGGCAGAGGCTCCCCTGCCAGGTCCCCGAGGGCGCAAAGACAGGGAAAGTGCTCCATAGCTAAGGGCGGCAGTGTTGGCAAGTCAGAGCTAAGTTACAGGTGGTTTCAGGAAAGAGGTGTGGCCCGGGCCAAGAGGGCCCCCGTGGTGGACAGGGAGCTATGGAGGTCTGGGCCGTGAGCTTCAGACCGATGCAGCTCATCAGGCCCCTGCCAAGCCTGAAAGAGCCACTTTCCAATTGTGGTCCTTAAATGCTCCCAACACTCCTCGAAGGTGACATGAACTAACAGGCAGGCAGCAGAAGGGTGCAGGCCCCACGGAGCTGATGGACCCCAAAAGTGCCCCCCATTTGTCTTGGTTGAAGGTGCTGAGGCTGTACATATGGGGCTTTGTTTTCCCCAGGCCCTGTGATCAATGTCCTCTTGTCCCATACCTATTTGTGGGGTCACATATCCATCTGCCAGGCACGTGGCACCTTACATGCAAATAAAGGACCTGTCTTGTATCATTTGGCTCTTGCTTTGAGCTCCTGTAAGCTTACACACACTTGAGACTCCGCACACCACTTCTACCGTGAAATACACACACACACACACACATACACACACACACACACACACACACACACACACACACACACACACACGCATGCATGCACGCACGCACACACGCACATGCACACCTTAGCCCAACATGCCCAGAGTCCACTCTTACAAAATAAAATATTAAGGCACCTCAAGCTCCTCCCCTGCCCTTCCTCATTAGTCTAATATAAGAAGTCCCGCAGTCTACGGCCCCTTGGTCTAGGTGAGCCATGACTGTAAGAGGTCCCGCAGTCTATGGCCCCTTGGTCTAGGTGAGCCATGACCGTAAGCTGGTCTTGGGTCATTTCTCCACAGCCCCCAGACGAGTACTGCCTCATGTGGGTCACTGCCGACCTGATCTCCTTCAGCCTCATCATCGGCATCTTCGTGCTCCAGAAGTGAGTAGACCCCAACATGTCCATCACCGGCCTACCCTCAGCAGGCCCAGGCCCCACCCACCCTCAGCAGAAGCCGG
This sequence comes from Peromyscus maniculatus bairdii, assembly GCF_049852395.1. Classification (NCBI taxonomy): domain Eukaryota; kingdom Metazoa; phylum Chordata; class Mammalia; order Rodentia; family Cricetidae; genus Peromyscus; species Peromyscus maniculatus. Next base: position 110,133,704 of record NC_134852.1, read on the forward strand.
ATGGCCTCTAGAATGAGCGCCCAGCTCGGGGCTCAGAGCCAAACCTTGCCCTGATCTGCTGTGTGCTATCTGGTGGACGCTGCCCCCTCTGTGGCCGGTCTGCCCACTGTCAGCCAGGGCATGGGTTCACTCCTGGGAGGACCCGAGGGCTACTCTGCCAACTGAAACCTCCACACCCCTTAAGACAGCTGGCATGTGATTGCCATGGGTGGGATGGGTGGTCCGGGGAGGGGAAGGTGTTGGGCCAGCCTGGGGCCCTAGGCAACCAGGAACTAAGGGGCTGGGGTTGGCTCTTGACTGACGTTCTCTCTCTGTCCCATCCTGCTCTGATGGCGCATGTCCCTCCTCTCTCCCCTCCCCCTCTCTGCTGCACTCTGGCCTCTCACAGCTATCACTTGATCAGGTAATTCTGGTGTGTGCCCTCCTGCTCCTCTTCCCCCTTCTGGCCACTCCCTTTCCAGGTCTGTCTGAAAAGCTGCTGTTCAGCAAGTGCTGGGTCACCTTGCCCACCTCTGCCCGCAGCACTGGCCGTCTCCACCCTCCCACCCCGCCCTCCTTTCCGCTCGTTCCTTTTCTTTTCCTTTTTCCTTGGAGACGAGCTCTCACTCCGTAGCCCAGGCTGTCCTCCGACTTTCAATCCTCCTGCCTCAGCCCCCTGTGTGCTGGGATTGATTCTTCCGGTCTGGCCGCGTGTGCTGTACTAGTTAGTCCCCGCTGCAGTTTTTGCAGGTGGGGAGCAGCGTTTCCTTGGCAGGTGCTGACCCAGCTTCCCTCAGCACCGGAGTGTCTCCCCTGGGGACAGGGCCCTCACATCCCCAAGTCCAGCACTCAGGGGGCCCTTTGCCACCTGCCCCTTGCGAAGTCCCATTTCTGTTTCTCTCCTGCTCCGTTGGCTTCCGCCTCTCGGGACTTCCTTTCCGGTGGTCCATGCTGTTTCTCTGTCTCTCTCCCATCGCCTTTTCTTTTTCACTGTCTATGACCCACGCCCTCACTCCTTTCTCCTTCCCCCGGGAGGACCCCCCCCCCCCCCCCCGCGCGCGCCCCCAGTGGCTTTCCTGTCCCGGATGTGCCTGGCTGTAGAGACCCTGGCCTGACACTTTCCCCCAGTGGATGCTAACATTAGTGGCCAAGGTGAGACCTAGGTATTAGGGATGGTCAGGTGTCTTAGGACCTGCTGGGTCAGGCAGCTTAGCTGAACAGCTTCTAGGCCAGGGTCCAGGACTGAGCTCTGGAAAGGAAGTTCAGCTTGCATAACTTCTTTCCACCTGCAGAGTCCACATGGCGCTGCCTGGTGTGGTCCTGAGCCCACCAGACATAGCTCGGGCAGAGTCATTGTCTCCTGAGGGAATAGGCAGAGGGAGAAGAGGGGACCTGGGAGATGAAGCAAGGGGAAGATAATTTCTCTGCGGGCCTTATTCTTTCATTCATTGATTCAACAAACACTTGGCCAACACCGCAACTCCCTGGGCATTGAGGCTGGCGCTGGGGGCCTGACCAGGAGCCAGAGGAACAAGCCCTGGCCACAAGGATTGGCAAGGCAGCCGGCCCAGCCCAGGCACAGTGCCTTCCCCTCCTGCCTCCTGCTTCCCCCCGTTTGCTCCGTCCTGCCACCCTGTCTGTCCATTTCCCCATCTAGAAACCCACAGTGAGTTTCCTATGGAGTCTTCACTGCCTCCAACCACCCATCAGGGTCCCATCTCCTGGGGAATCCAGGGTGCTTATTTCTAATCGGATAACTCCATACCAAGTTCCTGTAACATCCTTGTCTGGGGACCTGTGAGGGCCAGTCCTCTTTGGCCCCTTCTGGCTTCCCTCAGCCCATTGCATTGGCGGGTTTATAGGAGGCCTCTGCTGGGGCTTCCTGAGGCTGGTGTGTCCATAAAGCAGGTGTCAGTCACATCTGCTGAGCTCCTTCCCATCCTCGACTGTCCCACCCAAAGAGAGCCAGGACGGAACTAATAAAACTGCCTATCTGGGCCAGGGCTGCTGATAAATGAGGGGAGAGAAAGAGGCAGGAGAACCCTGGCTGGGAATCAGTAGACCGCCCCTCTCTGAGCCTCAGTTTACCCATTTATGCTGTGACTCTCAGGCCACATCAGGAGAGGCTCTGGAAATGGGCAGGGTGTCTGCTCCAGGGAGGCTAGGGAAGGACCTGATGCCCATGGGGCCGTCTCTGCAGGTGGCGTCTGGGTGGCATCCGGAGCTACAACCCGGAGCAGATCATGCTGAGCGCCGCCGTACGCCGGACCAGCCGGGACGTTAGCATCATGAAAGAGAAGCTCATCTTCTCAGGTGACAGCCTGCATGGACCCTGGATTAGGGGGTGCACATGTAACACAACAGGGCAGTTGGACATAACCTCTTCTCAGGTCCTCACCCGTGCACCTACTGAGGGATAGAAACACATGCATCTCCACATCAGACAACCCCAGATCCAGGGGCTCAGTGTCAGCCTTTGGTGGGGAAACAAAGGTGACGAGCTGGGGTAGGGGGTGGGGTGTCTGTCTGAAGGTCCTACACCTTTCCTTGGTTCACACACGACTCTGCTAAGTGGCGACCATGCTCTGTCCACTGCCGGTCCCTGCTGACGTTCCCAGTCTGATGAAGGCAGCTGTAAAGACATGGGCAAAACAAGGCGTCACTGCAGCTCTTGTGAGAAGAGCCAAGGCAGAAAGTGTGCTCAGGGCTCCCTGGGGCGGCAAGGAAGGCCTGCGGTGGTGATGTAGCTGGGGTGTGGAGGAGGACCAGAGGTGCCTGTGTAGTGGGATGCTCAGACACAAGAAAGGAGGCTCCCGGGGGAACGGGTATGCCCCCCCAAGGCTGCGCTGCTTGTCCAGGCACAAAGAGCCAAGCAGCATTCCACAGAGCCACGTTCCAGAACCTCAGCTCTGCCCAGCTCTGCCAACATTAGGACACGGGTGTCCTCGAGGGGCTCTGCTCAGGCCCCCACCCTTGCGGGCTGTGATGGGGGCTGGATGAACCAGGCTGGCTTGAAATAGGAGACCCCAACCCAGTCTGGGGACTCAAGGAGGTGGCTGGTAGACCAACATACCAGAGATGGGGAGATCTGAGCCTGATTTTAGGAAAAAGAGGGATTTCTGGGGAGGGAAGTCACTCAACAGAGAGAAGCCTGTGTGTCCAAATGCCTGGAGAAAAGTAATCACGGAGTGACAAGGCACCTAGGGGTGCCATGGTTTTCTGCAGCAGGATGTTGGGGGGGGCTGCAGAGGACTAAGGGCCCAGGAGGGACCAAGGGGCCCCTGAACGCCAGGCTCAGTGCCCACGGGCTCAGTGCTAACTGGATCCACTGGTTACAGCTGCCTCTAAGTGCCTTCCTCTCCTCTTGTCGTCTCCCTGTCCTCAGAGCCCGTCTGCCCCACTCACATTCTGTCTCCTCTGGTCCAACAGAGATCAGTGATGGCGTGGAGGTCTCTGACGAGCTCTCCGTGTGTTCAGACAGCAGTTACGACACCTATGCCAACAGCACAGCCACTCCCGTGGGCCCTCGAGGTGGTGGTAGCCGTGCCAAGACCCTCACGGACCGGGGTGGGCATTAGCTGAAGATCTGTCTGCCCAGCTTGTACCTAAGGTAGCATCCCGAAGAGCAGAGCTGGCAGGAACCAGAGCTGGCAGAAACCGCACCTGGCGTGCCCTGGGGGCTGGTTCTGCAGCCTGCTTGGATGCTCCCAGCTCCCTGGTCAGTTCCAGCCTCTCTTGCGGGTGGCGCCCTCTCCACTGAGGCTCAGCTGGGCCTGGACTCTAGCCTCTCAGATGCCCCTGCAGGCCTGGGGCTTTTCATCCAGGAAGGGAGGGCCTGGTCTCCTGGTCCACTCTCAAGGCCATCCTCAGCCTCCCAGCCTGGAAGGTTGGTGAGTCACTGGCCTGGGCCATGTGCCCCCTGGAAGTGGAGAACGTGGATGCTTCCCCTGCGCCCACTCCTGTCTATTTCTCTGTCTGTGCTGTGAGATGACTCTGTTCTCATCCTGCCTTGAGGACGTTGGTTGGGCCTCGCCCCTGCTGGGCCTCGCCCCTGCTGGGCCTCACCCCTGCTGGCAGCTCCACTTTCTGCTCCCATCTCAAAGCACAAGGAGGTTCATCTCAGGAGGAAAACCAGCGGCTATGATGGAGACGCGTTCCTCCCAACCAGCTTCCCTCCACCACTGGCCCCTGTCCCTGAGAACTAGCTAAAGATGGCCAGAATCACAGGCTGCGGCTGTTCTGCCTCATACCCAACTGTCCAAGAGGCCTCTGGGCAGAAGCAGCCTTGGAGACCAGATAATCAACAACAGACTGATAGGACCTTGGGTTCCCACAGCCGTGGCCACAGGGCAGTGGGCCACCTGGGCAAAATGCTCTGGACTCCGTCAAGCACGGGTGTCTGGCCAAAGATGCCTGCAGGAAAGGGAACCTAAGGGCTAGGACAATTAAAGCTGCCATCTCAACGTGTGGTGTCTCTGAACTGTCAGTGGCAATCTGGGGACACATCATGTGAATCTGGGGTTGCGGGCTGGGCCCTGGGTTTGAGGAAGAGCCATTTCACAAACGAAAGTGAAAATGACTGACTATCTGAGCTCTTCCCTTGGTCAGCCATGATGCCTAGGCTTCAGGAGCCCTGAATTGCGAAACCAATGAACGCCCTTTCATTGGGGACGGGGGTGCAACATGGCAAAGTGACCACCCAAGGCCACGTAGCTTTGAACAAGTCCACATCTTTGAGAAGTCCATATCCACACCCTGAACTCTCATGTTTAAAAATGTCTTGCTAGAGTGTGGTGGCGCATGCCTTTAAAAAATATCTTTTTAAATTTAAAAAAAAATTATTTATTCGTGTGTATGTATACATGCCCCTTGTATGTGGGCACCCTCAGAGTCCAGAAGACTGTATTGGCTCTCCTGGGTCTGAGGTACAAGCTGTTGTGAGCCACTTGATATGGGTGCTGGGAACCAAGCTTGGTTCCTCTGGAAGAGCAGCCAGTGCTCTTAACCTTAGTGACCCATCTCTCTAGTCCCCAAAATGTCTTCCTGAAAATAAACTTCAGTGGGCTGAAGAGATGGCTCAGTGGTGAAGAGTACTGGCTGTTCCTCCAGAGGAGCAGGTTTCAATACCCAACACCCACATGGTGGCTCACAGCTGTCTGTAACTGGCCTCCACTGCACACATGTGGTACAGACATACACACAGAGAAACACCCATACACATATAATAATTTCTCTTTTGAGGCAGGGTCCCTCCATGCATCCCTGGCTGTCCTGGAATTCACTATGTAGACCAGGCTGGCCTTGAACTGCCTTCCTCCGACTCCCTAGTGCTGGGATAAAAAGGTGTGCTCCACCATACCTGGCTCAAACAAAACAAAAGCAAAAACCAAAAAAGGAAACTCCAGCTCTGCTGAGAGTAATGGGGTGGGGGGCAGGGCCTTTTGTAACCAGCTGGGAATGGCATGGCAGGGTGGAGAGTCTGGATCTGAGACAGGCTATAGAGGGGGGTTAGCAGGTCTTTCAGGGTGGCATGGAGGTATCTGAGCTCCTGGATGTGGAGAACAAGCCCTGAGTGCAGAGATGCCTCTTGCCTTAGTGGCTGTGGGTCTGGCTGAGGCAGGCTGGCACCCTCTGCTCAGCATGAGAAGCAGTCCCTGGGCTGAAAGTCAACACAGCACTGGGAACACTGGTGTCATGTCCCCTCCTACCTCACAGTCTTTGGGACTCTGCCTTCTGCCCTCTGCGGGGAAGATCAGCCGTAGAAACAGGGAAGGTCTTTAACTCTCGAGGCTCCCACTGAATCTGCATGGTCTTGAGTGCATCCTGAATGGAAGAAGGAGGAAGGCTGAACTCCTGCACCATGCTGCACTAGGTCAGCGGTTCTCGACCTGTGGGTCCCAACCCCTATGATGGTCAAAGGACCCTTTCACAGGGGTCGCCTAAGACCACCAGAAAACACAGATGTTTACATTATAATTCATAACAGTAGCAAAACTACAGTTATGAAGTAGCAACGAAAGTAATTTTATGGTTGGGGGTCACCACACCATGAGGGACTGTATTAAAGGGTCGCAGCATTAGGAAGGTTGAGAGCCACTGCATTAGGATAATGCCATGCCACTTAGGGGACCAGTCACATCTCCAAATGTGGGTGTTCTAGATAGAATTCTTGCTATAAGAAGATTCTGTCACCTTCTAGGAAGAAAGGAAATGATCCCCTTCCACATTCAGACCCTTCAGTAGCCCCCCTCTCCATTAACCTTTCTACACAGCCCCTTCCTGGGGAATCTGGGAGGATTTACCCACTGTTTCCCTGGCGTCTGAACATCTAGCAAGATCTTCTCTTTCTGGGGCAGAGATCATCTCCTGCCTGCCTGTCCCTGGACACAGAACACAACCAGATCTGCCAGGTTGGGAGGGGTGCGCTATCCTGCCCACATGACTCAATGGCCACTCTCCAGCCTCTGGAAACCCATTCCTAAACGATGACAGTTTCGTGGAAGCCTCTCACTGTCCATCCAGTCAACTCCCCTGGGCTCACTGGCCATCCTGATGAGCCTTGAGACACCTTGCAATCACAGGCAGGGGGGTAAAGAAGTGCAGAGCCCGGGGTCCTATCCGGAATCTCGGGTTGCACCCCACCCTCACCAGAGCCTGCTGCGGTAACCCTGCCCGGAGGGCCCGAGTGGAGTCAGGCCACTTCCCTGTCCACCAAGCAGTGACTGGCAGGCCTGTCTCCATGCTCCCCTGGGCCTCCAGCTCACGCTGCACCCTGGCTTCTCCTCCCTGGCTTAGGGGTTGCTGAAAACCCCACCTTGCTGAAGCTCTCCAGTAGCTCCCTTGGCTACAGAAGACACCTCACTGCCCACTTGACAGAGAAACAAAGGGGCCTTTTCACATTCCGGCCACTCCCTGTGCATCCCTGCTTCCGCTCCTCTAGTGTCCTCTAGCTCAGATGACCCCCCTATCTCCTGCAACCCATCTGTGAACCCTCAGCCCCTCCCCAAGTATAAGGGTCCCCAAGCCACTTCCATCCTTTTAAATTTCTTACTATGTGTGTACGTGTTTGTATGTCACGGTACAGCTGTAGAGGTCAGAGGGCAACTTGTGGGAGTCCGTTCTTCCTTCCACCATGTAGGTCTGTCCTGGTGTCTTTATCCGTTGTTCTGATAAACACTGTGGCCAAAAGGAATGTGAGGAAAGGATCTGTTTTAGCTTACAGGTCACAGTCCGTCGTCAAGGGAAGCCAGGGCAAGAGCACAAGGCAGGAACTGAGGCAGAGAGCATGGAGGAACACTGCTCACTGGCTTGCTTCCCTCTGGCTTGCACAGATACCTCTCTTACGAATCCCAGGACCAGCTGTCTAGGATGGCACTGCCCATCACAGGGTGGATCTTCCTACATCAATTAGCAATTGAGAAAAGACTTCACAGGGCCCGGCAGCAGTGGCGCACGCCTTTAATCCCAGCACTCGGGAAGCAGAGCCAGGCATCTCTGTGAGTTCGAGGCCAGCCTGGTCTACAGAGAGAGATCCAGGAAAGGCGCAAAGCTACACAGAGAAACCCTGTCTCGAAAAACCAAAAAGAAATAGACAAGACTTCACAGACATGGCCACAGACCAGTCTCACGAGGCAGTTCTTCAGTTGAGGTTCCATCTTCCCAAGGGACTCTGGGTTTGTGTCAGGTTGACAACCGAAGCCGTGACAGGGTCCCAGAGATTGATCCAAGGCTATCAGATTTGGCAGCAAGTGCTGTGGCCTGCTAAGCCATCTCCCCGGCCCCGGTAACACCCTTTCATGCCTACATAGAAAGGCTCTCTCCTCCCCCAGTACAAGAGCAGTTAACCATTTCCTGTCTGGTTTATTTATTTATTATGTATACAGTGTTCTGCCTGCATGTGTGCCTGTGTGCCAGAAGAGGTCCCCAGATCTCATTACGGATGGTTGTGAGCCACCATGTGGTTGCTGGGAATTGAACTCAGGACCTCTGAAAGAGCAGCCAGTGCTCTTGACCTCTGAGCCATCTCTCCAGCCCCTTAGTTACTTTTCTATTCCTGTGATAAAAACACCATGACCAAAAGCAACTTGGAGAGGAAAGGGTTTATTACATTTTACAGCTCTCAGGTCACTGAAGGAAGTCAGGGCAGCAACTCAAGGCAGGAACCAGGAGGCAGGAACTGAATGAAGCAGGGACCATGGAGGAACAATGTTTATTGGCTTGCTCCTCCTGGTTTGCTCAGCTTGATTTCTTATACAACTCAAGACCACCTGCCCCCTGTGGGATGGGCCCTCCCACATCACTCACCAATCAAGAAAATGCACAGCTGCCACCACCTTGGGGACCCACGGGGGTGGCTGTGCTGCTGACACAGGTGTTATAACTAACTGGCAATAGACCATTAGGCGAGGACATTCTTTCAACTGAGTGTCTCTCTTCCCAAATGACTCTTCTAACTTGTGTCAGGTTGACATAAAACTAGTCAGCACAAGCTGGGGAGATGGCTCAATGGTTAAGAGCACTGGCTGCACTTCCAAAGCAACCCAGGTTCAATTCCCAGCATGGCAGTTCACAGCTGTCTGTAACTCCAATTCTAAGGGATCTGACACCCTCAAACAGACATACATTGCAAGCAAAACACCAATACATTAAAAATAAATAATTTTTTTTCTTTTTTTCCGAAGCTGAGGACCGAACACAGGGCCTTGCGCTTGCTAGGAAAGCGCTCTACCACTGAGCTAAGTCCCTAACCCCCAAAATAAATAAATTTAATTTTAAAAAGGACCTAGTCAGCACAGGCAGGGTCCATAGACAAACATCCCCCGGGCTTCAGAGCACAAGCTCGGCCAAACCCTCTTGCATTAGTTAGATGTTTATCACTGAAACAAGATACCAGCGCAAAACAACTTAATAAGAGGAAAGATTTATTTGGCTCACGGTTTCAGAGGTTTCAATACTTGGTCACTATTTATGACCTGTGCATGGTGAGGCAGAACACCACAGTGGCAGGGAGCATGTGACAGAACAAAATGGTGGACAGGAGGCAGAGAGCAAGGAAGTGTAGGGCCACCTAACCAGACCCCAGCTCCCACGCTCCTCCACATCGCAATGATAGCATCAAACAATTAACCCATTCATGGACGAATACAATAAGAAGACCCTCAATGACTTTTCCATTGCAGCACCAGCCCAGGGACTAAGCTCCCAACACGTGGAGCTTTTAAAAAAAACATTTTTTGAGACACCATCTCACTATGTAGCCCAGGCTATCCCAGAATTCACTCTGTAGACCAGGCTGTCCCAGAACCACAGAGATCTTCTTGCCTCTGCCTCCTGAGTGTTAGGATTAAAGGAGTGCACCACTGCAACTGGCTTAGATGTTTTTAAATTACATTGTATTTGTTTTGTATGTGCAAATGTGTGTATGTGCATGGCACCTGTGTGCTATAGCATGTGTGTGAGCAGGTTCTCTCCTTCTGCCTTGCAGACCTCAGGTCCTTAGGCGTAGAAGCAGGTGCCGGTACCTGCTGAGCCATCTTACTGGCCCCATGTAAAGCCTGTTAGAGGACACTTTAGACTCACGCCAAACCATACCTCCCATCTTCCAGTCTCTAGGCCTACCTGAGCCTGGCAGGATGGGGCTCTGACACGCGTGCATGTGCACGCGCGCGCGCGCACACACACACACACACACACACACACACGCACACGCACACGCACACACGGCAGAGCAGGAGTCACCCTTACCCTCCTGCTGGTGAGAAGAGCCAGGCTGAGTGGCAGGCAAGGCTGTAGTTGTCCAGTGCCGGTGGTGGTGTGCTCACAGAACAGGACAGGCCCCTAACAAGGCCACCTCCTCCCCAGACTGCTGTGCTCTTCGGTGACAGTCCTCCACAGAGGCAGCAAATGGTCACGTCCCAATCCACTCCTCTGGCTTCAGGAGGCCAAGCGGACCCAGGCTGTCCCGTTCTCTTTTCCATCCAATTCCATGTGCTTGGTGCCGACATGTCCTTCCCACTGTGCCCTCTCCAGGAGGCCCACACTCCTCCAGGCACACACGGCGGTCACAGGACCACATACACGTAACATGCAGAGCACAGAGAGGTCCTTGTCACATGCACATGAGCCTGTGTCCACACAGACACGTGCCATACTAATCTCTCATAGACACAAGCCCCTGGCATGCAAATGAACAGCCGCAGATACAATGGGTTATGCAAAATTCTACAATGACAGGTGTGCTGTGAGGCAGGAACACACACATGGCAGTCACAAAGAGGCAGGCGGGAAACCTGGATCCATAGCTGTGGCAGTCACATTCTTGGTTACATCCAAAGTCATGTAGTCATATGTCCACATAGCCCAAGCACCCCAGGACTACACAGTCACTGTGTTCCATGCACTCACACACATATAGCTGCTAGAACACTACATGCTGACAACCACCCCATCTACCTGAGGCAGACACCCCATACACATACCACCCACAGTCACCCCCCAGTCCTCGAAACACCACAGCCCAGCACTGCACACGCAGTCCACCCCATGCCTATCCACACCCCTCCCTCCCTCCCAAGACGGGTCCAAGAGCGGAACAAAAGCCCAGTGCCCATTCCTACCAGCTCCCTCTCCTCCCCTCCCCCCTGGCGTCCAGTCCCTTTGTCCTCCCGCAGCTGAGCCCAAGTGGGAGTCTAGGCAAAAAACGAGAGTAAAATCAAGAGCTCGGGCTGCTAGGCAAGCGGGCAAGCGGGCGAGCGGGCAAGCCGGCTAGCTAGCGGCAGGCACAGACTGGAGCGGTCTCTGCCAGAGCAGCAGTTCCGAGTCCCTGGAAGAGGGCGTGGCCAGGTAAGCACCAAGTACCTGGGGGCAGGGTTTGGGAAGCCTGGCTAGAGGACTGTCTTGCCGTGGGAAGTGTCTACCCAAAGTGTGAGTGTGTGCGTGGGGGTGGGGGTGGGGGAGAGGGGTTTTGTGCATGGGGGTGGAAGTGGGAGGGGGTAGCAGGATAGTGGAGTGCTGAGCCAGTTTCCACTGGCTGAGTCTCAGCCCGTGAGCCGGCTTAGACTCTGTGAGATGGGAGAAGGCTGGTGGAGCCCCAGGTGGGAATCCCTACCTTCCCATGTGTCCTTGGGCCCTCCAGATGGTGGGACTCCACGATGGAAACTGGGTCTCCCATCACCGGGTGCCCATAGTTCCCTGAGCCTAGAGCAGTAGGTGGCCGTAGAATTAAGTATTGGCAAAGTTCCTAGGAGGTGAACTTAAGGACCGTCACAATAGCAGGCGGCTTGTCCTGAGAATGCCTGCCTTCCTAAGACTCAGCCTAGAGGGTCGCTGTGTCCTAGGCTAGCTAAGGACAGTCTCACTGGATCCCTGGTTGTTCCTAGAGGACATGCCCCCCACACACACACCGGCAAGTCCTGCAGAGGGGCTAGACTTAACAGCCTGGTGCATGGTGGGCTTGGGCTGGTCGCCTCTACCTGGGCAACAGTCATTGTCCATCAGGGGCTTAGTCCTTGTGACCCTGAGGCAGTGGATCCACTACTCGGCAGGATCCTGCATAAACTGTGAAAGCCAGGTTGATCTGCCCTTCAGCAGTAGATGAGAGAATGGAGCTTGAAAGGCACCCGCAGAGGCAGAGCTGAGCCTCCTCAGAGTAAGTTCCCACGGTAAGGAGAGCACTGCCTATGTCCAGACCATGCCAAGTGTTGGCTGCGGGTTCTTAAGGACCAAATCCTAACCAGGGTGAAGAGTGCAATCTGTGTCGTGTTTTCATAAACGCCCCTTCCCGACCCCCACACAAAACCTGTGAAGGAAGGGCAGGCTCCCTCTGTGTGACCGATTCCTCACGCTTTTCTCCACTTACACACAGCCCATGTTCTGCCCCCTTTGCATGAGAGAAGGAGGAAGCACATACTACAACCCCAGCACTTACCCACATCCCGTCTGATAGCGTTCTGTGGCTAGCCGGTATGATCTGCTTCAGAGGAGATCAGGCTGGTGGCTTACCCAGGCCAGACAACTCCAGACTAAAGGAGGATTGGAAGCCCACGTGCCTAGAGCCTGGAAACTAGAAACATCTCTCACTCCCCCGCCTTTACTCAACTAATTCTACTCATCTCAGGAATCCCTTTCTTAAATCTCCTCCAGCTGTGTGTACTGTCCTTTCTGAGTTCCTCCAATCCTCCCCCAAGGACCCCTGCCCAAGCTCTGAGCTCCAGAAAGGTAGGGATTATGACTGTCTGGCTCAAAAATCATTAAACACTAGCTTAATTAATACACGCACTTGGTCTTGTGTAAGTGTTGAGCACCCAGGATAGTATGCTGGTGTGCTGTGGTGGTTAGGGGAAATCCTAAACGGAAGAGTCTGGTCAAAGGGAGGTACCTACAGATCTGAAGGAGACATGAAGCGAGAGAGGGACACACACACACACACACACACACACACACACACACACACACACACACACACACTCACGGTAGCCGGAATCCCTTTACCAGAGACTACAGCTCGTGCAACGGGACCCTTCCTACAGACATTTTGTCCAGGTTTCAGCAACCTCCCTGAGGGAGCCACTATCCAAGCCCAGTTCGAGCCCTAAACACTGCATAACTTAGACGTGTATAAATCGTTCCACCCCCCTCCCTTTTTGACTCTCCTAAATTATCCTATTTGAGTCTACCATCTGTTTCCTGCAGAGCCTGGCAGGAAAAACCTTAGCCAAGCCCGAACGGAAAAGGGCAAGACGGCCGAAGTAGGTACTGGAGGGGAAGACCAGACACAGAAGGCAGGGGCTGACTCAACGCCATCAGAAGTCTAGATGGGCCAGGGTGGGGGTGGGGACAGTAGGTGCATGGCCAAAGTGCATGGTTGGCGAACTAGTGAAGGCAGGCCTCAATGTGCGGGACGTCCCCCTGCAGCCCCATGCCCAATGCAATCTGTGTTCTCTTCCCGCAGGATGCGGGAGACCCCGGGGCGCGAGGAGTCGGAGCCGGGCGTGGAGGCCCCGTGCGCCGCAGCCTGCCACGCGCAGCGCATCCTGCAGACGCTCAACGCGTACCGGCGGAGCGGCACCCTCACCGACGTGGTGCTGCGCGCCGGCGGCCGCGACTTCCCGTGCCACCGCGCGGCGCTCAGCGCGGCCAGCGCCCACTTCCGCGGCCTGTTCGCCGCCGGCCGGCCCGAGCGCGCAGCGGCCGTGCTCCCGGTAGGACCCGAGGCGCCCGGGGCGGCGGCGGCCCTGGCCGTGGTGCTCGACTACATATACGGCGCGGGCGTGCGGCTGCGCACCGAGGAGGAGGCGGCCGCCGTGCTGGCGCTGGCCGAGCGCCTGGGCGTGGCGGGGCTGCGGGAGGCGTGCGCGCGCTTCCTCGAGGGCCGCCTGCGGGCCGCCAACAGCCTGGCGCTGCGCCGCGTGGCCGCCGCCTTCTCGCTCGCCTCCCTGGCCGAGCGCTGCGGCCGCGTGCTGCGCCAGGCCTTCGTGGAGGTGACGCGCCACGCCGACTTCCTGGAGCTGGCGCCCGACGAGGTGGCGGCGCTGCTGGCCGACCCCGCGCTGCGCGTGGCCCGCGAGGAGGCCGTGTTCGAGGCGGCCATGCGCTGGGTGCGCCACGACGCGCCGGCTCGCCGCGGGCAGCTGCGGCGCCTGCTGGAGCACGTGCGCCTGCCGCTGCTGGCGCCCGCCTACTTCCTGGAGAAGGTGGAGGCCGATGAGCTGCTGCAGGCCTGCGGCGACTGCCGCCCGCTGCTGCTGGAGGCCCGCGCCTGCTTCATCCTGGGCCGGGAGGCTAGCGCGCTGCGGGCCCGGCCGCGGAGGTATGGCCTCCCGCTTGCTGGCCCAGCGATGCCTCGTATCTTCCCCAGCTCTGGTTCCTTCACTGCCCCTCATGAATTGTCACCGTTTCTTGGTACCCGGCGTTCTGCCTTGAAGAGTTTAGCCCTGTGAGGGAAGGATGCATTCCATTTCCTGCCTCATCTGCCATTCTGAGAAACGGGTCCAATTGGGAATCTGCTCTCTGGGGACCCACAGGCTAGTAAGACAACTAAACCCACAAAGGCATGAGAAATGTCCACTCTGCCCGTGCAATGCCAGACCCAGAGACTGACTATAGGTGGGATAGTCCACAATGGCCCTCATACCCGAGGGACAGAAGACAGGGGTGATGTCTCTAACTTTGAGCGCGAGGCCAGGGACACAAGATGAACGGTTAGGAAAGCACTAGCCAGAGGGTTAGGAAAACCTGGTGAGGCCAGAAACCCAAAGAGTCAAGGGTGGAGAGCTCTGCAGAATGTCTGCGTAATCTTGCTCATGGCAATTCCCCATTAGGAGGTGGCTAGGGGAAGGACGCGGTATATTAGGTGTTAGGGATGGAGGATTCATATTAGACAAAACTGAGCATGACTCAGCCCATAATTCATGAGCCTCAGCTTCTTCCTCAGTAAAAGGGACAACAATCCTAACAACCATCTGAAGGATTAAGCAAAGAAAGGGGAGAGTCGTTTTTCTGTAACTTAGAGGCGAGTCGACTAGTTAAGGGTTAGTGACTCCCTATCATAACCAGAGGTAAGACTGGAAGTGATGGGTTCCACTGGCAGCCTCCAGTGTATGCAGAAGGGCAGCGGCATTGTGTGATGTGATCAAAACAGCAAGAAAGGAGCCGGGCTTGTTGCTGGATGCCTGTCAGTCCAGCACTAAGTAAGCAGGAACAGGATAGGGAATTGAAGACCAGAGGCTGCACAGAACAAGGGCTGGGGATATGGCTTAGAGGCAGAGCGCACTAGCCGTCGGGTGCAGTAATCCCCAGCATCCCTTGCGGGAGGCCGAGGTGGCGTGGGAAAGGGCCGCAGCGCGAGTGTGGATCTACAGGTGTTCGGTTTATCCTCACCCCAGATTCATGGACCTAGCGGAAGTGATAGTGGTCATTGGCGGGTGTGACCGAAAGGGACTCCTGAAGCTGCCTTTCGCCGATGCTTACCACCCCGAGAGTCAGCGCTGGACCCCACTGCCTAGCCTGCCTGGTTACACACGCTCTGAGTTTGCCTCCTGTGCACTGCGAAATGACATTTATGTTTCTGGTGAGAGCGCAGCGGAAGTAGGAGCCTCTCATCTGCCCCGCCCCCCCCCCCACACACACATACACCCCCCTTTTTTCCCCCTCTAATCAGCTTTCCCATAATCCCCTACAGTTTGTGGCTAAAATCCTGCGTGTGGTCCAGCAAAGCCAGTCACCTGTAGGGGATGTTGATGTGGGTCTTGGGGCCGGAAGGCCTTAAGCTGTGGCTTTGGTCTTTGGTCTGACCAAAAGGCCACCTGGTCTTCAGCAGGTCATTCCTGGTCCCTGAACCTCATCCTTATTTCCTGTATGGAAACTGTATAATAATCCCAGCACGGCAGAGAGATGGGGATGGAAATGAAGGTAGAGCATTGGTCAAGAACAGTGACTGGGTCACCCTCTCCCCCACACATGCCCGCAGATGCCCTGCTCTCCCTCGGCCCACCACACATTCTTCGTGATTGTCTTGAGGATGCCCCTCCTCCTTTGCTTCCCTGAGCACAACTGGTATCCCACCACGGGGCACCTGGTGAAGAGCACTCTCCCCTCCCTGGATCTCCCTGGCACCCTCTCCTTCCATTGAAAGCACACTGTCTGGGTGGTAGGCACAGTCTTACACCAGCCCAGTGAGAAAGCCTTCCTACACTCTTAAGCCTTCCTTTGGATTTAGGGGTGTTTCTGGCTCTCTGGGGGGCACTGCCCCTTTCTCCATAGGAGGTCACATCAACAGCCGTGATGTCTGGATGTTCAGCTCCCATCTGCACACCTGGATCAAGGTTGCCTCGATGCACAAGGGCAGGTGGAGGCACAGGATGGTGGCCCTGCAGGGACAGGTAGGCACATGCTCTGCTTCTGCCCTGGGATCCAAGCCGTAGACCATCTGGGGAAGGAGGGATCGGAGTCCCCAAATGATTAGTCAGGACTTGCTCGAGATCACATAATAATGTTAACAGTCATCACAGCAGCTCACACTTGCAAATCAGCACATGGGAGGCTGAGGCAAGAGGGTCGTGAGTTTGAGGCCAGCCAGGGCTACATAGCAGGACCCTGTCTCAACATCATCACCCATCCCAGATAAATAGCCATCACTGTAAAAATACAGTTCAGTGGCGAAAGGTTTGGGCCTTGGGACCAGAGTACTGAGTCTTGACTCTGCCACTTACAAAATCCTGCTAGTTATCTTTGTGAGCCTCATTCTGCATTCAGAAACATACAGGAATCGGGTAGGTGGGTGGTAAAAACCCTTAGTAACCACTCGGGTTATTACTAAGCATCATCTGCAGCTGGAATACAGATGCCTGCCTCCCGTCCCCTGCGTTGAACAGGGAAGGGGGTTCCTGAACTAGGAAAAGAGGAACTTGGTCAGGCAGTGGCTGCACTGAGATGCCCCTGGTGGGCTCACAGACTGACGCGGTGGGGTGTTGAAGTCGCCTGTAGCTCTGAATCCCAGGGCTCTGGCCTCTGTCTTCACCCTCAGCTCTTCGCAGTGGGCGGCTTCGATGGCCTTCGGCGCCTGCGCAGCGTGGAGCGCTACGACCCGTTCTCCAACACCTGGGCGGCCACAGCGCCCCTGCCGGAAGCCGTGAGCTCTGCAGCGGTGGCGCCCTGCGCTGGCCAGCTCTACGTGATTGGGGGCGCCGGGCAGGACGGTGTCAACACTGATAAGGTGGGCTCTGGCCTTGAGATTAGGGGACATAAGAGGCTGCAGGGAAGCAGCGTAGCCTACTGTGTGCAGGCTAGATCTGGGCGCTGGCGTGAGACAATCTAGCACTCGGGGAATCATTTTGATCAAGGAAATGAGTTAAGAAAGATGACCTCAGCCGGGCGCACGCCTTTAATCCCAACACTCAGGAGGTAAAGGCAAGCAGATCCCCGAGTTCGAGGCCAGCCTTGTCTATAGAGAGAATTACAGGACAGCCAGGACTATACAGAGAAACCCTGTCTTGAAAAGACCGAAGTGGGGGGTGCGGGTGCAGGGAAAAGAAGGGCGCGCGGGGCGGGTGGGGGGGACGACACCTCAGAGGGTACTCAGTGAGGCACCTATACTCTTCCGATTGGTACCAACCATGTGGGCTTCATAGATTTTAAAAATTGAAAGATTGATCCAGGCCGTGGTGGTGCTGGTCTTTAATCCCAGCACTCGGGAGGCAGAGACAGGCAGATCTCTGAGGCCAGCCTGGTCTACAGAGCGAGATCCAGAACAGCCAGGGCTAGAAGGTCGGGGCTGGAGGGATGACTCATCGGTGTACTTGCTGTTTTTGCAAAGGACCAGAGTTTGGTTCCCAGCACCCATGTCAAATGGCTCACAACTGCCTTCCACTCTAGCTCCGGATCTGACACATTCTTCTGGCTTCCACAGCCACCCACAGCCGCACAGAGAGACGTATAAATAAAAATAATCTTTTAAAAAATTAGATGACAGAGTAGGATTAGTTAAAATGCTTTCCTTCCATTCAAAAAAGGAAAGAATCTATTATAAGCTGGGGTTGTAGGGCACAGGAGGCTGAGTTGGATCCTAGCACTGCATAAACCAATCATAGTGGACTAAAAATTAGGGTAATCTGCCGAGTATTCCTAGAGACACAGGTCAGAGGCCATGGTAGCGGGCAGGTAGGGGTGAGGCTCATCCACCCCTGCTTTCCTCCTGCAGGTGCAGTGCTTTGACCCCAAGGAGGACCAGTGGAGTCTGCGGTCCCCAGCACCATTCTTGCAGCGGTGTCTTGAGGCCGTCTCCCTGGAAGACACCATTTATGTGGTGGGAGGCCTCATGAGTAAAATTTTCACCTATGACCCTGGCACCGATGTCTGGGGAGAGGCAGCTGAGCTGCCCGGCCCTGTGGTAAGTGGGGTCCCCTGCACTGGCACATTCAGGAGCGCAGACCCACTTCCAAGGCTCTGGAGCTCACCAGTCCGAGGTCCTGCATATGACTCCACGCTGAGGGGCATCACATCGTCCCCTTGCTTGTCCTCCCAGTGACGGAGGAGACTGGCCTTAGTGTCTGGCCCAAGGCCATCAGTTGGCCTGTAGTAAGCCAGTGTCTAGAATTCAAGTGCCGTGACTTAGTAAGTTCCCTGCTCCAGTGACATCAGCAGCCAGGGGTGCAAGTTCTGGCCTCCACAGCCCCCTTTCCCCCCACCTGCTGCCCCGAGACTCCAGGGAAACTATATAGATGTATAATTGGTGGTCTCTGTCAGTTCTGGGCCTGGGTGATTCCAAGACCGAGGTTCCCAGCTCTCTGAATGAGACTGTAGGATGGCGGTACTGTTCACAGGTGTGCGATCTTCCAGGCTTGACTTCAGCTTTTTGGTGAAGACCAAGTGAAGGATATCCCACACACAATGGCAGCAAAGAGGGTGCTTGCTCTTTGAACTGTGCAGATGAGATAGATCTAAGACAGAGCAGGTGACTTCTCCAGGCCATTTATTTAGTAAGGGTCAATTATTTTGTCTCCCTGCCATCCAGATTGCCTAGTCGATCTGTAGGGCAAGACTCTGCTATGTGGCTTGGCCAGCTAAGAACCAAGGGAGTCCCTGGCTGCATCCCACAGTTAACTGTCTGTCTGTCTGTCCACTCAGGAGAGCTGTGGCGTGACTGTGTGTGACGGGAAGGTGCACATCCTCGGTGGGCGGGACGAACATGGGGAAAGCACCAACAGCGTCTTCACCTTTGACCCCAGCAGTGGGCAGGTGGAGGCCCAGCCAGCGCTGCAGCGCTGCACCAGCTCGCATGGCTGTGTCACCATTGTCCAGAGCCTGAGCAGATGATTGGGACAGCCTGAACCAGGAGGGAGAAAACTTGGGCATATGCAGCACTTGGCTCCCCTCCTGGACCCTCCATGTGAATAGTCCTCTAACTTATTGCCCCTTTTCTTGTAGAAATAAAAGGTTGTTCAAAAGTCGGGTGTGTTCCAGCTCATGCCTGCTTTATCCAGAGAAGGTATTTTGCAGTTCGCCAGCGCGGCTACGCCACTGTAGGCCACGCAGCCAGCCATACTCACCTTAGACTACGGTGAATTACTCCGTTCTGGACACCGGAGCGTGCAATTGGCACCAGGAGCAAGGTGCCAGCAGATTCCATCTGGTGACGCTCTGCTTTATAAGTTCCCTTCAACCTCCCCAAATGACACTAATCTCGGACGATTTATTCATCTACCCGAAGGAGCCTGTTTCTTTTTAAAATTTATCCACTTACTACAGTGTGAGTGCATGATGTATGTACACATGTGCATGAAGTGCATGTAGAGGTCAGAGGACAACTTTGTGGAGTCTGTTCTATCTTACGTGGGTTCTGGGGATCACGTCTTCAGGCTGGCATGGCAAGACTACCAGCTCGAGCCATGTCCACCAGTCCTCATTCTTAATGCTATGATGTTGTGTATTAGGACCCAACATAGCAATTTTGGAGGAACATCGGCATTCAACTGTTAGCACACCCATTACCTCATTTCCTTTCATTACTGGAGATATATATTTTACTTCTGTGTCATGGTACCTGTGTGGAGGCCAGAGATCAAATTGTGGACGTTGGTTCTCTCCATCTAACACATGGGTTCTAGGGACTGAACTCACATCAGCAGGCTTAGCAGCAAAAGCCTTTATCCACTGAGCCACCTCTCCAGGCCCAACATTTTTTTGTTTCAGGGTAGAAAGCACCACAGCCCTGGCCAAATCCCCAACATCAGTGTAAGACGCACTCTGATGCCACTGTACACTTGATATGGCCCAGGGCTCCAGGACAGTATCCGGACAAACTGCTGGATGGGAAAAAGGGAAAAACACACCCAGGATGCAGAGGCTGTTTCCAGGGATGAGGCTGCAGTACTTAGTCCTGGCTGGCCCCATCTGCAGATCCTCATTTGCACTCAGATTGCCTTTTGAAGAAGAGCCTCTTTCCCAATCTCTCTCATTCTCAAAGCCCCAGGGCCATGTCTGCAGGGTCTCTCCAGCTGGGGCTGGCCCATCCCAGCCAGGCACAAAGGCTCTGGTCCCAGCTGAGCTCCAATAGCACAGATTAGGGAACTGTGGCCATCTGTTCTCAGCTGATAATGACAGCAGGGGACGAGTACAGGCCAGCACCACAGCCTGCCTGTCCCCACCCTAAGGGGACACTTAGGACAAAGCAATGGCACCTATCATGTCTACCCAGGAACAATAGGAGCCCATCCAGGGCAAATTCTTCTAAAAGATGTCTGTCCCCTGGCTAGACACTTCATTAAGGCCAAGCAGTGATCCCAAGCTTCCCACTCAGATTCCCAAAGGACCCTATTTTTTAAATTTTAACCACTTACTATAGTGTGAGTGTTGTTCTATGCATGCTCTGTCTGCCAGGACCCACAGGCAAGTAAGATAAGAACTCAGAATGGGACAGCCTAGATGAAACATGAAGTAACCATTACAGCAACCTCCCACCTCCTTGTAGCATTTCTCAAGTATTGTACTATCCTTCAGAAGTCTGGAAACATCAGGTGGAATCACGCTTTCCTTTTACCCATGACAGGAAATCTCACTCATCAGACAGATCAGATGGATGTAGGGGTACACAGCAGCACTTCATTCACTCCAGAGGGATGCTAGTAACACCAGTCACACTAGCAAGATGGCTCAGTGGGTAAAGGCATACCTTGCCATTCTAACAACCAGAGCTCAATCCGAGACCCACAGTGGAGGGCAAGGACTCCCAGATGTCCCCTGCAAACTGGTGACTGGAGGGAAATGTGTTGACATTATTTTTACTAGAGATTGAACCCAGAACCTCAAGCATGCCAAGAAAGTGCCCAATTTTTAAGGCCACCTATCAGTCATTATAATTGATGTTTACAGACCTATGAGTGAAAGTTTCAATTGTGGAACCAAGAAAATCAGTGTCTTCAGCAAAACCAGGAGTTATTGTTTCCCATAACTACTGTAATTTAAGTACAAAAGCAGTGAGTAGCTAGAGCCTATTTATTAGACTTGAAATCTGGAATCAGTACTTTCCAGTTTGTTCCAGCTTCAACTAGGGAGCATTCACTGCACCTGAGGGAGCGCTCACTTAGGACATAGTATTAGTTCTATGCTCTGTAGTGAGGTCTAGGCAAGCTTCAACCATGGAAACCCTGCCTCCACGAGGGGATAAGGGGTCATTCATTGTGCCGTGTATCATTCTCTTGGTCAGCTGGGGGTGGGGTAGGCAAAGGACACATCTAAGTACTCAGGAGAGGCAGGATGGGGAGTTCCAGGCCAAAGCAAGCCACAGCCAGACCCTTTTTTACTCTACACCAAAGGCTGTAAGAATGCATCTAACACACACCCCTCCCCTCAGTGGCTGACTCCCCACTGTCAATTTATTTCCAAGCTACCCAGGCTGCAGCCTTATGTGTAATTAGGAAAGCTTAGGAGCAAAGGTTAAGTCACTTCCAACCTGGGATCTGACCTTAACTCCCCAACTGGAAGTGAAGACTTTGAGGTAAACCTCAGAGAATACATTCCTGTTGACGACAAAGGTTAGGCCTGCTGCCAATCAGCTATTAATGGAATGTGTCCAACACAAGGATGTTATTAAATGTTGTTAGTGGCCCCAGGGAGTTACAGCCGCACCTTATACATACTACAGACTTGATGAAAAACAAAGGTGAACTGTTTTCAGCATCCAAATCTAGTAACCCTGAGACCAGTCCTAAAAACAAGCAGAGGTAGGTGGACCAGTCAGGAATGGGACCCTGCCTCAACACCAAAACCACATGGTCATGCTCCTGCTCACAGGTCCACCCAGAACAAGTGCCTGAAGTGCTTCAGGACTGATCTCACACTGCCAGCAACTGTACTTCCAGTGAGTTCTAAGGACCAGCTCCGTTTGCGGTTTTCCCTTCCCAGGCTGCAGAGGGCAGAACTTGACTAAGCCCCTCCTCCCTGGCTGCTCTATGGCAATGCTGCTCCGGTGCCACCTACTGGGAAAGGAGCGAACACCAGCTCACAGGCTAAACTTCCAAGTCTGCAAAAAATTCAGTAGGAATTTAAAAGATCTGAAAGTGTACCACTGGGTGTGCCAGGACCAGACTCACCCAGCATGCTCAAGACCCCCACACTTGATTGGTCCAATATTGGGAGGAGAGAGTTCAGTAACATTTCTAGCAAAGCTGCTGATGCCGAGTTTACTCACGTGGATGCTAGTTCTTGTGGAGTGCAAAGGCACTGTATTTCCTTGCTACCTGCCTCTTGGCCTTCCTACTTTTCTAGGTTTGTGGTTATTTTGCCTGATTGTCTATGTACCATGTGTCTGCAGAGACCATCAGATCCCCTGGGACTGGAGTTAGGCGACTGTAAACAGTAAGTGGGTACTGGGGATCTAACCTGGTTTCTCTGGAAGAGCAACCAGTTGTTTTCATGAAGTCTCACAAAATCAATTCAACCATAGCCCAGCAAATTAGCTGTGCCAGTGTCTAGAGAATTCAGATGCCAATTATTTGTCCTATATTCATGAGCTACGTGATCAACCAGATGATGGCTGCACACTTTATTCACAATACCCTAAGGCAGAGGCCAGCCAGGGATATACATTAAGACTACCTTTATATTTTTAAAACATGTATATCTGAGGTCTGAAGAGAGTGCAGGTTAAGAATACTGGCTGCTCTTCCAGAGGTCCTGAATTCAATTCCCAGCACCCACATGGTGGCTCAAACATCTTAATATCTAGTGACCTTTTCTGGTGTGCAGGCACAAGACTATATAATAAAGGTAAACCTGTATTCAACATGTATGGAACTAAGCTGGCTGGCATTAGGTTGTGGATATGGTCAGTGTGCTCCCAACTTACGTAACTTACTCAATTAAGTTCTTACTCTGCAAAGCTACTTAGGTGAAGACAAAGAAATAAAGAGATAAAGTGGTTCATGAAGGCTGCAGGCCTTTCTGCACTAGTCAGGCGGCACCCCAGGCCCCCGACAGTCTTCTCATCAGAGCACAGGCCAACGTAACTCAATCACAGCTGAACACTGGACACAAATCCAGTCAGGCTTTGTCTTTGTGCAAGATTTTATTAAACGTCTGTTTGTACAGGACAACATCCAGCCTCCAGATGCAACTGTCAAGACCCTGAAACCAAATAAAACAATGTAAGAAAAAACTCATTTGAGTGCTTTCATTTATTACATGGATGCAAACTCCCATGCAGGGTTTTGACCTTAACTTAAACACATCGCAGCACAAAGGCTTTTTTACTGAAACCTTGACAAGGCCACTAAAGGATATACTGAGTAGCAACAAGAATATCTGTAAACTCTTGAGCAAAGGCAGTGAAGGAAACACTGACAGATCTGTGGGGTGGGCACCGCATTCCAACCTTACCCTCCCACACAGGAAGAAAAAAAAAAACAAAACTTATTCACACACTGAAACATCACAAGTAACAATAAAAAACCCCAGCTGCTGGCCCAGGAAGGTCACTGCAGACATACCTGTTATGCTGTAGGCACTGGCTGGGGCATGGCAGGTGGCTCTGGTTTCCCACCCTTCTGTTCTGAGATGGGGGTGGTGGGCAAGATCTCGTCTTTCGGTTCCACAATGCTCACGTGATCAGGCAGAGGCTTCTTGGGGCCGATCTTACCACTTGGGTCCCAGGGCAACATGATCTTCACTTTGATGCCCAGCACACCTAAGACACCAGAGCTATAACTGAGCTGGGGTTTTACCAACTCCTCCCCAACAGGAAAATAGCAGCACTTACTCAAAACCACTGTGATCTGGCCCTTCTCAGACAAATGCCTCTAAATCAATCAATGAACAGGACACTTTTGCCAAAGGAACCATGCACAGCGCCACAGAACGTGGCGCTGACAAGGACCAAGAGCAAGGCGTGACCTTTCTGACTCGTCATCGTGTCATCACCGAAGGGCACACAGAAGGCTAAGACAACTCATTTCTTCACAGCACATGTAACCAACAGCTCCTTCCATAATAGACTATCCAAACACAGGTCCACGGAAATACACCCATCTGCTCATCTGCCCTGGGCATTCCTAGCTACCCAGGCCCCCAGGTTCCCTTCCCAGCACAGCTGCTCACCTTGTCTCAGGAGCACATGGCGCACAGCAGTGTCAACATAGTAGTTAACAGGGTCTCCACTGTGGATCATCAGCCCATCCACAAACTTCATGGACTTGGCCCTCTGTCCTCGGAGCTTCCCAGACACCACAACCTCGCAGCCCTTGGCCCCACTCTCCATAATGAACCGAAGCACACCATAGCAGGCCCTTTGGAAGAAGAGAGTCATCTGTTATTACCAAAGACACACTGCCTGTCCCTCCCACCAAGCTTAAAAACAAAACATTTGGGTTTCACTTTAGTAACTCTCAAATGGTAGCTTGGGAAACAATCAGAGCTCAGCCGAAACAGCAATTCACTGCCTGGATGCTTTTCCATCCTGGCCTCCTGTATGCTAGAATCACCTCTGAAGGATGAACTCTACACCCTCATGCCTGGGTCCTTCTCCAAGCCATTATCTGGGCCGGCCAAGCTCAAGCATAGGTATTTTCTCACATCTTTTATTATTTTATCTACTATTACTATGTGCACATGATATGAGTGCACGGAGACCCGAGGACAACTATGGAGTCATGGTCCCTTCTTTACACAGGTTCAGGGAACTAAACTCTGGTTGTCAGGCTTGCCTTTGTCTGGTGACAAGCACCAGACAATTCTTGGAGACAAGGTCTCACTACATAGTCCTGGCTGGCCTGGAATTTGCAGAGATCCACCAGCCCCTGCCCTGGAGTGCTGGATTAAGAATACACAATACCACATCCGGCAGGAATAGGTTATTTTGAAAAACGCTTGCTAGGTGGCTCCCAGGTACCATCCTAGTTGACAAGCACAAGAGCCCCTAACATACTTTTAGCCACCTTGACATAAGAGCACTAGAAAAACCCTTAGGCCTGTAAAACCTAAGATTAAGAACACAAAGACTGGCCGTGGTGGCACACACCTTTAATTCCATCACTAGGGAGGCAGAAGGAAGATCTGAGCTGAAGCCAGTCTGAATTCCAGACAGTCACGGCTGTACAGAGAAACCCTGTCTCAAAAACAAAACAAAAAAATCTGTAAGCCAGGCAAAGTGGCCTTTAATCTTGGTGGACCATCTCCGAATTAGGTCAGTTAGGGTTACAGTGAAACCCTTTCCCTCCACAAAAAACAAAAACAAACAAAAAACAAAACAAAAAAGCCTTTTCATATTCTCTTCTAATTCTCATAACCAAGGAAAGGTGGCACTTAAAAAAAAAACAGACCAGCTCAGGCAGGGTCCCAACCCTCACCTCACTTAGTGCCATACAACTTACAGGAATAGCTGAGACAAGGCCTTACCTCCAGGCTAGTCTCTTACTTTGCATCTGTGAGACTGGCTTTGGATTCCCAAGATTCTTCACCTTCACAGTGCTGGGATTATGGGTGGGCAATACCACACCTGACCAATTTATAGCGATTTAATGCCTTGATTTATAGTTCTTTCCCATCACAACTGTCATCTCTTTTTTGAGACAGAGTTTCTCTGAAACAGTCCTGGCCCCTGGAACTCTGTAGACCAGGCTGGCCTTGAACTCAGAGATCTACCTGCCTCTGTCTCCCAAGTGCTGGGATTAAAGGTGTGTGCCACCACCGCCCAGTCTGTTATCTCTTTATAGCCCCCACAAACATAAATGCATTAATAGATCCACGTGACTTCTAACTTGTTGAAATGTGTGGTATCCCAGAAGCACTAGAGCCCTTATCCACTAACCATGGATACCTCACACAGGAGCAGCAACAGGATGCTTTCTGCCCACCTATCAAGGGTCCTTCCTAAACCGCACAATGCACCCCAACACACGTCCCCTCCCTGTATGATTTTACTCTTGTTCCATTCTCAGTGTCCCCAAGTATTCCCATTATTTGACCATTCTTTAAGGGCTCATACTACAACCCAGGCTGGCCTGCCACCAAGCCACCCTCCTCTCGGTCTTCCTAGTGTTGGTATTATAGGCACGTGTCACCCACAACAGGCCCTCCACTAGGTCTCGCTGGCCTAACAGTTCAAGGGGCATAAGCTATCTTACTGTTTCACCAGCAGTGACAGGATGATCCTGTCACTGCTAACAAAGTCAGGCACACACTGATCCACAGAAGGGCAAGACCATCAAGTCTCAGAACACTTACCTTCGCACAGCAAGCCCTCCTAGGAGTTTGTAACGTAGAGACTCTGCCTGAGCAATGGCACACAGACCTCTTGTGGCTACCTTTTCTGCATAAAGCTTTAAAGGAAGCAAGAGACATATTTATTACTCACCAGTTTTCAATTAAGCCACGGTAATATCTCTTAACTACCAAAACATTCCTCGTTGCCCCCCTCTGGCTCCCCACAACCACACTAGCAGAGCAATGGAATAACCAATCCACCTGTGTATCCTTTCTATATATAAATGTAAGGCAGAACACTTTGGTCACCAGAATACTCCCATAAACTTAAGCATAGTGTTCGTCGTTTTAGACAGGGTCTCGCTATGGCAGCCCTGACTAGCTCTGCACTAGCCACCATCCTGCCTTGTGGCTGCCATACTTGGCAACTCTGACAGAGTATCAATCCACCTGTAATATTCAATGGCCATGCCAAAAGGTTTCAGAAGTACCATTCTACAGAACCAACATCTAAATCCAGTCTACAACCCCTGGTATAAGCCAGGGGAACTCACCTCTACACTGCCCTCGGGGAAGCCGAACCTCTTCTGGACTACTGCAGTCAACTCTCTGATCCGACGACCCTTCTCACCAAGAACATTCTGTGTTCTGCAGAGGGGGAAAGTTACAATTTACTCAACATCTCATGTGTCACCTATCACACAGCAAGAACACACGTTAAATGAAAAGGGTTAAGGTAAATTCTTTCCAAATGAGGTTTTAAAAAAAGCAACTACATGCTGGGTGGTGGTGGCACACGCCTTTAATCCCAGCACTCAGAAGGCAGAGGCAGGCGGATCTCTGGGAGTTCAAGGCCAGCCTGGTCTACAGAGTGAGTTCCAGGACAGGCTCCAAAGCTACACTGAGAAACTGCCTCAAAAAAACGGGGATGGGGGCGACTACACTCACCAAGGCCAGGTTCATTGGCTGGCTGCCCCATGTTTACATAGCATCTTAGCACACACAGTGATCACAGGTGATAGTATACATTTTTACCTGGTGGCTAAGATAATGATTTCTGTCCTGGTTGGTGTAACCCGGACTTCGACTCCAGAGTAGCCATCTTCAGCCAGCTCCCGAGTGAGAAACTCATTCAGTTCAGCTTTGAAGATGCCATCGGCCACAAACTAAACCAAAGAAGCAAGTTCAGAGTTAAGGTGGGGTGGAGGCTTACTTAGTCAGTGCTTCCCCAATGGCCCTGCAGGACGGCAGGAACCCTTCTCAGACAAATGCCTACAAGTCATCATTAGGAGGTTCCTTTGGCCATAGCCACAGAACGCAGCACTGGGCAAAGAGAACAGCTCCTCGACAGACTCGTCATCACCTCTTCACCGAAGGGTTTTAAAACATAATTTACACACGCAAAACAAAAACCTATTCTCAAGTGGTACATGAGCACAGCAAGGACACTGTGTAACGTCTACCTGGAGAAGGAGGGCGATCCTAACTCAAAAAGCATTGGGAACAGCAACTTTATGATCCGCGTGCATTAACCACAAACGCCGATAGGTCATTTCTAAACCTGATAACCTGATGATCTTTGCACAATTCTCCCCCCTCCCCACGGAATGACAAAAGTCTGGGACGCTTTTGCTGCGGCTCCCCAGAGAGAGCACCCCAACAGTCGGCAGCCTTTCCACGGAGGCGGCTCGCAGGGTGACGGAAGGGAATGCATGGCTAAGCTTCGCTTACCGAAGTCGCTGGGTTAGCCCGCACCCTCAAACTGTGCCAAGAGGTCACCAGAGGCGACCCAAGGTGTCCAACAGAGGCCCGAAGGCGCCCGGTGCTCAGCTCGGCCCAGGGTCTGTCCCTCCCTTCCCCAGCCACACTGCGCTATGCCGGAGCCGGCCCAGCCCAGCACACAATCCACGTCCATCCACGGCCCACAGGGACGCCGGGCGGCTCGAGCCGCTCCCCAGGACGGACCCGGAGCCGTGCGTCTCACGGCGGCACCTCCAGAACGCCCCGCGAGTCCCCGGGCCGGGCCCAGACGCTTACCTTCCTCTTCTTGGAAATTTGGACCGCCATCTTGCGCCGCGCGCCACCGAAAGGAAAGGAAGTAGCTCGCGGGCGGATGTGGGTATAAAGGGCGCAGAGCGACGACGCGACGCGACGCGACACTTGCAAGTGTTCATGGGAAATGAAGTTTTGCGTTCACAAAGGCGAAAAAGAGACAAGAAGTGTAACCTAGCAACCTGCAGTGTAGGCGGAACAGGAAGTGCAAATCTAATTCTGGTCTGAAAAAATCAGTGTCCCCCAGCGTGGTGGAGCACTCCTGCGAATCCAGCACTAGAGAAGTGGAGGCTGGGGGGGGGATCAGAAATTCAAGGACATTCTCGCCTACAAAGCGAGTTCGAACGATGCCAGCTTGGGCTGCATGAGCCCCCAACTCAAAAATAAATAAAAACTTTGAACAAACCAACCGTGAGGCAAGAGATGCAAACCACAGATATAAGCACACGCTACCAGAGCTGACCCAGCACGGAACTCTGTTGCTTACACCTTCAGGCCCACACTAATGAAAGCTGTCATTGCAATTCATTTAGGAAACCAGCCAGATGGCTCAGTAGGCAAAGGCGTTTGGTTTCGATCCCCTGCATCTGGAGGTCAAAGAGAACTGACTTCACAGAGTTGTCCTAGGACCTTTCCACGGATGCCCTCCCTCCCCCCACACTCCCCAACCCCCAACCCCTGGCACACACAAAAATATCAATAAAATTTAAAACAAATTCACTTAGCCACCCTCATCTC
Organism: Peromyscus maniculatus bairdii; assembly: GCF_049852395.1. Classification (NCBI taxonomy): domain Eukaryota; kingdom Metazoa; phylum Chordata; class Mammalia; order Rodentia; family Cricetidae; genus Peromyscus; species Peromyscus maniculatus. The sequence continues at coordinate 110,162,663 of NC_134852.1, forward strand.
TAATCTGGAAATCCGTTTTCTCTGTTCTAAATGACAATAGGTTCTAGTATCATTCGTTCCAGGGTCTGTTCAGCTTGCTCCCCCCTCCCTTTTTTGAGACTAGATTTCATCTGTAGCTGAGAAAGACCTTGAATGATTCTCCTGCATCCACCTCCTAAGTGGTGGAATTAGGAGTATACTCCATACCTAGACTATATTACTTTCCATTTACCAGTACCTCAGCTACATAAAGTCCATTCAAATTTGTAACAAAAATCAGAGCAGTGGCTTGTGTGTTCAAATTCTTTTTTAAGTAATTTTTTCCCCACCCGGTCATGGTGTTTCACACCTGTCATCTCAGCACTTGGGACATTGAAGCAGGAGGATTACCTGTTGGAGAACAGCCTGGGTTACAGAATGAGCGAGACTGTCAAAACAAAAAACAAACAAAAGACCCTGGGTGCACATAGTGCACGTACATATTTGCAAGCACAGCTCAACACCCATACACACACACACACACACACACACACACAGAGTCTTTTTTAAAACATTAAAATCCTATGATGTTTATTACTAAGTTTAACTGTGACCCTCAAGATGGGCTTATCTGTAGCATTTCTGGTAAATAACACCTGCACCAGAACCTCTGAATTTGCCTGGTGGTGGTGGTGGTGGTGGTGGTGGTGGTGGTGGCGGCGGCGGCGGCGGCGGCGGCGGCGGCGGCGGCGGCGGCGGCGGCGGCGGCGGCGCACACCTTTAATCCCAGCACTCTGGAGCCAAAGCCAGGCAGATATCTGTGAGTTCGAGGCCAACCTGGTCTACAGAGCGAGATCCAGGACAGGCACCAAAACCACACAGAGAAACCCTGTTTTGAAAAAACAAAACAAAACAGAAACCTCTGAATTTTTTGGACTCACAGAGGGATGGATTACCAAAACCAGCAGGGCTTTGGGGATAGACTGTGGGATAGTATAAGTCTGGGCCACAGGACCCCCCTTCACAAGGACTCCAATGTCCACACCAACAACCACTCCTTGCCCAGAAGCAAATTTGGCTGCACTAACTTGTACTGCAGTGTTCATGGCTCAGCCATCTCCAGAGGACTCGAATTCACCCTGTGTTAATCCCACCAAACTAAAGTAATGGCCATTACCCAAATTCCTTTAGGTAAATTAAGCAAACTTAATTTTCTGTCAAACAGGGCTATCTCCCTAAAGTGGGGTTTGAGAGGACAGCACTGGACATAGGAGAAAGTGGGATTTAAATAGCTCAAAAATTGCAAGACTAGGGGGTTTTCAAGGGTTGGAGGATTGGCAGAAGCACTTTGGTTATGTAGGACCTTGACAGAACATCTGATCTTGTCAAGGTGAAGGTCAGGGTATATAGGATATGGAATATGTCAAATTCCAGAAAATGGGTCAAGACCTGGTCAAACCCCAGTTTTACAGAAACCAGGAATGAACTTATTTGACCTTGTGACAAGATGGCTCCGGATTTTAGGATGGAGTCAGGCTGATGAAGCCGTTTCCCAGTTTGCAATGCACCATGGCTAGGTTGTCTTCTTGTGGCTATCTCCTTGCAACCAAAGACCTGCCCCAGCTGCCATAGATCCTTTGGCCTTAGGGCTGTGGCTTGAACTCAAGCTCCTCACTTCGAGGTGCCACCACCAGAAAAAAATCAAAACAAAAATCTTTATTTTTTCTTTTCGAGACAGAGTTTCTCTGGGTAACAGCCCTAGCTGTCCTGGAACTGGCTCTGTGAACCAGGCTGGCCTTGAACTCAGAGAAATCGGCCTGCCTTTGCCTCCCTAGTGCTGGGATTAAAGGTGTGTGCCGCCACCGCCTGACAAAAATCTTTTTAAAAAGGACTGTTCTACCAGGCAGTGGTGGCACATGCCTTTAATCCCAGCATAGGGAGACAAAGGCAGGTGGATCTCTCTAAGTTCGAGGACAGCCTGGTCCACAGAGTGCGTTCCAGGACATATAAGGCTATACAGAGAAACCCTGTCTAGAAAAAAGAAAGAAAGGAAGGAAGGAAGGAAGGAAGGAAGGAAGGAAGGAAGGAAGGAAGAAAGAAAGAAAGAAAGAAAGAAAGAAAGAAAGAAAGAAAGAAAGAAAGAAAGAAAGAAAGAAAGAAAGAAAGAAAGAAAGAAACTTTGAACCTCTGAACTGGGCACGATGGTTCATGCCTGTAATCCTGAAGTAGAATACAGTAGAAAAGACCAATTATTAGATGTTGGTTTGTTGATATGTTTAGTGATTTACTTAAAGCACTCCTTGTACTCTCATTTGCCAAGCATGACTTCACTTGCTACCTGGAACAGAATGACCGGGAGAAAGCTGAAACGGTTGGTCATTGCCCTAACAGCCCTCTGACTGCCACGTATGCTTCTGTAAAATCTTGCTTGTTTGCCTGGTCCACCTGTGTTACAGGGTATAACATGAGAATGCAAACTGAACCTGGGATCAAAGCCTTTCAGGACCTGTCCTGGCTTCGGTCCACTGGTATCTCTCTTCTACTCTCATTAGCGTCAGAATGCTTATTCCAGAAAGGTTCTCAAACAGTCCAAGGTTTGGGAGGTAGAGCCAGGAGGATCAAAGTTCAAGATTATCCCTAGCTACATATTGAATTCAAAGTCAGGCAGGGCCATATGAGATTGTGCCTCAAAAGTAAAAAAATAAAATAAAATAAAACAATAAAAGAGAGAGAGAGAGCTAGAGCCACGTATGGTGGCGAATGCCTTTAACCCCAGCATTAAAGAAGCAGGAGGATCTTTGTGAGTTCAAGGCCATTTTGGTCTACATAGTGAATTCCAAGACAGCCAGAACTACATAGTGAGACCCTGTCTCAAAAAAAACAACAGAGAGAGAGAGAGAGAGAGAGAGAGAGAGAGAGAGAGAGAGAGAGAGAGAGAAAGGAGGAGGAGGAGGAGGAACTTGAACCCCTTCCCAAATAGATGATCCAGGCAAAAACTGTTCCCAACCTGTAATCCTGCATGCCCATCCCCCCTCCCAGTTTAATAAAGAAACTCTCGAACATTATGCAGAGCTCTGGAATTCTGAAGAAGGAGAATGGGGGAGAAAGGATTGTAGGAGCCAGAGGGTCAAGGACATTACAAGAAAAATGCCCACAGAATCAGCTAACCAGGGCTCATAGGGGCTGGCAGAGACTGAACCAACCATCAGGGAACCTGTACAGGCCTGACCTAGGTCCTCTGCATATATGTTATGGTTGTGTAGCTTGGTGTTCTTGTAGGACTCCTAACAGTGTGTGTGGGGTGTCTCGGACTTTTTTGCCTGCTTTCGGAAACTTTTTCCTCCTACTGAATTGCGTTGTCCAACCTTAATATGAGGGGATGTGCCTAATCTTACTGTAACTTCATATGCCACACTTGGTTGATAACCCTGGGAGTCCTGCCCTTTTCTGAAGGGAAGTAGAGGAGCCGTGGGGGACAGGGGAGATGGGAGGAGGTACCGGGAGGAGAGGAGAGAGAGAGAAACTGTGGTCAGTTGGGATGTAATATATGAGAGAATAAATAAAAAGGAGCTCTCCTCCTACTCAAAGTCACCCCCTCTGTGTTCTGGTTCGCGTTCGCTGTTGCTCGGAGGCCTTGTTCTAGCTCATTCTCTCCCATCCTTTGCTCTTCCCTCATTCTGGCTCCCACGATCAACGCGCCACTCTAGGCTGTGCCTCTTCCAGCTGTTTCCATGGCATTCTGTGTGCCCTGCTGTACCACTGCAGCTTTCACGGGGTGACCAGAGCAGAGCTAACTAAGTGTTCACGTGTGTTTGGCCCCCAGCCTGCTCTCTGAAAGACTCCCGAATAAGCAAAATACTTTAACTGAGGCTCACTAAAGAACCAGGGATGCTTGCCTAACCTGGAGGAAGGCCTGAATCATGGAGGGATCATCTGTCCCCCGAGAGCACCTAATGCCCACGACCAGACACCATGACGTCATATATTCCCATCGATTACATTAAAATTGATCAGTGACTCATTCGGAGCCTCTAGTTGAGTCCCTGCTCATGAATAAAAGAACATCATGGAATGAAATTGAAAAGACACTGCTTTCCTGGTTGTGTATCATTGCTAAAAGACTAACAATTCTGAGTCTGTCACAGTAAAAATGAGCTCCAGGGTGAGGAAGAGAACACCTTTCTACTGTCAGTGGGGTGTAAATTGGTACTGCCTTTTCAAAGGGCACCTTGGGAGGAGTTTCCACAAGAATCTAACCCTTAGATGCCTTTTGGCCCAACTACATAAACGCATTCTGTTTTTCTTTCTCATGATCCTTATGCCTGCATGTGGTGATAATCTAATTGTACTGAATTATTATTTTGATTATATGTTAATAAATAAAGTTGTCTGGGAGTCAGAGCTATTAGAGCCATAGCAAGAGTGTGGCGGTGGTGGCACACGCCTTTAATCCCATAAGATCTCTGTGTGTTCAGGGATACAGCCAGCATTGGAGACATATGCCTTTAAGACCTAGGGGGCTGTACATTCAGACAGTGACGAGGCAGTCATGTGTTTGGGTTTACAACCAATGAGAAGGCAGAACAACATACTTTAAAAAAACGAACCGACAGGAAGTAGGTCTCTTTTTCGCGAAGCTGGGACAGCAGGAGGAAGGGTGAGATTTTAGCTCTGAGCTCTGACTTCTCGGCTTTCTCTTTTACGTTGTTTCTGTGTTTCTTATTTAATAAGACGGTTGGTTACATCTACACCTGCATCTCTCCAGTGCTGAAATTATTGGCAAGCACCACCAAGCCTGGCTATGAGGAGCATCGAAAACTGATGCTGTGGGGTTGGCAAGAAGGCTCAGCTAGTATGAGCACTTGCAGCCCACTCCTTACAGCCTGAGTTCAATCCCCAGAACCCACAGAAAGGGGGAAGAAAAGAGCTGACTCAACAAAACTGTCCCCTGACAGGTGTGGCGAGCACTACCCTTGGTCATCCACACACACCACACACAACAATGACAGCAACAACAAGCAACAATAATAATAATAAAGTTAAAAATACCAATCTTGGCTGGGTAGTGGCAGCGCATGCCTTTAATCCCAGTACTCAGGAGGCAGAGAGAGGAGAATCTGAATTAGAGGCCAGGCTGGTCTACAGAGTGAGTTCTAGGATGGGTAGAGCTTTATAGAAAACCCTGTTTCAGAAAAACATATATATGTTGTAGTGGGTAGCCATTCCAGCACCTCCCCTCGCCCCGCCTCGTAGGCGTGACAGTTGCCAGAGTCTCAATGGGGGTTGGAACTTCCAGAGCCCGGCTAGCTCAGTCGGTAGAGCATGAGACTCTTAATCTCAGGGTCGTGGGTTCGTGCCCCACGTTGGGCGCCAGATATTGGGGAAAATTATAAAGGCCACTCCACGTAGTTAAAAGGAAGATTTATTTAGTGGATGACTTACAAATGAAGGAATGGATAGGTTGCAGGGGGTCTGGGGAAGGTGTATCGCAATCCAGCGGTGTTCTCTGGAGCTCTGCCCAGTCAATCTCCACCGTCCAGGGTCCAGGCGCAGAGAGCGAGCCCAGAGAGAGCGCTCGCCCATCCAGCTCTCGGGTTTCCAGCACCTCCCCTCGCCCCACCTCATAGGCGTGACAGTTGCCAGAGTCTCAATGGGGGTTGGAACTTCCAGATCCAAGCTGGAATGGCTACCCACTACAATATGTATATATAGTTTTTATATAGTTATATAATTATATTATACATATATTATATATAGTTATAGTTATATAATTATAACACACACACACACACACACACACACACACACACACACACATATATATATATATATAATCTTGTTTACACCATATGGAAAACTGAGTTTTCCACTCAGCTGAATTTGAATTCCTGGGATCTTGCCTTGTTCTAGACAGTCAGCTGTGGAAGAACCAAGGAAGCTAGGTGAGAAAGGGGAATCCAGGCCAGTTCACTGAGCCCTGGAGTCTGGGATCTGAGGCTGTCAGAGCTCTTCTTCCCCATACCAACTCCTCGCCTCTTTTGTGAACTGAAGTTTGGCTGCCCGGAGAAAGGATAAAGGTGAATCCAGCTATGTCAGGCCCCTGGCCTTGTTCAGTTTTCCAGAAGCAAACTGGCAGGAAGCCAGGGCACACAGTGAATTTTAAGTCCTTGGATTTGTATGGATTTGATTTAATGGATATGGATTTAAACGTTGCCTGGGGCCATCTAGGATGCCTTCCAAAGGGCTGAGTGGCACATGCTTATAATCCCAATACTATAGAGATGGAGACAGGAGGCCCAAGAGCTCAAATCAAGGTTATTCTGGGCTGTGCAGTGAATTTAAGAAGAGCCTCAATGCCGTGAGACCTTGTCCATAAACAAACACAAACAAACAAATATTGCAGAAGAAGTAGGGGGTTGTAAGACCGGAGGTGATGGATGACCAAGGCAGGAGTGCTTCCCAGGCACAGCAGGGCAGCTGCACTGACCATCCAGGGCAGTCACATGCACGGGACCTGAACAAGCTCAAGCCAGGCAAAATCCCCACCAGCGTGAAGTGTGGAGTCTATTTTCCTAGGAGTAAGACCCCTGATAGGTGAGCCAGGAACCAGGACAGGTCTATACCCAAGGGAATTTGAGCAGCACAGATGGGTTTGAGAGAAAAAGATGATGTGGGGGGAGGAGAACACAAAGATGGGTGTTGGGGGACTGGGTGATATGATTGATCGAAATAGATTGTATGAAATTTTCAAAATGTTAATAAAATGTTTATTTTAAAAAGGACGTTGGGGAAATTCTAGCTTCTTTCACTTACCCAAATCCTAACAAACATCTATTTGGTATGGCACAGTGCTCAAAGTCACAGGCTTGATGTAGGCAGCCTACACTCATTTCTGGCTCCAGTTCTGTGACATCAGTTATCTACGCCTCAATCTCCTCAAATCAGATGAAAATGCTGATAAGTCATACCAAGGCATCATTGTGAGATTACGTCAATCAATACAAGCAAAATGCTTAGCACATGGGATGTAGTTTATAGTTATAGTTTAGGGCATTATTTGGTATTATTATTCCTATTTAAGGTAGGTACTGGGATCACTGGTTGATCTGACTCAGCCTCTGCTTCCCAGGAGCTGGAGCTGGGGAGATAGGTAAATAAAAAATTACAGAGACAATATGATTCTAAGGGTGCATCTAAGAAGTTGTTGTGGGGGCTGGAGGGACAGCTCACCCTCAGCAGCCAAGAACTAACTTACACTGCTCTTCCAGCGGACCTGAATTCAAGCGGCTCACAACTACCTCAAACTCCAGCTTGAGGGGACCCAACGCCTTCTTTTGGCCTTGGAGGGTACTTACACTCATGTGCATATACTCAAATTCTCTCTCTCTCTCTCTCTCTCTCTCTCTCTCTCTCTCTCTCTCTCTCTCTCTCTCTCTCTCTCACACACACACACACATTTTTTTTAAATTAAAAATAAAGGCTAGAAAAGGCACAAAAATGTCCCAGGGAAGGAAAAATGACACTATATGGTTAGTGTAAACTTTAGAGGCAGGAGTTTCAGATCTTTCCCTGGGTGTGGATATCCACTATGAGGAGTAGACTGCCCCTGTGATACCACGTGCCTGGAAAGATCAAGACACGGGTGTTAGGAAGGCTGGTGCCTATGAAGGAGGATGGAGCAGGCTTGGCTATTCAGCTAAAGATGGGCCAGTGTGGAAATCTGCAACCAGCTCAATCTGTCTCCCACCCCAGTGTGGTATTGTGTTCCCCCAAATATTGTGCATGCTAATAAACTTATCTGGGGTCAGAGACAGAACAGCCACAATATTAAACACAGAGGATAGGCAGTGGTAGCACACGCCTTTAATCCTAGCATTCCAGAGGCAGAAATCCATGTTTTCAAGGATACAGCCAGGCATGGTGACTCATCATGCCTTTAATCCCAGAAAGCGAGCCTTTAATCCCAGGGAGTGGTGGTAGAAAGCAGAAAGGTATATAAGGTGTGAGGACCAGAAACTAGAAGCATTTGGCTGGTTAAGCTTTCAGGCTTCTAGCAGCAGTTCAGCTGAGATTCATTCTGGATGAGGACTCAGAGGCCTCCAGTCTGAGGAAATAAGACCAGCTGAAGATCCGGCAAGGTGAGGTAGCTGTGGCTTGTTCTGCATCTGATCTTCCAGCATTTCACCCCAATACTTGGCTCCAGGTTTGATTTTATTAATAAGACTCTCTAAGATTCCTGCTACACCCCAGTGCTACCACTAGCAAGCCTTGTGATCTGTCCGAGCCTCTTCACCTTCAAAACCAGGAGATGACCGTGAGCCCTGTAGGACTGCTCTGTTCCAGCCACAGGGTCGTATCTGAAAAGCTGTTGGCATCCCATCCAGTACACAGAAAGTTCTCTTAAACGGGAGAGGTTATCCCACTTCTTAACGTGGACAAACAGTGGGGTGCACTTTAAGGGCCAGCTCTTTTGGTTAGGGCGAGTCTCTTTCAATGAGTCCTACCTGTAGTCCAAGTCTTGGTGGTGCTAACAAAAAAAACAAAAAACAACAACAACAACAAACAAAACTGGAAGGTTTGTGCAGGTTTGCAAAAGTAACAAGGAAACTTCACTCAGAGTAGAGCGATAGAACATGCCAGATTCAGTGCCAAGAGTGACCTTTGACCCATGAATGAGAGTCCTTGAGGACCCCACATTATTGTCTGGGGCTTCTATTAATGGGGTCTTAAGAAGGAGGAGTTTGGTTATGAGGGGCTAGTAGTTAGGATAGTTTCAGTGGCTCTCTATTTGATTGACAAGGCAGGATTACATAAGCCTTTGATTACTGTGCCTTCCTCTTCCCACAATGCACCTGATTTTAACCATACGTGTGTCCAATGATGCATGGGCACAAGATGGTAATAGGTGATCATTCCTAAATGTTCACTTAGAAGACACAGATTGCCTTATGGGCATGCACCCTGTGCTGGCTAATTTTATGTCAACTTGGTACAGCTGTAGTCATCAGAGACGAGGGAGCCACAGTTGAGAAAATCCCTCTCTATAAGATCAGGCTGTAGGAAGTCTGTAGGACTTAGTGATTGACGTGGGAGGGCTCAGCCTATTGTGGGTGGTGCCCAACAATGGGTTATTGGTCCTGGGTGCGATCAGAAAGCAGATGAAGTCAGCCATGAGGAGCAAGACTTAAGTAAGCAGCACCTCCATGGCCTCTGCATCAGCTCCTGACTCCAGGTGCCTGCCCTGACTTCCCTCAGCGATGGACTGTTACCTGGAAGTGTAAAGGAGGATAAACTCTTTACTCCCCATGTTTTGGACATGGTGTTTTATCAGAGCAATAGAAACTCCAAGACACACCCCAAACCAGTTCAGAGCAGACTAGATCCTTTATAACTAAGACATAGCTAGAGTGTGATCAAGGAGAATCTAAGTTTGGTGATCATTAAGGGGAGAAGTAACTTAATTCCACCGTTCTGAGTGTGTGTGGGGGAAGGTGCAGTTTGATGCAGGTGTGTGTGGGGTCCTAGGTTGCTAGTTGCATTGTCTGGAGAGGGTGTGTGAGCAGTACGTGCACAGCAGAGCCTCAGACTGCCACGGACATCGTTGGAAGAGGTGTGTATACAAGCTCAAGCCAAATGGAGTCTCAGGTTGCTCACATTTCCTATGCTGCTTCCCTCACATGTAGTATCACCAACACCAATCCATGGCTCATCTCTGCTCTTCACAGAGGTGTGAGACACCAGTAGCCATCATCCCCCATCCTTGGAGCAGTCAGTGTCCCCTACAGGCAAAATGACCCACATCACTATGACATCTGCAGCAGGAACCATTCCTTGGAAGGAAAGAGGTGGAAATAAGTAAGTCAGAGACCTCAGACCCCAACAGGAACCTTGGGAAGTCTTGGGAAGTATACGGCCTGGCTTGGGGGCAGGGAGAAGGCTCTTCCTTGGAGAGAAGCCATTAGGACCATCAAATTTGAGTCTCCAGACTGACCCCTCAGTCTTGAAAGTCCTGGCTCTGGGGAACATTCACTTGGCCTTGGACTCCACCAGAGAGGTAATTGATGAGCATGCTTGCCTTGTGAAAACTGCAAACTGTCACCACAGCATCTTCTTTGAACTTCATTAAAAGAAGCCTCCGGTAATAAGCGGGGGGGGGGGGGGGGGGGGGGGGGGGGGGGGCCTTGGGTACTCCCACTCAAGTGGTCAGTGGCCACTCCTGACCCTGTATCTGACATGCTCTGTTACTTTGCTCTGAATGAAGTTTCGTCACTACTCCTGCAAATGCATTGCAACGATCCCCACTCACTTTGCAGGCGTTGTAGAGCGACACACCTGCTTCGGAGAGCTTTAAAAAATATTACCTACTGCCAGGCGTGGTGGCGCACGCCTTTAATTCCAGCACTCGGGAGGCAGAGGCAGGCAGATCTCTGTGAGTTCAAGGCCAGCCTAGTCTACAGAAGGAGTTCCAGGACAGCCAAAGATACACAGAGAAACCCTGTCTCAAAAAACAATTTACTTATCTATTTATTGTTGTGTGTGCCCACATGCATGCACATGCCAGCTTCATGCTCAGGCCTACCTTCAGGAATCCATTGTTTCTTTCTACTATGTGGGTCCTGGGGATTGAACTCAGGTCTTGAGTGGCAGGCACCTTTACCTGCTGAGCCATCTTACTGGTCATGGAAAGCTTGCTGTTTGGGAGGAATGGTGGTTTGTAGTGGTTTGAAAGAAGATGGCCCCCAAAGGGAGTGGCACTATTAGAAGGTATGGCCTTGTTGGAGGAAGTGTGTCACTGTGGGAGTAGGTTTTGAGATCTCTTGCTCAAGCTTCTCTCAGTGTGACAGTCAACTTCCTGTTGCTTGCAAGATGTAGGACTCTCAGCCACCACCACATCTGCCTGCATGCTGCCATGCTCCCTATCGTGATGATAATGGACTGAACCTCTGAAACTATAAGCAAGCCACCCCAATTAAATGCTTTCTTTATAAGAGCTGCCATGGTCATGGTGTCTCTTCACAGCAATAAAAACCTTACCTAAGATAGAAGTTGTACCTGCACCCAGCAATTCCAATCTTGGAGAGACAGCATGTAGTTTTGATCTTCAAAAAATTCTGTGCCGGGTGGTGGTGGCCCACACCTTTAATCCCAGCACTCGGGAGGCAGAGACAGGCGGATCTCTGTGACTTCGAGGCCAGCCTGGGCTACCAAGTGAGTTCCAGGAAAGGCACAAAGCTACACAGAGAAACCCTGTCTTGTAAAACCAAAAAAAAAAAAATTCTGTTCACATTCTCCCTACAAAAATTTTAGGATTACAAAAATTGCTATTTTTATTATTTTTTACTTGGAGACAAGATCTCACTAGGTGTCCCTGGCTGGCCTGGAACTCTCTATGTAAACCAAACTGGCCTTGAACTCACAGAGATACACCTGTCTCTGCCTCAGGAGTGTTGGGATTAAAGGTAATTGCCACCATGCCTGGTGAGAACTTTCAGTTTTTTACCCAAGTACATATAATTTTTCATCATAAGTCAAAATACATTTGCAAAGACTATATAATTCCCAGGATTATCACAATGTCAACACTTTAAAATAGAGCAGTTGGTCACTCATTTAAAAAATGTCCTTTATCCACCGGAATAGGAATGTCATTGAAATTTGATGATACTCAGCATAATCCACTTAAAATATATAGATTCATTTTCTTTATAGAGCTGCCCATTTTTTGTGACCTCAACTATATTTCCAGACAACCCTGGGAATATCTTCATGTACTCTGGGAAACCTGTCGGTCCCTGTGGAGTTGATCCATCTGCTCCCCTTGCCTTGGTTGGCTGAGTTCACCCAGGGTTGGCACATGTCCAGGAAGAGCCTAACCACCTGGGAATTTTCCCAGCCCGGTGAAGGATTGAAACATAGTTATTTCCACTCTCTTTCTTGACTAACATGGAGCTGTAGAGCCCTAGCACGCAACAAAGAACACCCTCAAATGATTGATGCCTTGCAAGTAACCATAGTTCCCCACATTGATGGCTACAGTTATTGGGAGTTTGCAATATACTTGGCCCTGTGGTAAATATGCAGTCAAGATTATATAAACCTAAGAGCTGCGGATGCAACTTGGTGGTAGAGCACTGACCTGTGTGCCTGGAGGTTCAAATCCCCAGTACTGCCAAAAAATAAGGACGCACGTTGTATCTAATTCTCATATCCAATCCCCATTATCCTCATGGTGCGATTACAACTGTTACCATACTATGAACTATGAAATGGCCAGTAGCAGGAAACTACCTTCCAGGACCCAAATGCTTGTCCCATTAATTCAGGTACTTTTTAACTCAGGGATTTAGAGGGGTCATTAGCCTCCTTTTCCAGATGTAAATAATAACTTTTCACTAACCAGAAGACACGATAGAGAAGTTTAAAAGGTGCATCTCAATCATGCCAGCAGCAAGCAAAAAGGATAGTAAACAGGGACCGAGAGTCATCTAGATTTCTTCTATGAACTGTTTTGTGCTGTTTTGACTTGAAACTCACTGTGTAGCAGACGATGACCTGAACTCATCCTCTGCCTTCACCTCGGAAGCGCTGGGACTGAAGGCGGATACACCGTCTCCACAACCCGAATCAAATAAAGTCAAAGGATCGGAAATAACTAGGATACTTGGTTTGGGACCGCAAGGTGTTTCAAGAATTGGGTACAAACCCCAGGAGCGAAGATGGCTGTCACTGGAGAGCAGCATGGAAGAGCAGCCGCTAGGGGGCAGCAGAGCACGGGGCGAGGCCTCGGCGAGGTCGGGAAAGCAGGAGAGAATTGGTTTATAAGCCTGTCTGGAGCTGTCTCTTTGGAGCCACAGCTTTGAATGAAGAGGAAGGAAGGCAGAGAGCCCAGAGATGGGAAGGGAGCAAAAACTATCCAAGAGGAACATAACGCGAGCCACGTATGTAATTTCAAGCTTGCTTGATTACTTTTCCTTTTTTTCTAAATAAAATGTTTTAATTTCAAATTTTCTAGTACCCTACTAACAAAAGGCAAAAAACGGTAAAGATAAATAATTTTAATTTAATCCTGTATTTCCAAAATGTTTTAATATAAATTTATTTAGTCACCTCACATTATTATTATATTGTTTTAGTATTAACTCTGAAATCCGATGTGTATTTTGTGTTTCTGGCAGTTCTTATGTCTACAGATATCAATTCCACCTATTAGATGTGTTAGCTGTGGGGAGGAGTCTTGTGAGGATTCCAGGAGCATCCCCAGAAGATCCCGAGGCAAACCTAACATCTGGGAGTAGTGGTACAAGCCTTTTATCATAGTGCTCAGGAGGCAGAGGCTTAGATCGCCATGAGTTTGAGAAATGGGCCAGAACTATATTTAAAAGAAACATAACATGGACCATGTATGTAAACTCAAGGTTTCTTTTTCTTTTCTCCTCCTTTTTAAATAAAATTTTGGTTTAATTTCAAGTTCTCTAGTAGCCTTTTTTTTTTCTTTTCTTTTTCGAGACAGGGTTTCTTTGTGTAGCCTTGGCTATCCTGGAACTCGCTCTGTAGACCAGGCTGGTCTCGAACTTACAAAGAACTGCCTGTGGGAAGCAGAGGCAGGCAGCTCTAGTCAGTTTCAGGCTAACCAAGGCTACATGGTGCAACTTGTCTCGACAAAACAAAGTTGTTTGATGATAAGTAGTCATCATTTACTGAGTAATTGATAAATGTCAGATACTTTCTCTCTTTTTAAAGTGATTTAAACATTAAATTACCAAAACTATGAACGATGTTCTCTCTTGTACAGGGGAGGAGGCAGGCCATCAGTTAGGAAGAGGCAGGGGTGAGGCCAAAGTCTGACTTCAGGGCTGAGTTCCACCTGTGCGGCTCCTTCAGGCCCAGCACCCCAAACAAGGGGCCTCTCATTGTGAAGCCAGGCTTCTGGGAGTGGGACAGGGGACAGGGGGACAGGGGGGCAGGGGGACGGGGGACAGGGGACAGGGGGACAGGGGGATAGGGGGGCAGGGGGACGGGGGATGGGGGACAGGGGGCAGGGGACAGGGGAAGGAAGTGGGTGGGGGAGCAGGGGACAGGGGGACAGGGGGACGGGGGACAGGGGAGAGGGGGAGAGGGGGGCAGGGGGACAGGGGTCAGGGGGACGGGGGACAGGGGGACAGGGGGACAGGGGTCAGGGGGACAGGGGACAGGGGGACAGGGGGACAGGGGGCAGGGGACAGGGGAAGGAAGTGGGTGGGGGAGCAGGGGAGGGGCAACTTCAGCACCTGCTAATGGCCACCCTTCCGGGCTCTGTCTGCAGGCCTGGCTGTGTGCACACCTGTGTTCTCCCTCTTCAGTGGGCGCCAGGCCTCTGTGAATGGTGGCTCCTCTTTCTGAACCTCCCCACCCACTGTCCTCACGGCAGAGAGGCTGCCACTGTCACTGACGCCTCCTCCTCCTGACCCCACCCCACCTGTCCTGTGTGTATTTCTGGACAGCAGTCACAAGGCATCAGGGTGAATTAAGCTGGAATTGAGTTCTTCATACTGGCCTGTGCTCTCAGCCTCTGTTGAGTGAGGAGGTGCAGACTTGGCTTCTGACTCGGCCGCCCACATCCAGGGGATCTTCAGCAGATGACCTCAGTGTCAGCTGGGTAAGCTCCGGACGTGGTTTATAAATCATCTTTGTTTGTTTTGTTCTATCATCAGAGGCCATGGCGGTGTTATGTTTTTTCTTCTAAATTAGAGGATGGGGGAGGAGTTAGGTAAGGTGGCAGGCACATTACTCTAATCCAGGCACTTAATGCCGGGGATCATGGCAGCTTCTTTGCGTTTTGTTCTGTTTCTTGAGTTTTGATGTTGCTAATTTACTGCTAAAAATAGAGGCAGTTTAACCCAGCATGGTGGGGAACACCTTTAATCCTAGCACTCAGGAGGCAGGGGCAGGTGGATCTCACTGAGTTCGAGACCTGGTCTACACAGTGAGTTCCAGGCCAGAACAAAATATCTACAGAGAGACTCTGTCTAAAAAAAAAAAGAAAGAAAGAAAGAAAGAAAGAAAGAAAGAAAGAAAGAAAGAAAGAAAGAAAGAAAGAAAGAAAATAGAAGCACCTTATTTTTTGTTATAATTTTTCTTTATTCTTGAGAATTTCATACAATAATGAAATATGACCATATCCACTTCCCATTTCCCTCCCTTTGAATCCCTGAAACATGTCCCCTCCCAACTTCATGTCTTTTATTTGCTTTATTTTTTGTTTTGTTTTGTTTTGTTTTTCCAGACAGGGTTGCTCTTTGAAGCCCTGGCTGTCCTGGAACTGACTCTCTAGACCAGGCTGGCATCGAGTTTACAGAGATCCACTTGCCTCTGCCTCCCCTGGGATTAGAGCCATACACCAACACACCCAGCCATGCCTTAAAAAAATGTATATATTGTATATGGGTGTTTTGCCTGCATACATGTCTATGCACCACATATGTGCCTATGGCCAAAGTGGCCAGAGGAGGGCACTGGACTCTCTGGGACTGGAGTTACAGATGGTTTGAGCTGCTCTGTAGGGGCTGGGAATCAAATCCTGGTCCTCTGGAAGAGCAGCCAGTGCTCTTAAGGGCTGATCCATTGTTCCAGCTGTCTCCCACCCCAAGCTTTTTTTTTTTTTTTTTTCTGAGACAAGGTCTCTCCATGTAGCCCGGGCTGTCGTGGAACTTGCTTTGTAGACCAGGCTGGCGTCAAACTCAGAGATCCTCCTGTCTCTGTTGGAATTACAAGTGTGCACCACCATGCCTGCTCACACCCCCCAAAATTTTTGATAATTGAAGAAGTCCAGCTAGTGCTGCCCATATATGCATGAGTGTGGGGCCGTCCACTGGAACATGGGGAGCTCATCAGTGGGAATATCCTCAAAAAAGAATGGGTCTTCCTACCCCTGGTAACTATCAACTTCTTTGAGCACCTCAATAAAGTGTGGGGCCTGGGGAGCACCTCCCCCATCTAGTCTGGAAGTCTTGTGCAGGTCACCACAGCGGCTGTGAAGTCATGAGTTCCGTGGTCACGGCAGGTCCAGAAGACAGCACTTCACAGTGCCCCTCCACACCCTCCAGCTTTTATGTCTTTCCACCTCCCCTCCTGAGATGGTCCCTAAAACTTGGTGATGGAGGGTTGATACAGACATCTCATTTGGGGGGGGGGGGTCCCCGCAAATGCTTACAGCCATCAGAGAAATGATCCAAGAGAGACAAGAAGGAAATCTGGTTCAGCACGACTTAGTTAGCTGGACTGGTTCAAACTTCTAGAGTCTGACACCAGGCCAGTTTATTTTAGACATACTTAAATCAAGCACAAATTTGGAAAAAGGTTTCTTGGTAATAATTATCCCAATCTCATGTGTTCAATAAAGCTTAAGGCATGAGTACATGAAAACTCTTTTGCAGAGTACACGTGACCTCTACCCTGAAGATGGGTTCTATAACTTAAAAGCCTGGGATCTGGTCTGGTCCCTGAGTAAGACAGCATAGAGGTCAGCAGGCCATGAAGCACATGTGACGACATCTTCCCTAAGGATGGGTTCTATTGACTGGGAAACAAGCTGAAGGTCTAGGGAAGGCGAGTCTGGGATAAACATTCTGAGGGTGTGGCCTGGCCCTACAGATAGCCCAGATCACCAGGCTGTTAACTACACCCACTCCCAGCTTCCTGGGTGGAAAACAGGTATGCGTCCCCTCCATTGAAGAGACAAGCCTGAGTGCTTAACATTCCTGGTTTCCCTCGTGCAGATCTGTGAGCTTGTGCCTTCTACAGGTTTTTATTTGTTTTTTTAAAAAATGATTATAAAAATTAGTTTCTTCAAAATCAATAACACTTTAACTGTAATTAACCACTTAAAACACATTTGCTCTTTGAACCAGATGTTTTTTGTTATTGTTTTGGGTGGTTTTTGTTTTGTTTTGTTTTGTTTGTTTTTCTTCTGAGATGGGGTTTCTTTGTGTAGCCCTACCTGTCCTGGAACTTGATCTGTAGCCCAGGCTGGCCTCATCCTGCCTCTGCCTCCTGATTGCTGGGATTAAAGGTGTGTGCTGCCACTGCTGGTTTGAACCAGAAGTTTTACTTCTAGATGATTAACTTACAAATACATCCCCACATGTAAGAAGTTATATATGCAAGCAAGGCTAATGGTACATGCTTGTAATTCCATCTCTGAGGTTCAGGAGTTCAAGGCCATCCTCTACCTGGTGTCTGTGGCTGGAAGTTTTCTCCGGTCTTGCCAGGCCCCTGCAGGCCCATGGCCCACTTATTAAATAATCACTCAGAAACTTATATTAATTATAACTGCTCGGCCATTAGCTTAGGCTTATTACTGACTAGCTCTTACATTTAAATTAACCCATAATTCTTATCTATGTTTAGCCACGTGGCTTGGTACCTTTTCTCAGTTCTGCCTTGTCATCTTGCTTCCTCTGTGTCTGGCTGGAGACTCTTGACTCAGCCCTTCTTCTTTCTAGAATTCTCCCCATCTGCTCACCCCACCTATACTTCCTGCCTGGCTATTGGCTAGTCAGCACTTTATTTATCAACCAATCAGAGCAACACATATTCACAGCATACAAAACGACACCCCACGGCAGGTGTCCAATCCTCACAATGGCCTTGCTATACCAGCTTCGGGTAGAGAAAAGTGGTCTAGCTGATTATGAGACCATTTGGAAATATCTAGGGAAACAAGCTTGCTGTCTATACAGGGTGATCCTGCTTTCCTGCACCAGCTCGAAGCTGAAGGTAGAGCCACGCCCCTCCTGTGCTTAGCATCATCCAGCAGATCAGTGACCTCCACACAGAGGGCACATCAGGATGCAGAGGTGCTGGAGCATTGGCTTTGGCCTCTCAT
This sequence comes from Peromyscus maniculatus bairdii, assembly GCF_049852395.1. Lineage (NCBI taxonomy): Eukaryota > Metazoa > Chordata > Mammalia > Rodentia > Cricetidae > Peromyscus > Peromyscus maniculatus. The sequence goes on from NC_134852.1 coordinate 110,180,484, forward strand.
TTCCCGGCCTTCTAATTTTTAAACACACACTTATTAATTACAGGATACATATATATGTATTTATTGCTTGTATATTTAAAGATTTGAAAATTTAGACGTACATACAAGCAGGTTCTTAGGAAGTCTGGGAGAAGAAAGGCAGGGAAACAAGAGAGGAAAAGGTAACCACCCTGACATCACTGTGTATCATAGGCCATCACAAGATCAAGCTCCTTTGGTCTTAGTCTCCTGTGTCTCAGGAGTCCAGGCATATGCCACTATGCTCTACTGGGTTTGTTTGTTTGCTTGGAATAAGGTCTCCCACAGCCCAGGAAGGTCTTGAACTCGCTGTGTGTCCGAGGATGACCTTAAATTCCTGATTTTCCTGCCTTTACCTCTTAAGTGTTGGTTAAAGGCACAGGCCTGCACCGGCTCATACCCTGGACTGTTTCTTTTTCTTCTGGTGCAGATTGAACTCGAGGCCTCACACGTTAGGCAAATGCTCTGAATTAAGCTATACCCCCCCTCCCCCCCACACACATTTAATACACAGAACACACACACACCACAACACACATATAACACACACCTCACAACACACATGTGTATACACCACATACATACCATACACACACACTCAACACATACAACACAAACACATACATTTTAAGACAGGATTACTGTGTAGCCTCTGTTGGTCTGGAACATGCTATATAGACCACACTGGCCTCAAAAATCATAAGAATCTACCTGCCTCTGCTTCCCACATGTGAAGATTGAAGGTATACATTACCATGCCTGACAATAACATATATTTTTTAATTATTTTACTACATTGATTTATGTATTGTGTGTGTATGTGCATGTGCACACAGGTGGAGGTCAGAGGACAACCTTTGGGGTCAGTTCTTTGCTTGCAAACATGGGTCATGGGGATTGAACTCAGGTCAATAGTAACAAGTGCCTTTCCCTGCTGACCAATCTTGCCAGTAATGCTTTGTAAATGTATAGCACCCCCATGCAGTATTGAGGCAAAAACACAACTCTCACCTCCAAGGAGAAAAGAAATCTTTTTTTTTTTTTTTTTGGACCCAAATAGGAATGAGCGTAACTCAGGAACACAGACTCGGGCTCCCTCAGACTCAGTGTTCTAACAGTAACGGGATCATGACATTTCATAGTAACAGAACAAAGAAAACCATAAACCCAGACAGCGGTTCAAATACGCTGTTGGAGACGTCAGGTAAGCTGTTAGAGCAAGACAGGCAGCCTCGGCTGCAGACCACGGATGCTATCTGATGACAAGCTCGGCCGGTTGGTCAGAGGAAGCTAATGGCCTGCTGAGCTAACACATTCCTAAAGGTTTCCTGTGATCGCCACAAGGATGTTGGGTTTGACGTGGAGGTAAGCAAAGAATGGCTATTAAAAGGACTAAAGATAGGCCAAAGTAAAGTATAATTAGGCTCTAGACCAGCAACATTTCAACCTCTCCACAATCACTGAGGTCCTAATCAGTAAATCAGCCTTCTAGAAGGTTCTTTATCAGGTTTGGTTTCTATCCAGGGACTTTCACTCATGGTTGCGTTGAGAAAGTGCACAAAACTTCCCATGTTTTTCTTTCATTAATTTCCTAACTTGTAGCCAGGTGGTGGTGGAGCACATCTTTGATCCCAACACTCAGGAGGCAGAGCCAGGTGGATCTGTGTGTGTTCGAGGCCAGCCTGGGCTACCAAGTGAATTCCAGGACAGACTCCAAAACTACACAGAGAAACCCTGTCTCAAAAAAGAAAACAAAAACCAAAAAAAAAAAGTCCTACCTTGTGTCAGGAGTAGTGACAAAGCCCTGTAATCTGGGGTTTGGGAACAACAGAGGGTCTGGAGTTCAAGGTCATCATTAGATACAAACTGAGGACAGTCTGGGCCTCATGAGACCCTGTCTCAAACAACACAAGACAATAAGAAAAGTCCTACCCTGACACTGCTCTCACCCTGACAGATTCACAAGGACTTGGGGGTGGGAGGGAGGGAAAAGGAGGCTTGGGAGGGGGGAATTCTGTGACTCTAGCCACACTTCAGGGCAGAGTGTCTCAGCCTTAGCCCTGGGGACACTTGGCTTATCTCACCATACAGATGAAGCTCTGGGATGAAGTCTCAGAAATGGGATGGCTGACTCAAGGAGAAAGCAGATTCAATTTTCTTTCTTTCTTTTTTCTTTTTTTTTTTGTTTTTGTTTTTGTTTTTGTTTTTGTTTTTGTTTTTCAAGACAGGGTTTCTCTGTGTAGCTTTGTGCCTTTCCTGGAACTCACTCTGTATCCCAGGCTGGCCTCGAACTCACAGAGATCTGCCTGGTTGTGCCTCCCAAGTGCTGGGATTAAAGGCGGGCGCCACCACCGCCCAGTGTGGATTCAGTTTTATCTAATTAATTTTATGCTTGTTTCCTGACTAGCTCTATGAAAGAGAAAGGGGTTTGTTTGTTTTAAGACAGGGTCACTGGATTGGCGAGATAGCTCAGCAGTTAAGAGCACTGTAGCCAGACAGATAGATGGTGGTGGCACACGCCTTTAATCCCAGCACTCAGGAGGCAGAGGCAGGTGGATCTCAGTGAGTTTGAGGCCAGCCTGGTCTACAGAGCAAGTTCCAGGACAGCCAGGGCTGTTTACACAGAGAAATCCCATCTTGAAAAACAAAACAAAACAAACAACAACAACAAAGAGCACTAGTTGATCTTCCAGAGGACTTGGGTTCAAATCTGAACACCCACACGGTGACTTACAATCATTTGTAATTCCAATCCTAATGGTCTAACACCCTCTTCTGGCCTCTGTAGACAACAGGCGTACCCATGGTACACACACTTACATGCAGTCAGAACACTCATACATATAAAATAAATACAATTTTAAAAGACAGGGTCACATACAGCCAAGGCTGGCCTAGAACTTGATAAATATCTGAGGATGACCTTGAACTTTTTTTTCTTTTATTGATTATTTAGGAATCTTACATTATGCACCCAGATTGTGCTCACCTCCAAGTCCTCCCATGTTCATCCCCCACCTCCATGACTCACCCTGCCAACACACACACACACACACACACACACACACACACACACACACACAAAACATCCATTTCCAGTTGTCCATATACTAACTGGAGCATGGTCAAAGTCCTAATGGCCAGCCCCCCAAGGGAAGGTGTATCTTTCTCCACCTCCACTCCAGCCAGAAGCCATCATTTGTGGAGAGCTATGCAGTGACTGGTGAGGGGTAGGGCCAGCTCTCCCTGGCCCATGCCACCACCAGATGGGGACAGGTCAGCATGGCTCATGGACATCAGAAGCTTCAGGCAGCAGCCCAGGCCACGGACCTCTTCATGGCCCTCGGTGGCTGTACAGACCATGGCCTCAACAAGGCCTCCAGAGGCTAAACATGCCACTCACATCCAGATGTTCCCATCCCACCTGCAAGCAGCAAATCCTGAGGAGATCACCAAGGTGTCAGTCAGTGGCCCAGACAACAAATATCCACAGGAATCTCAGGCTTCATCATGTCTGGGGCAGCAGAATGGACCACAGGTACCATCATGGCCTCTGGTGGCATCATGGACCACAGTGGTCCTTGCAGGAGGTCCAATCCAGAAAGTGAAGCTTTCCTCATCTCCATTGTTGCCCAGAGCCAGGGCAATTGCATGTCCAGGCAGAAGGTTCTGGGGCTGAGTCTACATCTGTATAAGCTCCAGGTTGCTGCACAGCACGCCACTACCCTTCCTGGGCAAAGATAGCTTTCTGACCTCAGGCCTCTTTCTCACCTGTCACCACCACCATGTCTCCATTTCATCCTCTATTTTTTGAACTGCTAATCCTCCTGCCCCTGTCTTCCACATGCTGGGGTTACAGGCGTGAAGCTACCTTGCCTGGTTTATGTGGATGCTGAGGACTGAGTCTAGGGCTTCATGCATACTAGGTAAGTATTCTAACAACTGAGCTACTGTTAAAACTGAAAATTTTAAGGAAGATCAAATCCATGACTGTCTAATTAAAGTAAGCTATATTTAAATACTGGCCGGGATGATGGACACTGGGCAGGCCCTTACCTGGGATTCCCAGAGAATGCACTGAATTAGGTTAGTCAGGCACTTACAAAGGCAAAACCCATAACTCATACTTCCCGCCTTTTCCCACTCGAGGGCAAGCATACACCCTGATGTACTTCCTGCCTATATACCTCCCGCTTATGTGTGATCAAGCATATCCTGTGCAGTTGGGGCAACCAACCTTGTTTACTGAAGTGAAAACACGTGGCTTGTTGTCATACATGTACAATAGCCCCCAGCGGTCCAGGAAGTCATCTATCCTTGGGCAAGTAGGTCACGCAGGTTCGAGGCATTTCCCTTTTATAGATCTCTTAAGCACAGCAATTCAAACGTAAAACCCAACTTCAGGCACCACACTGCATTCCCAGTCCAAGAGAGAATGGATTTTAAAATAGATTTATATTTGTGTGGGTCTGTGTCCTGTGTGTGTTCAGGTGCTCCTGGGGGCCAGAGGAGGGTGTTGGGTCCCCGGTTCATGCCCACATTTTGGCACCAGATGAATGAAACAAAGAAGTAAATGGAGGACATGACTGACTGCTCCTAAGGGGCTGAGATTTTTATTATAGATAGAAAGGGGAGCACAGGCAGAGGTGTCCGTGACAGTCCAGACTGAACACGCCTGGCCGACTGAACCGGGCCATGTGAGGAGACGGGGAGATGCAGGGACCAAGAGGCCAGGAGCAAGCCAGGAGACCAGAAGGCCAAAGGTTAAAAAGGAATAGCAACCAAGCTGGCTGAGACTGCATAGGGAAGAGCACCTAGGGGAAGGGCAGCCCAGCCCCTCGCTGGAGCGCCTAGGGGAGGGGGAGGGGCACCTGGGATGACTCTGTGCTCCTAGGCATCTCAGTTAGCCATTTGTCCTCAGTGTGAGGTCTAACGGGATCCACTGGAGGTGCACAATGTGGGTGCTGAACCATCCTGTTAGTCATGAAACAGAGGACTGTGTGTGTGTGTGTGTGTGTGTGTGTGTGTGTGTGTGTGTGTGTGTGTGTGTGTGTGTGTGTTATGAGTGCTCTACATGTACACCTGCCAGAAGAGGGCATCAGACCCTATTATAGATAGTTGTGAGCCACTGTGTGTGTGGGAGTTGAACTTGGGACCTCTGGAAGAACAGCCAGTGCTCTTAACCACTGAACCATCTCTCCAGCCCTGAGGACTTTTTTGTTTTTGGTTTTTGAGACAGGGTTTCTCTGTGTAGCTGCATTAAAACTCACTCTGTAGACCAGGCTGGTCTTGAATTCACAGAGATCCGCCTGCCTCTGCCTCCCACGTGCTGGGATTGAAGGTGTGCACCATCACTGCCCGGCTGACACAGGGGACTTTTAAACTTTGGTTCTTGCTGTGTTCCCAGCACTTCAAATAAGCCTTGGACAGAACAGGTGCTCAAGAACAGATCCGGAAATGAGTCAACTGGAGATGGGGCTGGGTCCATCACAGTGCCACCTGCTCTGTCACCTTCCTGAAAGGCTCAGATTCACGGAGAGCCTTCAAGACAGCAGATGCTTCCACCATCTCCTTCAGAAACCCAAAGTCCAGAGTGTCCAGTTGTTCTGACTGTTCTCTCCCTCTGTTCCCCTTACTTCCCTCAGGAAGACAGTCAGCAAAATGCCTGCTAGGCACCTGGTACTTTTCACCTCTATGTGCCCTCCCCTGACTACGGTCTCATCTTTTCTTAAAAATTTTCATTATTTTCAATCATGTATATGTGTGTGGGGGTGTGCCCATGAGGACAGGTGCCTGCAGAGGCCAGAGGCATCAGATCCTCAGGAGCTAGAGTGACAGGTGGTTGTGAGCTACCCAAAGTGGTGCTGGGCACTGAACTGAGGTCCTCTGCAAGAGCAGTACATGCTTTTAACTCCTGAGCATCTCTCCAGCTCTCAGTTTCCTCTCTTAAAACACAAAATCACTGGGCAGTGGTGGTGCACGCCTTTAATCCCAGCACTCGGGAGGCAGAGCCAGGCGGATCTCTGTGAGTTCAAGGCCAGCCTGGTCTCCACAGTGAGTTCCAGGAAAGGCGCAAAGCTACACAGAGAAACCCTATCTCGAAAAACCAAAAAACCAAAAACAAAACAACAAACCACAAAAAAATCTACACAATCACCAAATGCATAAAGAGAGAGAAAGTGGGATTTTTCAGAAAGGAACTCATACTGTCCCTGGTGGCACGTGTCTGCCATTTCAGACCCTCAGGAGGTTCAGCCAAGAAGATTGGAAGTTCAAGACCCACAGGGGCCACAGAGCAAGCGAGAGGTTGGTCTGGGATACTTACAGGGACCCTGACTTAAAATAAAAGATGAAAAGAAGGGGTGGGGTTTGTAGCTTAGTTGGTAGGATGTAAACAGTAAGCAGGAGGCCCTAGGGTTGACCTTTAGTATCACAGAAAACAAACAAAATTAAGCTAGATGGCACAGGACTATAATGGCCACACTTAGAAGATGGAGGCAGGAGTTCAAAGTCATCCTCAACTACATAGAGAGTTAGAGGCCAGCCTGGGCTAAGTGAGACTGGGTCTCGGTTGGTCAGTTAGTCATTAAGTCATTCATTCATTCAGTCAGTCAGTCGTCAAGGACTGGGGATGTAGCAGAGCACCAGCCTAGTGCCAGATATGAGGAGGAAGGCAGCTTCTTTTCAGATAGCCAGACAGGAGAGAGAGGTCCAGCAGAGTGAGTGCCCCGCAGACAGGAGGCAGCAGCCTATCTCAGAGGAAGGAACATCTACAATGTGGCAGAACCAGCTCGGAACCCTTCACAGACAGTGAATGCAAGGGCGGGACTCAAAGCTGGAAATTTAACTCAGAAGCTGTGCGTCTTAGGTTTTTATTTTTTATTATTATTAGATTTTTTAAAATTAGATTTATTCATTTTTTTATTTGTGAGTGTTTTGCCTGAGTGTATGTTTGTGATCTTAATCACTGAGCCATCTCTCCAGCTCTGTTTATTATTATCATTATTTTCTTTTTTTGGTTTTTCGAGACGGGATTTCTCGGTGTAGCTTTGGAGCCTGTCCTGGAACTCATTCTGTAGACCAGGCTGGCCTCGAACTCACAGAGATCCTCCTGCCTCTGCCTCCCGAGTGCCGGGACTAAAGGCATGTGCCACCACCGCCTAAGTTTTAAAAGGCCGTGACTCACCAAGATGACTATCAGCTTTGCTCTGAAGGCCACTGACCACCGGCCCTTGCTCTCCTCGCTTCCTGGTCCCACCCTCAACCCCAGTGAAATATCTTGGGCTTTATCTTTTCCTGGGCTTGCCCCTCCTATTTTATCTCCTAACCAACCAAAGTCCCCTACAGTCTACCAGACAGAAGTCTCTCAACCCAATTCCTAGTTTACACACAGGCCAGAGCCAATCAGGCTCATGCCCTGGGCAGAAAAGGACCCAGGCAAGAAGGCTTGGCTAGCAATTCACTCTTGAGTCCCCTTGCAGGTTACTGAAAGCTGCTTCCCACCGTCATTAAGACTCGCCCTCACTCTGCTATCCTTCCTGGCCATTCTTCAAGATGATGAGACAATAAACCCGGGCGCAGTGGGTTCAGAAGGGTGAGTTTCAGGGACACTGCTGATTTCCCCTTTTCCATGCTAACTGAAGCCCCCTGAGATATAGGTTCTGTCACGTCAAAGAACCCTGCAACAACAGCATACATGAGGGCCTAGCCTTAGTCCCTAGTAGCACACATAAGTGTACACACACACACACACACACACACACACACACACGCACGCACGCACGCACGCACGCACGCACGCACGCACGCACGCACGCACACACGCACACACGCACGCACGCACGCGCTGGGAGTCAAAGGTAGCACTTCTCTTTAACCCCAGCTCTTGAGAGGCAAAGGTAGGCATAGCTCTGAGTTTGAGGCCAGCCTGGTCTACATGGAGAGTTCCAGGCTGGTCACACAGTGAGAAACTGTTTCAACAAAAGCAAACAAAACCAAACACCAAGAAACTTACTGAAGGCGTGAGCAGTAACTGTGCCAGGCCCCCTGCTGGCAGCTGGATGGGTTTTAACACAGGGGCGGCGCCTGCGTGCTCAGTGACCTTTCCTAGTGGATTCTGTTGTGGCCTGTGACCTTGGTCTTGCTGAGATGCTTCAAAGCCTTATTAAGAATGTCTGGGTCCCCATGAAACCCTACTATACCCAGGCTTACCAGGAAATTTGGGTAGGAATGGGGTTAATGACCTTCATCGTTTATAAAATCAGGAGTGCTGATAAAAGAAATAAAGCTTTGAAAGGCTCCAGTCCTGCACCTGCCCAAGGCCATCATTAACCGATCGCTGAGTCCACTCACGATGAATCCCGTCAGCTAAACCAAAGCAAGCTGTGTTAGATGGGAACAGGGAACATCGCTGTGCACTTACCTAAGTACCATTTACAACGAGGCATTAATAAATGTATGTGAGCAGTACCGCTCCCTGCGGATCCTCCTCCCTGCTTCCCCTGAATAAGTCCTCCGTAGTGCAGAGGCTCCATCAGAACCTCTGAGCCACCCTCCATGGGAAACCGAGGAAGGAGCAGCAGTGTGTGCTGCATAGAGATTGGTCATTGGTGTCTAGATACAAACTGATTCCAATATTCTATAATTGTTCATTAAACAGTTTTGTCTCTGCCTAGCATCTTGCTTCTCTGATCTTGTTTTCATATTTTGGGAAAGAAGATGTTAATTATCTTAAGGGCTAACGTAAATTTTTTATGAGGGTCAATAAGAAGGTAAGGGGAAAACAAAACATTAAATTGTGAAATGCTGAAATAAGAGCATGAAACAAGCTTGGTGGCACACCACTCATCCCAACCAGAGCAGGGAGGAGCACAAGTTCTGGAGTTCAAAGCCAGCGTGAGCTGCTGAAACCCTGTCTCAAAAAAGTGTTTAAAAAGTAAATGGAAAGGGGCTGGAAGATGATCCACATCAAGCAGCTTACACATACTTGCTGACTCCGGCTCCAGGGGATCCAGCACCCGATTTCTCTTTGGGCATCCATATACATATAACACGCATACATACCCATTAATAAATATTACAATGGAAAGAAAAAGGATTTAAGGCAGGGCTGGAGAGATGGCTCAGAGGTTAAAAGCACTTGCTGCTCTTGCATAGGACCCAGGCTTGGTTCCCAGCACCCACCCACATGAGGGTTCATAACCATCTGTAACCCCAGTTCCCAGGGATTCAAAAGCCCTCTTCTGACATCCCTGGCACCAGGCATGCATGCAGTGCACACACATGCATGCAGGCAGAACATGCACACACAAAAAATAAACTTGTTTTGTTTTGGTTTTTCAAGACAGTGTTTCTCTGTGTAGCCTTGGCTGTCCTGGAACTCACTCTGAAGCCCAGGCTGGCCTTGAACTCACAGAGATCCACCTGGCTCTGCCTCCTGAGTACTGGGATTAATGTGTGTGTGCTACTACACTCAGTTTAAAATAAATAAGTCTTTTAAAAAATTAAATAAGCCAGGTGTGGTGTCACACACCTTTAATCCCAGCGTTTGGGAGGCAGAGGCAAGTGGGTCTCTGTGAGTTCAAGGTTAGCCTGGTCTACAGAGTGAATTCCAGGACAGCCACGACTACATAGTGTGATCCTGTCTTGAAAAAAACAGAACTAATAATAATAATAATAACAATAATAATAAATTAAATAAATAACTTATCAGCCAAACATGGTGGCCCAGGCCTGTGATCCCAGGACCTGGGAGTGGATGGAATTTAAGGCTTGTAGGCATCAAGGTTAACCAAGAGGTCACCTGTCAAAAGGACTGTTGTTGATTGGTTAACTTTTGGCTTCAGGTTTCTGGGTGTGGCTGTTGACTTCTGTCCGAATCACCTGAGTAACTACAGGAAACTTGACCCTTCTGAGAACAGGCATTCCTGCCGGGTTCCTCAGGGAACACTCAAGGCAGTATCAAGGCTTCCCTGGGCTTTCTAGATTCCTTGGGAGTTATGAGGGAGGAGATGAGGCTGACATACAGAGCCATACAGACCCAGGTGCAAATTCTGGCCCAACAACTGAGTTGCAATGAAGTCTTGGGCAAATCAGACCAAAACTCCCTTCATCTCCTGCTCCTGCTGCCCTCCCCACCCCCAACCAGCCACCCTAATAAAAAGAGAAAAAAGAAAAGAATAAAGTCCAGGACCCACGACTCAGGTTTGGCCAGAAGGCCAGATTCTGCTGCAGCAGGTAGCTCAAGACCAGCTACCTCCAGCATCTCCACAGCCAAGGGGTTCTATGGCAAAGCCTAGACTCTGTGGCTATGTGTTATTTCTGAGGGTCTTTTGTGGTTACAGCTCCAAATAGCTTTTCATTCCTCATTTAAACTTCCTGAACTTTAGAGAGGCCCAGATATAAATTATAGCACAGTTTGAGTGTCTTTAATCTGGCCTGACACTCTTGTATCCATCGTGTGTGTAACCAGAGGGGGCTCTTAGTAAACTTAGGTAAACAGAGAACTGAGGAAGGCCTCTGGATGTTGGACACCTGGCCCATGTTTATGCTGGAGCAGGGTATCCTGAACATCTACATTGACTGGACCACCAAGGAATGGGCCTTCAGGAACTAAATAAACTGGAGATGCTGTTGACTCTAAAGAAATGGAAGATTTGAGAATGGCTGAAACAGCCTCAACTGGAAGACTGTCCAACGGTTGCTTGAGAAAGCACCAGCAGCTAAGACAGGGATCTGGCCTTCAGCAGGAGCAAACCACATCTACAGAGTTTGGTAGAAAGGAAATGTAGCTCTGGCCCCTAACGTGGAGATGTCCACATGGAGTCCACACAGCCCAGAACTCAGGGCAGTCTGTAGACTTCATTAGATCTGAATCATAACCATAAAGAAAGAAAGATGTGCACGTGCATGTGCACACATATAAATACATAACACACTCCACACAACCTCACATGTACACACACACACCAATGACATTTATAATAACCATTGAAGCTGAGGGATAGGTATGGTGGTTCAGTTTTGCTCTTCCTTTTTTTTTTCTTTTTCTTTCTCGAGACAGGGTTTCTCTGTGTAACGGCCTGGCTGTCCTGGAAATCACTATGTAGACCAGGCTGGCCTTCCTCTTCCTCCTGTGCTGGGATTAAAAGTGTGCACCAATGCTACCTGGTTTTTTAAAAAAATTCCTGCATATGTTTATGTTTTTCTATATGAAAGTAAAATAATGTCCAAAAAAAGAAGAAAACGAGATTTTTTTCAGATGTTTGTATCAAATGCTTCATTTTTCTTACATGTCATCAATTGTTTAAAAAAAAGCCACATGATCATATTTGAATTACAAGCTTGCGGTACAGTTTTATGTTGTTAGGCTTTAGAAGGCTCTTGTTGTCTGGTTCTGAGCAGCCTCACACTCCTGTGTGGTTCACTTTGTAGTTCACTCAGGATTCCCGGCCTTTGCTTCCTGAATGCCAGACTTCCAGGTATGTGCTTTCATGCCTGTTCACTTCGTTTTTTCTTCAAGTTTCTTGGCACCTTTCCCAATTCTTTTTGAGAGAAGAAGTGTATGTTTCTTGACTCTAAGAGGAAGAGTTTCTTACACGATATATTTCTTTGTCTTAACAGCATTATTATGGGAGCTTTCTGTTTTCTTGTTCTGATTGAAATCGAATTCAGCTCCTACTATAAGGTTTCTTTCAGTTTGTGTCTGCGCTGGTTACATCGTTCTTTGGTAACTATGTATCTCAGACTAGAATCCACAGAGGCAGTACCTGCAACAGTGTATTTGTTTCCTGTTACTGTAACAAAACGCCCGAAGCCGGTTGTTTTATAAAGAAGCTTGTTTAGTTCACAGTTCCGGAGCTTCAAGAATGTGGTGCTGTTTGCAACAGTTCTGCTGAGGACTTCCAGGCAAATGGCCTCACAATGATAGGAATGGGGGGGGGGGGGGGAAGAGCGATCACCTGGAAAAGCAGAAAGCCAGAGTGACTTGGGGCTCAGGCTCTGGCTTTTACACATAACAACGCACTCTTTGGAAATCTAAGTAATTTAAGGCCCTTTAAGAAATTCTTCAACTTTTTTGAGAACGATGATCTAACCACCCCCACTAGGCCTCATCATCTCCCAACATGGCCACACTAGGCAACCAACTTCCCTATCTTGAACCCTTGGGGAACACCCTCAAACCACATAGGAACCATAGGAAGGGACGATAGTGAGGGGAGCTGAGGACATGGTAACAGGGGAGGAGGGTGAGATGGAGGACAGAGCTAAGAGGGAAGTATTTTCTCCTGGAGACAAGCTTCAGCCTGGTCCTGAGAAATTCTAGTTTGTCACACCTGGAGACAGGGCCAGCGACAGTAGCAGGCCTTGGAGAACTAGGCCCAGCGGGGGTCTGATTGGTCCACCAGTGCCAGCTCCAGCACCATCCACACCTACCCACAGATCTCAGACCTGACTAGCACCGCTTTGCCTAGAGAGCTTGCTCACATGCAGGTGGCTGGGCACACTTCCACAGTTTCTGACTCAGAGGGGTGGGGGTGCTGAGCATATGCTCTTCTAGTATGTTCCCAGGTTCTCCCAGAACTATACTTTCCAGGCAACAGTCCACTGATTCCTCTCCTTTGATTTCTTTAATGTTATTGTTGCTGTAATAATAATTAATAATAATTATTATTATTTTATTTAATAATGATTATTATTAATGTGTTTGTTTACTTGGTATGTATGTTTGGGCATGCACACTCATGCAATGGTCCATGTGTGAGGGTTGGAGGGAACTTGGAGAAGTCAGTTCTCTCGCGCCCTGTAGTGTCTAGGATCGTCAGGCTTAGGGACAAGCACCTTGATCTGACGGGCTGTCTCTCCTGCCCTTTCCCTTTGCTTTCCTGGACTACAAACTCAAGGTAACTTTTGCAACTAGAGTCTAAGTGGAGCTAAATAGAACGGTACACCTTCAATCCCAGTATTTGAGAGTCAGAGGCAGGAGGATTTCTCTGAGTTCAAGGCTAGCCTGGAGAGAGAGAGAGAGAGAGAGAGAGAGAGAGAGAGAGAGAGAGAGAGAGAGAGAGAGAGAGACAGAGAGCCACTGCCCAGCTCCTTTTTTTTTTTTTTTTAAATTTATTGCTAGGCGGTGCTATTGCATGCCTTTAATCCCACCTAGCACTTAGGAGGCAGAGGCAGGCAGATCTCTGTGAGTTCGAGGCCAGCCTGGTCTGCAGAGAGAGTTACAGGACAGCCAGGGCTATACAGAGAACCCCTGTTTCAAAATACAAATAAACAAGCAAACAAATAAATAAATAAGGAATTTAAAATTTAAAGTTAAGTGAAAGAAATATCTGACAGTTTTGTAAAGCATTAATCGAGTTTTTCTTTTCTTTCTTTCTTTCTTTTTTTTTTTTTTTTTCCGTTTTTTTGAGACAGGGTTTCTTTGTGTAGCCCTGACTGTCCTGGAACTCACTCTGTAGATCAGGCTGGCCTCAAATTCACAAAGTATGCCTGTCCCTGCCTCTGCTTCCTGAGTGCTTGGATTAAAGGCGTGCGCCGCCGCCGCCGCCGCCGCCGCCGCCGCCGCCGCCACCGCCACCGCCACCACCACCACCACCGCCACCGCCGCCACCGCCGCCACCGCCGCCACCACCAGCCCGCTTAATTTTTTTTAAAAGTGATTTATTTATTTTATGTACATTTGTGTTTTGCCTGCATGTATGTCTGTGTGAGGGTGTGGAATCCTCTAGAACTGGAGTTACAGACGTTGTGAGCTGCCGTGTGGGTGCTGGGAATTCTGGAAGAGTAGCCTAATGGGATAAATCCACAGAGTCTACTTGATGGTCAAAGGAATTTATTCCGGGGTTAACTCACAACCAGAATAATGGAGTTGGTCGTGGAATCCTGGAGGGTGGGGCACGGGCCAACTGTGGTTCTCAGGAGAGCTGTGCCTTGATCCGCACCAACATTCAAGACCATGAGGTAGCGAAGAGAAGAGAGAGCATCCCATGTCTTAAGGGTCCCTGGTGACCACGCCCAAAGGGCAGGTACCTAGCAGCTACCTGCTGCTTCATTAGGGGCGGAGCTTCAGGGCATGGCACAACCACCCACCCACTACAGTAGCCAGTACTCTTAACTGCTGAGCCATCTCTCCAGGCTTTCCCCCTCCCTAATTCATATGTATTTGTGTGAGGGGCAGGTGCATGTGATTGAGCACAGGTGCCCAAAGAGGCCAAAAGAGGGCACTGGATTGTGAGGAGCTGTGGAGTTCTAGGAAGTGCTTGTAACTTGGCCAGCATGGATGCTGGGAACTGAACTCTAGACCTCTGGGAGAGTAGACAGTGCTCTTAACTACTGAGCCATCTCTCCTGACACCCATCAGGCATTTTGTAGAATGTCCCTACAAAAGTTTGGAATTTTTCTTGTGATCTCCCCTTGGTTAGGAGAAGGGCCCAACTCATCTGGTGACAGGAGGCACCACTTGATTACAGAAGTCACTACCAAGTCTCTTCACCTTGGTTTTTTTTTTTTTTTTTTTAGGGTTTTGAAACAGTGCACCATCAGCCCAGGTTGGTATTGAACTTGAAATGTGGCAGAGGAAAGCCTTGAACTCCTGACCTTCCACCTCTAGTCACCCAAGTGCTGGGATTACAGTGCTAACTTCCTCTATGTGTTTATTTACTCATTTAGATCACTATGGGTTCATGTTTATTTATTTTAGACTTTGGGTTCTAGCCCAAGACATTATTCATTTTATTGCTCAAATTGTTCCACTGCTGGCTGTTGAGAATTTGTTCCGTTTGGTTTCTGAATCCTGCTAACACGCCTCATCCTAAGTTTTGCTTTCTGGCAATTGCCTCTAAATGTTTAAAAATCATGCTTTTTGTTTGTTTGTTTGTTTGTTTGTTTGTTTGAGCCCTCCTATTTTTCATTTCTCTGAAACCTTATGTTACCGGATTGATCCTTTTTATTAGCAATTCTCTCTGTTTTTGTGGGTGCAGGATAATATCATCTGAAAGTTTCTAGTCATAATATCGGGAGTAGTGAGTTCAAGGCCAACCTGGGCTATGTAAAATCCTGTCTCAAAAAACAAACAAACAAAAAAACCAAAGAAAAGCAGCTTTAATTTTTTCTGCTTTTAGCCATTGTAGCTTGTACCAAAATGTCACTAATGTGTATATACTTCAAGCTACATAGACCAAGCTAGCCTCATAGAGACCTGCCTGCCTCTGTCTTCTGAGTCCTGAGATCAAAGACCCATGCCACCACACCATAGCTTTGCTTTTAGAATGCCGTGAGTTTGAGTTATATTTGCATGTGTGCTTGTAACTAAGTTTTCCAGGCTTTGTTTTAAGAAAAATTCCGATAATTTAAATCCAATGGTGCCAGCTGTGGTAAGGTGCAGCTGTGATCTCAGTTGTTCAGGAGGCCAAAAGCGCATTTATTTATTCGTTGTGTGTGTGTGGGGGGGGCATTTGTGCACACCACAGCACACGTGGAGGCCAGAGGACAACTTTCAGAACTCAGTGTTCATCTTCTACCCTGTGGGTTCTGGGGGTGGAACTCAGGCCATCCGACTTGTCAAGTGCCCTTACTCTATGAATCATCTTGCCCACTCCCAACTTCTTGTATTTTTATTTTGTTTTGTTTTTTACTTTTTATAGTTCAAGGATTAAACACAGGACTTTACACATGCTGGGCAGTCCCTTAACACTGAACTCCACTCCGGTCTCAATGTTTTGTATTTAAGGACTACATACAATGTGTCTTCTTATTACAATCAGAAGAGGCTGTATGAACTGCATCATAGTAATCCCACCGACGACCGACCCACTTGCAGCTACTATTCTATATTTTAAAACCCCATAGTCAGGCTTGGTGCAGATGCCTATAATCCCAGCATTTGGAAATGGCTCAAGAGATCAGGGATTCAAGGTCAGCCTTGACTACATAAGACCTTGTCTTGGGGCTGGAGAGATGGCTCAGAGGTTAAGAGCACTGGCTGTTCTTCCAAAGGTCCTGAGTTCAATTCCCAGCAACCACATGGTGGCTCACAACCATCTATAGTGAGATCTGGTGCCCTCTTCTGGCCTGCAGGGATACATGCAGACAGAACACTGTATACATAATAAATAAATAATTTAAAAAAAAAAAAAAAAAAAAAAAGACCTTGTCTCAAAAGCAAAACTAAACGGAAAAAACAAACAATCCCCCCAAAAGAAACCCAACTCAAACCAAACCAAAATAGAAACAAAGTTTTAACCCCACAAAAATGTTATTTTGGCATGTAATAGTTCCAAGTGTATAAGGTTGACAAGATGGGTCACTGTGTCTGGCTAGTAAAGGCACTTACCTTTCAGCTGGGATGGAGATGTAGTGCAGTGTTGGAGCACTTGCCTGGCATGTGACAGGTCTGTCTACCCAGCCTGCAAAACAAATAAAACACATCTCAGGGACTCAGGCTTATTTTTCTCTGTTGTAGAATATTAGTTTAAGATGTGTTACATTCATTTATGCTGTGGAATATTTGTTTAATGATGCAAAGATGTGCTGTATTCTCTTATGTTGCATTTGTTTAATTCTGTGGAGCTATGTTACTTTGCCTGTCTAAAACACTTGATTGGTCTAATAAAGAGCTGAACGGCCAATGACTAGGTACGAAAGGGATAGGTGGGGCTGCCAGGTAGAGAGAATAAATAGGATGAGAAATCTAGGCTTGAGAGAAAAGGAGGAGAGGAGGACACCAGGGGCCAGCCACCCACCCACACAGTCAGCCATGGAGTAAGAAGGAAAGAAAGATATATAGAATAAAGAAAGGTAAAAAGCCCAGAGGCAAAACATAGTTAAAGAGAAATTGGATAATTTAAGTTAGAAAAGGGCTAGAAAGAAGGCAAGCTAGGGCCGGACATTCATAAATAAGAATAAGTCTCGTATTTATTTGGGAGCTGAGTGGCAGATCCCCAAAGAGTAAAAATCAAATCAAATCAAAACAAACAAACAAAAAAAAGCACCTTTTTTTTAAGACAGGGTTTCTCCGTGTAACCCTGGCTGTCCTGGAACTCATTCTGTACACCAGGCTGTCCTCTGCGTCTCAAATACTGGGATTAAAGGAGTATGCCACCATCACCCTACTGGGACTCCTTGGACTTTGTGTGTGCCTGCATATGTCATACACACCCCAAATAAATAAAATATAATAAAACAAATTAAACAAAATACTTAAGTTTTTTGGTTGTTTATACATTATCCTTTCCAGAAATCTTTGCTTACTTCTAAACTTCTATCCTTTTTTATTTTTGTTTTCTGAGACAGTCTGTCTATGTAGCCCTGCTGGCTGTCCTGGAACTCTCTATGTAGAGCAGACTGACCTCAAACTCACGGAAATCTGCCTGCTTCTGTCTCCTGCATGCTGGAATCAAAGGCATGAGCCACACTCATCTTTCTATTTTTTTTTTACATTAAATTTTTTAAAGATTTGTTTTGTTTTATTTTATGTGTATGGGTGTTTTGCCTGGATGGTTGGACATGCACATTGTGCACTCTTGGTGCCTGCAGAAGAAGGCATCATATCCCCTGGAACTGGAGTTACAGATTGTTATGAGCCACCATGTGGGTGCTGGGAACTGAATTCAGGTCCTCTGCAGGAGCAGCACAAGTTCTTAACTGTGGAGTCACCTCTCCAGTCTGCTGTGGAATAATCCTCTTGTACACTGTAAGGATTTGTCACTTGAATTGGTTTAATAAAATGCTGGTTGGCCAGTAGCCAGGCAGGAAGTATAGGCAGGGAGACCAAACTAAGGATGATGGGAAGGAAAAGGGTAGAGAGCAGACCCAGTCAGACCCAGAGGGAGCAGGAGATAAACATGCCATGCTGATAAAGGTACCACCACATGACAAAGCATTAATAGAAATATGGGTTCATCTAAGTGTAAGAGCTAACTAGTAACAAGCATGAGCTATCAGCTGAGCATTTATAAGTAATATTAAGTCTCTGAGTCAGTTATTTGGAACTGGGCAGTTGGGACAAAAAAAAAAAAGTCTAATTACACCAGTCTCAAATCTCTAGCCTTCTGTCTAATGTCATTCCTTTTCATCCCGAAGAGCTTCCTTGAACACTCTACTCACTGCTAGTCTGAGAGTGAGGAATGGTCTCTGCTTTCATTTCTCTGCAGGCACATCTTGACTTAAGTGGGCCCACAGGATTTATTTGGGTTTTGATTTGAGTACTGTAATGGTAGTATTCTGTTATCTTGGCCTCTTTGGCTTCTGAGAAGTCAAACCCAACAGGCTTGTTCTCTTTTTCTATTTGCTATTTGCCTTCTTGTGGCTTTCAGGTTTTTCTCTTTTTCTGGCTTGCAGCTGCTTGGCTATGATGTGCTTGGGTCTTTTCCTTTTTTTGTTTTTTTGTTGTTTTTGTTTTGTTTTTCAAGACAGGGTTTCTCTGTAGCTTTGGAGCCTGTCCTGGACTAGCTCTGTCAACCAGGTTGTCCTCGAACTCACAGAGATCTGCCTGCCTCTGCCTCCTGAATGCAGGGATTAAAAGTGTGTGCCACCGCTGCCTGGCTTCGTCAGCTATTTGTGAAGAGCATTCCTTTTGTTCTAACAGGTAATTAAATCATAGGCTGGTCATCTTGAACTTGTGAATTTTTAAAAATGTTTTTCTTTTAGTGACTATTTCAATTTTAATTATTTGTTTTTAATGAACAGTTTAGAAAAGACACTTGTGACGGTGCATGTGTGTAGAAGGAAGTTTCTCTGTGTCCCGCCCAGCCTTGTGGTGGAATGAGTCTCTCCCACCCACGGTCCCACAGCTGCTTATAAAATAATTACGCAGAGGCTTATATTAATTACAAACTGTATGGCCTATGGTTTCAGCTTCTTGCTAGCTAGCTTTTTCATCTCAAATTAACCCATTCCTACTAATCTATATGTTGCCACATGACCATGGTGTTACCGGTCTGCTGGCATCCTGTTGCTCTTTTGGCAGTGGGCTCGGGTCTCCCCAGACTCTACCCTTCTTCTCTCTACATCTCTGCTTGGATTTCCCACCTGGCTGTAAGCTTTCTTGCCATAGGCCAAAACAACTTTATTTATTATCAAATGGGAGCCACACATATTCACTACATATAGAAAGACATCTCATAGCACATGTGTATAACTCCAGTACTTGGGAGATGGAGGAAGTAGGATGGAGAAGTAAAGGTCATTCTCAGCTACATGTGGAGTTCAAGGGCAGCCTGGGCTATATGAAACCCGGTCTTTTTTTTTTTTTTTTTTTTTTTTAAAGTTCACAAGTTTCTTTCATCTAAAAATCTGCTATTGAGCTGGGAGGTGGTAGGAGACAGAGGCAGGCAGATCTCTATGAGTTTGAGGCCAGCCTGTTCTACAGAGCGAGTTCTAGGACAGTCAAGGGTACACAGAGAAACCCTGTCTCAACCCTGCCCCCCTCAAACAACAACAACAACAACAAAAAAAAAACCCCACAAAAACAAAACAAAACAAAAAACTGCTATTGTTAATATTAAGATTGTCAAAATTGGAACAAATATTTAGTAAGTTTCTCGCACATATGAGCTGAAAAATGATAGAAAGATTCTGGGTTTATCTATCTACCTATCTGTGATAGATACTGACTGATCTTAAAGACTCTGCTTTTTACTTAATTTGTCTTTGAAGACATCTGTGAACTGTCCTATCATGAGTTTGTATCACCTTCAGCAATGCCAGTATTTTATGTTAAACAGGAAAATCCAGCATTGTTTTCAGTGGGGACTGGAGTTCATAAATAAGCTGAAGTAGCTCTGCGTGTTGACGAACTGCCCAGTCTCTGACTGAGCCTGCTTCCTCAGGGTAGCCTGCTGTCCTGGGCTTCCTTTCCACTCCCTATCTCCTGTTCCAGGCATTGGCCCCGGGTCTATCTGAATTCCTCCCGGTGGCAGGCTCCTTTTTCCGCTCAGGCTCTGCTGCTGCTGCTGCTGCGTGCCCTCCCCCTGGAATGCAGTTTATCCTTGATTCCTCCCCTGCACTGCTCACACCTCCTCCTTGCTCTCCTTGGGTCTCCACTTCCTCTGTCCCTGTCTAATCTGTTCTTCATATAAGAGCTGGAGTGATCTCAAAGCACATCTGAGCATGTCCCCATGCTGCGTAAAGCCTTTACAGCCTCTTTACTGGCCTCTGAAAGAAGATTAAACTCCTTACACATACACACACACACACATCACACACACACCACCATCACCCACCACACACACACACACACACACACACACACACACACACACACACCACACCACATACATACACACACACACACACCATACACACCACATACACACACACCACACACACACACACACACACACACACACACACACACACACACCATACACACCACATACACACACACACACACACACACACCACACACATCACGCATACACACACACACACACACACACACCATACACACCACATACACACACACACCACACACACACATACACCACACACACCATACCACACACACACACACACACACACACACACACACCACACACACAGAGACACATGCAGACACACACACACCTTGCCATGATGTGGTCTGCTTCCTACTCATTTCTCTAGCTTTGCTGGGAGGCACACAGGAGACAGAAGTCCTAGACTGGGTTGATATGAACTGTAGCAGGCACGGGACGCTTCAAAGATGATACTCAGATTTCTGGTTGGGCAAGTCAGAGAAGTTTCTAACTCCCAGCATCTCCAGGGAACATCAGTTAGCTGCAAATGCAGGGACCACACCTCCTACTTCCTCTGTCCCTCACTCTGCCTTCCAACTGCCTGAGTAAGCTTTGAGCCTGAGTCCTAGGTCATTTGCTGTGCCCTGGGCTCAGCACTTCCTCCTTCAAGAACCCTGCTTTCTCTTCCAGAAAGCAGGAATTATTCCCACCCCTCCACTTCTCCCAGCATCTCATGCTGTAGCCCTGGCTGGCCTGGTAGCTCCTACATAGTTTATTCAGGCTGGCCTCACACTAAGGCCTCACACAATCTTACCTCGGCCTCTCAAGTGCTGGGATTACAGGTGTGTACTACTGTGTCTGGCGCTTGTGAGTGCGGGTGGACTTGCCTGAATGCACATTGGATACCAGAGGTTGACTTCATATAGCTTCCTCTATGCATTTTTTTTTCAAAAACATTGCTTGAGGGGAGGGGGCAATGTAGACATGCCACAGTGTGCATGTGGAGGTCAGAGGACAGTGTGTAGGAGTTCTCTTCTTCCTCCCTGTGGGTCCCCCAGGGACTGAATTCAGATAGTCAGGTTTGGTAGCAAGCACCCTCACCTGCTAAGTTATCTTGTCAGCTTGGCTCACTAAAGAGAGAGAGAGAACAAGAGTGAGAGCGAGAGCTTGAGAGAGAGACACAGAGAGATTTATTTTTATTTTAAATTATGCTTATGCATGCATGTCTATGTGTGGGTATGCATATCAGTGCAGTTCCCTGCTGAAGCCAAAAGAGGACATTAGATTCTCTGGAGCCGGAGTTAACGGCATTTGTGAGCTTCCTGACCTAGGTGCTGGGAGCCACACTCCGGTCCTCGGCAAGGGCAGCACATGCTCTTAAGTACAGCTCTGCTGTGGGGTGTCTTTCTGTATGCTGTGAATATGCATTGCTCTGATTGGTTGACAAATAAAGCTGCATTGGCCTATGGCAGGGCAGGATGGAGCCAGGCAGGAAAATCCAGGAGAGATAGGGAAAGGGGAAAGGAGAGTAAGGGGAGACGCCAACTCACCGTCCAGGGAGCAACATGTAATGGGGTGCATGGAAAGCCACAGAACACATGGTATACATCGATAAATAGAAATGGCTTAATTTAAGGTGAAAGAGCTAGCTAGCAAGAAGCCTGCCATAGGCCATACAGTTGGTAATTAATATATGCCTCTGAATGATTATTTTATAAATGGCTATGGGACTGCAGGGCCAGGTGGGACCAGAGAAACTTCTGTTACACAGATCCATTTCTCCACTGGGCTCATTTTTTTTTTTTTTTTAATTTTTATTTCAGGGCTGAGGACTGAACCCAGGGCCTGGCACTTGCTAGGCAAGCGCTCTACCACTGAGCTAAATCCCCAACCCCTCTTTTTTTTTTTTCTTTTTTTTAAATACAAAAAAAAAATTATTAGTACCTAGGGATGTAGCCCACTTGGAAAAATATGTGCCTAGCATACAAAGCCCCGGATCCGATCCCTGGGAATGCATAAACTGGGTGCAGTGGCACCTACCTGTTATCCTGGCAGCGAGGAAGTAGAGACAAGAGCATCAGAAGGTCAAGGTCATCTTTGGCTACACAGTGAGTGAAAGGCCAGGCTGGGTTACAATAGACCCTCTCTAAAAAAGTTTAAAAAGGAAAGAAGTTATGATTATGGGCGGGAAACTGAAGACACCTAACAGGCCTGAGCGGGGCATGGCTGGAGGTGGCTGTTTCCTGGGGGCCTCAGGAGTGGAATCCGTTTGCCTTTTAGGAACATCTCTCTGGTGGAGGATGCATATCAAATAGGTTGAGACAGGAAGGGTGGAACTTCCAGTTCTCTGGACCGTGACTTCTCTTGTTTGAGGAAGAGGCCTGCCTGAGTGTTGAACAGACTCTGCCCTCAGCCTCCAAGTCATCCTGAACCGTCCACTCCGCACACGAGCCTCTGAGCAGGTGCAGCTGGCTCTACCTATGAAGTGAAGGGGAAGTGTCCCCCACAAACTCTGGCATTCGAATCCTTGCCCCCAACTGATGGTGGTGTTTGAGGAGGTCTGGGAGGTGTGGCCCTGCGGGAGGAAGCAGGCACTGTGGATGGGCCTTGAGGTTTCAAAATGTCACACCACACCCAGTGTCTTTTTTTCCCCCTTTGACACAGGGTCTCTCTACAGAGCCTTGGCTGTTCTGGAATTCACTACGTAGACCAGGCTGGCCTTGAACTCACAGAGATCCACTTGTCTCTTCCTCTTGAGTGCTGGGATCAAAGCAGGTGCCCCCAGGCCCAGCTTACCAGTGTGATTTTTGCGTCATGCTAACTGTTAGAAGATGTGAGCTCAGCATCCTGCTCCAGCCACCACGCCTCTGCTCTGCCCTCATGGATTCCCATCCCTCTGGAACCATTAACTGGAGCCAACGTCAACTCTCCCTTTAGTCGCCTCGGCCATGGTGCTTTATCACAGCAACAGGAAAGTATGGTACAGCCTCCAAGTGCAGCATGAGTCCTTTACTCTGTATTTCCTGGGCCACAGCTCTAGTCCAAACCGCTGCAGTACCAGGGTACTGTACCACGGGGGCATGAGGCCTCTGCTCTTGCCCTGTCTCACGTCAGCCCCATCCAGCACCGTGCAGCACAACCTTGGGAAATGTAAAGCTGGACTGTCATCACCTGCATGCCCCGTATGTCCAACCTCTCGACATTAGGACACAACATTGCCATCTACCAAGTTCACACACCAGAAATGCACCGTCTAATCACACAAAAATCTCATAATGGTTTAAAGAAGTTGGGCAACAGTCATGGGTATTCTTGGCTGCATGTAGCCCATGGGCCAAAGGTTAGACACAGTGAAGCCCTAAACCCTCTCTCTAAATTGGCTTTCTGTGCACCTCACCCCTAATTAGGAGACCTGTGTGATCTGGCTGCTGCCTGTCTTACCTGCACCCACTCTTCTTGTTTACCAAACCCGGACACACCCTCCTGGTTCCTTGCTGGTCCTTCAGAGGCAGCCCTCCATGTCACTGGCTTCTTGGTGCAGGTTTCTGCCCAAAGGTCACCCGAGGTGACCTTATCTAAGAACTTTAGTCCCAACCGCTATGTTTTGTTTCTTTCATAACACTTATCACTAAAACTAGATTGTTGACAGGGAGGTCTCATGACCACTTTTGCAGTTTTATAAATTTTGATTATCGAGTGAATACTTTTGTTTGTTTGTTTGTTTTTCGAGACAGGGTTTCTCTGTGTAGCTTTGCACTTTTCCTGGAACTCACTTTGTAGACCAGGCTGGCCTCGAACTCACAGAGATCTGCCTGGCGCCCCCCCCCCCCCCCCAGTGCTGGGATTAAAGGCATGTGCCACCACCACCTGGCTTTGAGTGAATACTAAGTGCTTTCCTTAGGCCTGGCAGAAAGTGTCCTCTTTACCCCGCGCCCCCATTCTAGAGCCCTCCCTGGACTGAAAGCTCTGTCCTATTTGCTGCTGACCTGTAAATTCCCCAGAACCACAACTGGCACAATAAACAGTCATTGAATAAACAGTAAGCCGAATTCTGGCCCTGCTCTGTGTTTCTGGAGAAAGGGAGCTTGGGGCCAAGGTCAAGAGCAGGCTGTGGATTTGGGCTAGCTACTTAGTTTCTCTAAGCACCAGCTGGCTCATTCATTCTGGAAAAGGCAACAGAGGATCTAGCTCACAGACCTGCAAGCACCAAGTAGCACCAGGCACACCCCCAATCCCTTCGTGGGATTTGTAGAAGGGATGCATACACTTGACATCTTGCATGTTGACTCCACCATCTACCAATCTCTTCAGTGTCCCTCAGTGTTTAGAGCTTTGCTTTCCAAAGCCAGTCCAAGAAACACTCTGTGGGGGTGGGGGCTACCTGGAACCATCCGGTGCATCTTTCTGAACGGCTTGTTTTACTGGGAAGTAATCTAAAACATTGCTTGTTATAGTAACATAACCACAGATACTTAATGAGTAGGATGACGGATTTGCCTGAATGCTTTGAGAATTATTACTGGGCACTGTATTGAGAGCCTCGGGCTTGGAGGAAGTCTGTGTGGAGAGTACAAGACCAGGCCTCTCCATTGGTTAAGGCCTTTTGGGGTCCCAAAGTGAGCTTCCTGCTATCAACAGAAGACTCGATTCTGTTCCTTTCAAGACCCCCCACTCCTGTAGAAGGAACAGGTGGTTTTCTGTTCTGCCCTGGTTGGGGCAAGGGAAGATCCCAGGGGCGAAGAAAAGGCAGGTACAAGTTCCAGACCTTAATCCATTTTCTCCCAGCTCTTATCATTGCCCAGACATGGACCACCCTGCCTGCCCATTAGCCTCTACCCACCCCTCCCCAATCTGGACATAATTATAGTCATTATCCTAGGATATTATTACCAACTCTATAAACAGCACACTCTGTGTAAACAGTATAGGTAACTGCTTCTGCACGTAATTACAGGAGATGTTTCTAGAGCCGCAATTGCATCCGAGTAAATGATAGCTTCCTTTCCTATCATTAATACTCCGATATTAGGGACCTATCAGGGCCAATTAGTCAAACCCCAGCAGTGAGGGGGTGAGAAAGACCTCACATTCTCCCACTGTCTGCAAAGCATGAAGGTACCTCTCAAGATCCTTGCTCGGAGAAAATGGATTAAAACCCAGAACCCTTCCCTACTCCTCCTTAGCGTTTGGGTTCCACCCTCTCACCCCTCACCTGCTGCTTCTACAGTAGTAGGAACTTGAGGAAAGTCAAGATTTCCAAGGATACCAAGGAAGATGCAGACAGTAGGCTCTGCTGGACACAACTGTATTCAGGTGCCGGCCCACAAGAACAAGTGAGTCCCTTCAACCTGTGGACAGGTCCCCTGCTGGCTTTAGGACCCAGCCAATACGCATGAAATGGGCTCTGAGATGGCTGGAGTCTAGAGTCACCATTGCAGGTAACCAACCTAGGCCTGGGTGCTATCAACGATGATGCTACCGGCCTCCCACGGGTCGGCTCTCGGTCCCTTCCTTATCTCCAGTTCTCACCGCTTCCTCTTTCGGCCTGCCCCTCCCGTACCCTTTCCACTCTCATCAGCTCTCCAGAGTTGCAGTCCGCTGCCCGCCCCCACCCCTTCTTCCTGTCCCCGTTGTGCTGTTGGGTGGTATCTCTCCAGAAGGGCGGGGGCGGGGAGGGTGGAGCAAGGGCGAAGGCCTGGCTAGGCTTCTGGAATCTCTCGCTGTCCTCACGCCGGGGCGCCGCTGTGGCTGGGCCTCGGAGTCTGCGGATTTTCCGCTTTCATCTACCCGCGGACACAAAGGCCAGCCCCTGGCGTGCGCGGGAGACGCGCTCGCACCCACGGCTGTGCGCACACACGCACAACTGCACAAAGACGTGCACACCTCTGCATACACACACACAGACATACACACAGACACTTTCCCGACAGCTGCGCGCGCGCGCAGCCGTGCACACTGACTCGCACTGGCACGCGCTCGCGTGCACGCGCTCGCGTGGACCAGCCGCGGTCGGCCGCCCAGCCTTTACTCTCTGGGCGCGCACACGCAGAGCCGCGCACGGAGCCACACACGCGCGCTCACACCCGCACGCTCCACGCCCCTGGCGGCGGCCGGGGCGCTGTGCTGCTCGAGCGACGGGCGGGGACCCGGGCGGGGGCGGCGGCGGCGGCGGCGGCGACAGCAGAGGAGGCGGAGCGGGGTAGCCGGGAGCGGGCTGGCCCGCGCTCCTCCTGGCGGCCGGGGATTTTCCAGCCTGGGCGCTGACGCCGCGGACCTCCCTGCGGCCGCCGTGGACCATGGGCGACAAAGGGACACGGTGAGTGCGGGTGGCCGCCCTGCCTCGCGCGCGCGTGGGGACGACCTGGGCGAGGGCACGGGCGGAGGGTCCAACCAGCGTCACCCGGGATCTGGCACTCTGTTCTCCGCCCAAGTCTCTTGTGTGGTCGCTAGCCAGGACCATGTGTAAGGACCGAGGCAGCCAGGGTGGGCCACCCCCTCTGGCTCACGGCCCCTGGCTGAGACGAGCTCTCACACACCCTGCACTGGCCGGCAGATTCGAGGACGCTCCGGGGCGGGCTGACACACTACACACATGCTCATGAACACAGGAGCACCCTCCTGCTGGCACACACTGACAGCACTGCCACACTTCGCATTTGTGACACGACGACGTCACACACGGTCTCTCTCCTCGCGCGCGCACACACACTCGTCTGTCAACACATTCTTGCTGACAGTCCTGTTAGCACACACAGGTCCCACTAGAACACGCACCAGCTCTAACACACCCTCATGTCGCTGCACACATGTGGGCATACACCAACACCCATATCCTGTCGCTTGGATGCTGCAAAGCGCGCTCTGGCTGGTGCACGCAGTCTGTCAACCCTCGCTGACGCGACACCGACATGACATGATGTAGCCACATGTCTTAGAGACACACCAGCGTTAACCACACTGCACGTCAGAAAATGCCTGCGGGGCCTGACACCCCCCCCCGGGGGGGGGGTTGGATACAATCACTCCTGACTCCCCAAGGCAGGACTGGAAACACAGGTCACAGAGTGGAGGTCTGTCTGGGGCCTGGAAAGGCAGGTCCCTTTCACATGGCTTCCTTCCCCTCTGACCTCCAAAGCGCACAGCTGGGAGCTACGAGCAGAGGGAAGTGGGGGAACTGTGTTGGAGAGCCTCCCTTGAAAGGAGAGGTGAGGCCCTCAGGATGGAAGCAGGAGGGCTAGGGGTGCAGCGGGGAAGCTCTTGGGGTCAGCCTTATGACCCAAAGCAACCCTGGACAGGTTTCTACCATTTCACCTTCCTGGCCCCTGAAAGTCTCGCTGCGGTCCTGCCTGGCCCTCCTCTAGCCTTCCTGCACCTGCTGGTTTTCATGGCTTTCCTTATCACTCACCTTTGTGTCCTTCTCTCTGCCTTTACCTCCTTTCTTCCAGTATTTATTAAGCCCCTGTTGTATACTGAAAATAGCATAGGGGATCCGAGATGATCAGAGAAGACACATCCCCGTTGTCACATGCTGGGACCCCTAAACAAATGGATTGTTCGATCACTGCTAGTTGACACTCTTAGCCGTGTGTGAAAGGGGAACCAGGGGTAGAAACTGAGGCACTGAGGTAACTCAGACACCTCATGTTTAGAAACTGCTTCCCACCAGCCTCTCTACAGAGGCTCCTCCAGGAGGTTAATTTTCCTTTTCTGGTTTCCCCAAAGAGGAACCAAAGAATGAGAAATGTCTCTTGGCATGCTTAAAGGTCAGGAGGGGGCAGAGGCCAGAACCCACTGTGTCTGTGGCTCTCCTTGGGCCACTAGGCACTGTGTGGACCCCAGGTGTGAGGACTAGCAGGGTCTCCGCACTGTACAGAGGCACGGCCTTGGGGGACTGCAGAGGGCCATGAAGCGTTTGCATTCACCTTGAGGCCCGGCCCCTAGCAGCTGGCTGCCCAACACCGTGACCCAGGCCTCCGTCCTTGGAGGAAGGATGTGAGACTCTCTTCAGCCACATCCATCTCCCCACGCAAACCCTCCCGACCTGTGAGGTCAGGCTTTGCTCTGGCAGGACATAGCAGGCGGTCAGCGGCCATCCCTTCTCCTTTGTTCTGCTGTGCTGCTGGTGACCAGGGTGACTCAGCCCTGCTGGGCCTCTCTGTAACTAGGGGAGAATTGTCACATGCCTCCCTGATAGCATGAGTTGTCACAGGATGAGGACATGTGGGCTGCCGGACACCTGTTGGAGAACCTGTCTGAGGCCAGAGCTTTGCCCTTGACTCCCTCTGCTCTGCTTCTAACTCAAGGGCGAGCCTAGTATTCCCATCTGTAAATTGGAGCACTCAGAACTTTGGTTTTCACGGTTCCCAGGAGCTTACCGAGGTCACTGGATACAGGAGCAGGAGCTGCCCAGGCCTGGAAATATGGTCTGACTAGATAAACTCCACCAGTCCCCGCCTGTCCTCCCTGCACCCCCTCCCCATCCTCTAGAACTTCAAATTCTGACACTCCCTTTCTAGACCTGTCTGGATAAGAAGGGCAAAATCACAGAGACGTTGACCATTGCGTTCCATTAGCCATGAGACGTTACTTTGTGAATCGGAAAGGACATTGCAAACACCCAACACTCAGGCTCTGGAGTCTTCACGTCTATCCATCTGTCTCAAATTTCCCCCGCAGAGGAAGTGATAATGAACATTAATCAAAACGGTCACCATCCTCTGGGAGCCCCCTGGGTCGAGAGAGAGAGAGAGAGAGAGAGAGAGAGAGAGAGAGAGAGAGAGAGAGAGAGAGAGAGAGAGAGAGAGAGAGAGAAGTAACAGGGCAGGAACATGCTGGCTCCGAGATGGAGGAGGCCCAACAGCGGTCCCAGGAGCACAGGTCCAGTCATTAAACAAGTGGCTTCTTGGTACCCTGGGGCTGGAGTTTTCAAAGGTGAATCCCCAGGAGATCCATCCCCAGGGGCACGTGACGCAGGGCACAGCACTGTGGCCGGTGGAAGAGGAGTCCCCGCCAGAGCTCTGAGCTGCATGTGGCCTGAAGCTGTCCCGGGTAGTCAGAGCGGCTGAGATTTACCTAGAAGCCTGAGGAGGTGGAAGAAGGAAACCGGAGCACCCTGCCAGGCCTGGAGATGTGAAAGGTGGCCTGCAGCCTAGGGGTGGGTTCCAAGAGGTGAACACTGGCCTGTCATCCCCAGCCTGGGACTGTCAGGCTTCGGGGACAGCATTTTTTTCTCCCAACACCAGGGGCAGCTGAAAGGAGAGGGTAGGGTGATGGAGGGGCAGGCATGAATCTTCTTCCTCTTAGACTTGGACGGGGGAGGAGCAGGCCTAGAGGCAGAGACACTCTAGGAAGAAGCTTCAGAACTAAGGCTGCGGGGAGGATGGGGCCGATCAACAGCATTTAGACAAGGAAGTGGGACCTAGAAAACTAGATGGTTGATTGGATCTTTGCTGCCTGTCTGGAGTTAGAATTATGTTCCTAGGGGCAGGAAAGATGGCTCCAGAAAGGTCTGCTGCTTAAGCATGAGGCCCTGAGTTTGGATCTCCAGAACCCACATAAAAGCTGGGCATGGCGGTCTCTAACCCTAGTACTGGGGGTTGGGGGTCAGGAGGGGAAGGGCTGTGGAGACAGGCATGTTGCTGGAGCTCTCTGGCCAGCCAGCCTAGTGCCCAGGTTTAGCAAGAGACTCCGTCTCAAAACAGGGTGGAGAGTGTCTGAGGGAAATAGCAGATATGAACTTCTGGCCTTTCCATACATGCACATCAGCACATTTACAAGAAGTAGGTGCATAATCTCACTGTATTCCTGCCACAGTTTATTAAATTAGAAATTGCTGTTCCCATTTTAAAGATATGGAAATAAACTAGGAGAGAGGAAGCATGTCTACCACCATTCAGCCAGCTAGCATCTGAACGGAGCTCTCTGTGTCCATCAGGTCCTCTCTGCTACTGTAGACTCAGAAGGAAAGGGACTTGTCCTATCCACAGCTGGCCTTTCAACTGCTCCCAGCTGGTCCTACTAACTCGAAAAGTGACCTGAAGGATCATCTTGAGGCAGCGGGAGGGATGGAGTGGAATCTCCTTTGCTGCAGATGCTGATAAACTTCCCCCCAGTGTGTCCCCCTACTCCGCCCCAGGGAGGGAGGGCGGCTGTAATGGGACTCGCAATCACCAGCTCTCCGTGAACCTTGGCTGTCTTTCTTGAGGTGGTTAAGCCCTGGGTGACCCTTCTTGGCTAGAACATAGGGAAGTCCTGTGGCTTTGGCAGGAGTGTTCCTGGGTTGCTGCTGGGCGTGGCGGTGAGCCTGGCCCAGTGTCCCTGATTTCCAGCTGGCCTCTGGGCTGCAGACTCCTTTGATGGCTGGTGTCCTTTCAAGTCTGGACCTCCTGGCCCGAGACTGAAACCTCTAGCTGGCATGGGCTCAGGGGTCCTTAGTTGTGGGCTGGCCTCCTTCAGGGCCGTTCTTTCACACGGGCAGTATTGGTTGAAGACAGCAACAGGGAGATTCAGGGTGGCCTCTTGACCGCCACTGGGCTATCCATTCTACCGCTTGCTGGGGTGACACGCTGACTGTCTAGCTAAGGTCCACATGGGCGGCAGGGGAGCCAGGAGTGGGCTGAGCAAGACGAGGGAGGCTTTGACAGGTTCCTCTGGACCTCAGGCTAGGGCCAGGGGCAGGTGGGGACTTGACAGTCTTCTGAGTGGACACTTGGAGGCTATAGATGACCTTGGTGTCGGGAGAAGGGAGAACGTGACAAGATGGCAGGGACAGCAGAGCCTTGCAGAGCCCGGGTGTGGGGGGGTGGAGAGAATCAGCAGACAGCTGAGGACAGCTGGGCCCTGGAGTCCCAGAAACAGCAAAGGATGACAGAGGCCAGAGGAGGGGGTGCAGCAAGATCCTCCTGTGTAGCCAGGTGGCGGATGGGAGTCTGGGGTTTGGTGGAGGGGGAGGCTGCACATGAACACAGTAGGCAGAGGAGAAAGGAGGAGCCTCTGCTTTTCTACGTGCCTTCCAGAACTCTTGGTCACAAAGCACTTAGATCAGCGAGGGCTTCCCAGAGGAATTCGGGTCTTGTAGGGTGGCCTGTGAGCTGGCCAGGGCAGGCATGCTCCTGGAGGGAGGGTCCTCTGACTCCAGTGGAGGTCTGGAAGAGCTTCCTGGATCAGGTGGCCCTGAGCTGGGTGCTGGATCTCAAGGAAGGCCTAGGTGGTAGGAGGGTGCCTTGGACAGAAAGAAGAGCCCATGCCAAGGTATTGATTGACACTAGCTCAGGTGGGGGACTGGGAGGGCAAGGCTAAGAGGGATGCCGCTCTGGCCTGAGGCACTGGAGGAACCCAGTAACAAGCATAGTCTGGGGGCGGGGCTTGCCTCCCCGTTGGTGAGCTCTTTTTGGTTCTGGCTAAATCTGTGTCTTGTCTGTTAGGCCCACCAGCCTTCAGATCTGGTTCTTGGAAGATGCCTGGCAGTGCTTTTTGGACTAAATTGAACTCTGTCCTCCACGCTCTGCTCTCAGCCCTGGGGCCCCTCTAAGTGCTGACGTAAATGCCATCTCTTCCATTAGGGATCCCTCAGAACCAAAGCACTGCTTCTCACACTGGTCTGGGTGTCCTGAGAAGGGGACCATAGCTCATTTAGACCGGGAGGTCCCAGGCAGAGGCAGTAAGTAGTACTCTTTCAGACTGGAGGCTGCCTAGCAGACAGTGTCCCCACTTCCTGGGGCATGGGGCTGCTGAGGGTGAATCTCATCACTATATATATATCCTGGGACAGAACAAGTGTCCTCCTGGCAGATTCCGGGCACTGCCCTGCCATGTACAGGATGGATCCTGTCCCCAGGGGTGGGTGGCTTGATTCCTAGCTTGGGAGTGGAGACTGGGGGTGGGACAGGGTGGCTGTTTTGAGAGGGGAACAAAGGGTTCTGTTGTCCAGCCCCTTCTCGGCCTCCCTCCTCAGAGGAGCCCTGGCTGGGTCATCTCTCAGGAGACAGCCTCCTCCTTCCTGGGACTGGCCCATCTCTAGAATTCCCTCAGAGGAACTCCTTGTTCCTTCTCAGGAGACCTGATGCCAGATGAGGCCCCGGGAGGCCAGGCCCCAGGGGCTGGACCTCACAGGTCCCTGGAGGTCTGTGTAATTGAAGTCAGTACTGAAAGGATAGGGCCCTGTCTGGTAAGGTCCCCATAGAGCTTGGGTCCCAGGGAAAGAAAATTGTTTACTAAAGAGCCTCAGCAAGTCGGGGGGCTGTGGCAGGAGTTAAGACTTCAGTTCCTGAGCTGTGGGGCAGAATGTCCCTTCCATGGTGGCCTGCGGCCTGTGGATTGACAATGGGTCCCCTTGATGCTTCTGCAGGGCCAAGGGAGTAGACCGGGATGGCCCTTTCTAGGAGCACTCCAGTCCTTGTTGACTGGTCACTCACTGCTGTGTGACCGAGGACATGAGATTCACCAGCTCTGAGCCCTCATGTCCCTGTAGAAGTCAATCAGCGTGCATGTGTGAGGCCCTTCTCTTGCATTCTGATGACTGGCTTTTCTTCTGGGGGCCAAAAATGGGGGGTTGGACAGTTCGGGTCTCTGTGACAGATTGGTGAGGCAGAGACTGTCAAGCAAGCAGGTCCAGGGTATAGAGTCCACAGTGATAAGGATGCAGAAGGATGTACCTCCTGCTGGCTTCTGTGGCATTAAAGGCTTCCTTTAGTAGTGGTCTCCACTCTCTGGTCTCATCTCCGGCCTCCAGGGACATCAAATCAACTAGTTATTGGCAAGTCCCTGAGGTCAGTCGCCTCTGCTAGGCTATTTCCTCCTGAGCATGTTTCCCTCTTCCCTTCAGCCCCCTCACCCCGACCCCAGACAGGGTTTCTCTGTGTAGACCAGGTTGTCCTTGAACTCACAGAGATCTGCCTGCCTCTGCCTCCCAAGTGTTGGGATTAAAGGCGTGCACCACCACCGCCCGGCTCCTTCAAGGGTCTTTGGGGATCACGTCCTTCAGGAAGCAGCCTGAGTCTCTGTGGTACTCTGGGGGCCCTCTTCTAGGCTGGTCTCTCTGACGCTATCAGGTCTATCGATCAGGCACGGATTAGCTGCTCTTGGGAAGAACCAATTTCCGGGTTTCAAATCCCACCTCTGACACTCAAAAGCTGATTGTCTAACCAATTGTTTAGCTAATTGTTGCTCCCTGTCTGGGAAGCTGGGAGGAGGCTGTCTGGAGGGGCAGGTGATTTGAAACAGGTCTAGCTCAGAGTCCTGGCACAGTGTCAGGGCTGAAGGTGAGTGTTGAAGACTCTCCCTGGATCAGCCTTCCTTACCAAGCTGAAGCTCCCCCAGGGAGGGAACGGCTGATTCACTTTTCAGGTCCCAAAGGCCCCATCCTCAGTACACAGGGGGTGACCTGGCCCCGCATAGTGAAAGTCCTTCCCGTTTGACAGGCCCGGATTCCTCCAGGAAGCCCTCCGAAGCTTCCCGATCTCTTTGCCGTCTTCTCCTGCACACACTTACCTCTCTCCCTGCCCACACTTTGTGATATTCTCGAATGAAGCAAGGACACTCTGCAAGGGCACCTGGCCCAGGTTGCCTTGTCCCTGTATCTGTGCAGGCCTGGCATGGCCCTGAGCTCCATAAATATTTGTTCAGTGAAAGAAGCTGAATGTAGGCGTTTCAGTGGGAGATGTCCTCAGAGAGGAGAGAAGGATCTCGGAGTAGCGTAGAGCCACAGGAATTAGATTAGGCTCGTGGCCCAGAAGGCAGAGGTCATGGGATGGCCAACTTTCTCTCCATTAAAAAAAAAACAACATAGTTTCTGATCTTGGAACTTCCCGGCAGGGGGTGGGGTGTGTGTGTGTGTGTGTGTGTGTGTGTGTGTGTGTGTGTGTGTGTGTGTGTGTGTGTGTAGGTTGGGGGGGGTGGCTGCCGGCGCTGCTGCTGCTGCTGCTGCTGCTGCTGCTCCCTCTTGGTAGCAGCCCTCCGAACATTTCTCTGCTTGTCCAAATCTCTGGTAGGTACTATGGATTAAACCCCTGTGTGCGAGGCAAGTGCTCTACCTCTGAGCAGCAGCCCCAGCCCTGTTTTTGTTTTGAGGCAGGGGCCTTAGCTCAGGCTAGCCTTCATCTCCCTATATAGCCAAGGTTGATCTTGCACTTTTGGTCCTCCTGCCTCCACCTTCAGAGTGCTGGGATTACAGGCCTGTGTCAGTGTGCTTGGTTGATGTGGTGCGGGGGATTGAACCCAGGGCATCGCTCGTACTAGGCAAACACTGAAACGCTTCGTCAGCTGACCTGTATCCCAGCCCCAAATCCCACTTCTTAAGTGCCCCGATGTGGAACCATCTTCCCCTGACCCTCAAGCGTGGGCTCCTTCTGTCACGCTCATCCTCAGACGTCCCTGAGCCTTTCTCTCTCTGCTTTGGACAGTAGCATGAGAGCAGCGAGTCCCACTCGAGGGTGGACATCTGGGTCTGGCAACAGTACACCCAGTGTGGTTTGACCTGGCTTGAGGAGGGGGCTGTGGCTTCCCATGATCTCCCTGGATCAAGGAGCTCTTTATGCAGCTCAAGAGCCTGCCTTGGCTGGCCGAGCCGAGGACGCCCCATTGGCTGCCCAGCGGGCAAGTGCTCAGAACCCACCTCATTATAAGGCACAGAATTCTGGGCACTGGATCCAGCAGGCTGTGGTCATAATCAGCTAATTAAACCACCCAAGAATGGATGTTTGGCCCAGAGGAGTGTGTAGGGGGGTTGAGGAGGGTGGTGAGGCCGGGGGAGAGTAAGAGGGATGGATGCTGAGAGCTGAGCCTGCAGGGCAGAGCTGGGAAGGGGAAGCAGGAAGCAGGGGGAGGAGCTGGAGAGCAAGGGAAGGGGCAGGTGCAGAGAGGGTGCCCTGTGGGCAGAGCACCCGGGTACAATGGGAGCCCGAACCCCACTTCCTCAGTCTCTCACGTCAAGGCAAGGTGCTCTTCCTCTCTAAGCCTCAGTTTCTCCATGTGTCAAAGACGAGGTGGGAGAGGCCTTGGCCTAGGAGGTCTCTGGGATCTCTCCTTGTTCCTCAGGTTCTGTGCTGAAGGGAGCAAGTAATGCAGTTCCCTGCTGGAGCAAAGGCGGAGCCTCCAGCAGCCTGTGGTGAGGGAGGAGCAGACAGTGCGGTGCTCTGCTGGAACCTGTGGGTCTGAGCAGCCCTGGGCCGAGGTGGATGGGAAGGGGAGGCTTGCCGTAGCCCAGCTCGGATGCTCTCCCCAGGTCATCCTATCCCCAGGCTGAGTCCTGCCACTGTCCTGTGAATCCAAATAGTGTCCTCAGAAAGGGACTGTTTTAAGTGATGTTCTCTCTCTCCAGGGATGGAGCAGTCATTTTCCATCTCTAGAAATTTCCCGGGTAGTACTCTCTGTCAGGGTGTGTGTGTGTGTGTGTGTGTGTGTGTGTGTGTGTGTGTGTGTGTATGTGTGGTGCGTGTGCGTGTGTGTGTGTGTGTGTGTGTGTGTGTGTGTGTGTGTGTGCAGTGTATGTGTTGGGAGGTAGAGCCCCAAGGTTTAGGGTGTGGATTTTACAGTAAGATAAACTCAGCTACTACCCTCTGAGCTCTCAATATTTCACTATCATGACCTTGGTCAAGGGCCTTGGACTCCCTGGGCCTCAGTTTCCACCCTTGGGAAGTCAATGCACCTGTCTATTACACTGGGTGGCTATGGGCCCAGAGGTAAGGCTTTGATACAATCACTATTGTAGATGGGATGGTGGTTCACACCGTGAGCCGAGCACACGAGAGGATTGCCTTGAATTTGAGGCCAACTGGTTTTTGAAATAAAGGGGCCGTGAGATAGCTGAGCTGGTGAAGGGACTTGCTACCAGGACTGACTACCTGAGTTTGATCTCTGGAACCCATGTAGTTGAAGAAGAGAACCCGTTCTCGGGCACTCGAACACAAATAAATAAAATGTGATATACACGTCACTTGTTATCGAAGCCTGGGAAATGGACTTTGGCCTAGCCTATCCCCTCCACCCATCCCTTCCCTGTTCTTCTCTTTGCTCTCCTGACTTGCCCCTAGCTGGTCCAGGCCTGTGCACACTGCTGGGTGGAGGTTAGTGGGGTTACCCAGGGCCAGAGAAGACCAGTCAAGACAGGAAAGGGAAATGAGATTGCCCAGGGCCAGCGCTGCAGGGCTGGGGTGGGGTGCCTCTTCTCTGGCCTCTGCCTGCCAAAGCCGACTCTCTAAGAGGAAATGGGGAGAGATTGCAGAGCTAGAAGCTGGAAGCAGTTGTGGAGAGAGCGCCCTGGCATCCCAGACTCAGTCCCAACTCCTTGAGCCCTTACCCTCGTTCACAGGCCAGAGCCTGGTTGGCTGCCAGGGAAGCCGACAGGCCACTTTTTCACACACTTGGAAAACAACAGCCCTTCCTGGTTCCCAGCATTCAGCAGGAAGGGCTGGAGAGATGTCAGGAGGTTTGGGGGACCAGCAGCACAGGGCAGGAGTCTGCCTCTGTTTCCCCAGCCTCTGGCCAGCCTCAGAGTTGGGCTGTGACCTGCCCCCAGCAAGGGCCTCTGACTTGGAGGACGCCTAGGAAGCTGGTTATGTAAGTCAGCAAGACTCCCCGCTCACTTCCTCCTTCCCTCCCTAGTGAGGCCCTGCAAGCAGGAGGCAGGTGTGCTGTGCTCCGACTCTCTAGGCCCAGCAGGTTGCTGTGACCATCCTGTGCTGGGGTGTGGTAGGCGTGGGGGTGGTCTCTTTGTCCACACCCTGCGGGGCAAGCCTTGTGGGCTGCCTCAGTGCAGGCCTCTGGGTTGGCACTGAGCATTGCCTCCTCCCACACCCTGAGCAGTCTGAAGCTGCAAAGCTTCATTAGAGGAAACACAGGGGGCTGCGGCGGGCCTGAGATCATTTGCCTACAAACTGCCCCCAGAGGGGAGCTGGCCTCTGCAGCCAGAAGAACAAATCGCCAGCATTTTTCGGTTTGTTCCGTTCCATTCCACAAACATTTCTCCAGTGCTGGCCAGGCGCCAGACCTCTGCTACAGGCATGTCCCTGGAGTGGCTCAGCCTACCACCGTGGACATTTAAGGAGCAGTTTGGCTTCATGCGACACCTAAGGGTGGACTGTGTTTCTGTGGCTGGCATACTGGTCCTCCTGGAGCTCTCATGAATGGAAAGCTGGCTCCTTTCAGGGATGGCTTATTCCCTTTTAACTGGGCCATGCCACTCCCCCCAGGAGGTGCCGATGAACATATGTTTCTCTGAGCATTTTGCCAGGCCCTGGGCCCAATGCTGGACACCTGAGATAGGAAGTGGAGGCAGCCTCTCACAGCATTTGTATGTGGGGGGAGACAGAAGATACATCGCTGTAACATTCTTAAGAGTGGTAAGGGGTATCCGTTTATAACTGGAGACAGCAATCTAGGGTTAAGGCTGAGAGTCTTCTGTATAGAACAGGGGACACTCAAACATGCTGTGGGAGAGTCATTTGAGAGGCCCCAAAGATGAGCTTGGTGGTCTGTGAAACAGGCCGTCATCTGTAACTGGAGATCCCCCTGTGCTAGGTGGAGGCTCATGGCTTTCCACAGGAGTTTCTTGGGAATGCAGATTGCTTCAGGACAAAAAACAAAACAAAACAACAACAACAACAAACCAGAGTGAAGCTAGTCACGGGAGTGCATTGCTTCTAATCACTCGGGAGGAAGAGGGAGGCAGAAGGCTGCAAGTGTGAGGTCATCCTGCTCTACCCTGTAAGCTCCCGGCCAGCCAGGGTGACATAGTGAGTCTCCTCCATCCTCCACCCCCCACCTTTTCTAAACAAAACCAAAACAAAAGGGTCAAGAAATCAGGGTGAAAAGTGAAGGTGGCCCAGAGAGTATTTTAGTGAGATTGGAAATGAGGTGGGCATACGGGCAGACACTGGGCAAGCAGCACTGGAAGCCAGGTCTGCCTGGGGTCTACCCTGGTGGCAGGCAGAGATTTCAAAGCTTCTCTGCAGCGGAACAGACCTTGCAAGAGGCCATTGGAGGTTTCCAGCAGAGTGCAAGGCTGGGGAGCTAAGTCTTAGGAGAGACAGCTCTGGTTTTGGGGCCATGGCCAGGAAGGGGCATGTCTGCTGGTCTCTATGGTATAGAGGGCCATCTTTAGGGACTTTGAGGCCAAGTGGTGTGGCAGAGAGGGCAGCAGGCTGGGGTTCTCACCTCCTCACACCTGTATCCGTCTCTGAGTGAGATGCTCAAGTTCCGGGGAAGTGGTACCCGTCTTCTTCACTGGAGTGTCTGTGCTAATGAGAGCACCCAGCATCTTCACAGGGCTCACCGGGTGGGTGAGATTTTTGTTGCGAGTCTGTGCAGCCCCAGGGCTGTGCGAGAAAACTGAAGCATTTAAGAAGACTTAGTAAGGAGAATTTTGATTTTTTTTGGCAAGGTTTTTTTTTTCCGATATCCTAAAAAGGACAAAGCTGATGACACGTTATAATGAAGCAGCTAATATGCACGCCGCTCTTCCTCACACGCAGCAGCGAACTGCCTTCTTTGCAGCCACTCGGCAGACATGATTGAAATCACCATTTTGCAGAAGGAACTCTGTAGTAGGGAATTTTCAGAGGACTATAATGAGCCCCGCCCAGGCCACAGATGGTCCTGGGTTCCTCCAGCCTCAGCTTCCTTATGAGTGAGATAGTAAAACAAACAAACAAAAAACCAAACCAAAACAAAACAAAAATGTTGGGCGATCGATGGTGGTGCACGCCTTTAATCCCAGCACTTGGGAGGCAGAGGCTCGTGGGTCTCAGTGAGTTCGAGGCCAACCTGGTCTGCAGAGTGAATTCCAGGACAGCCAGAGCTACACAGAGAAACCCTGTCTCGAAAAGCCCCCCCCCCAAAAAAAAAAAGAGTAAGTGAGTATCTGGAACAAAGGTGACCCGAGCTCATCCTCCCTGTAGAGAAACCCATTCCCTGCGGTCCCAGCTCAGACATTCAGTCTGAATGATGATGATAATGATGATGATGATGATGATGATGATGATGATGTGTGTGTCTTATAATGATGCTCCATTCCACCAGCTTCTGGCCTGGGCGGTTCTACTAGGCTTCTGCCTGTCCTGCAGCTCAGTATAAAGCCTTAAGCAATCCCTTCATTCAGAAACACACCAGACCGACCTTCCCAGCTTAAGAGATAACCAGTTGCTCCCTACAGGAGCATCCATGACTTTCAGGCGGCACCAAGAGCCCTGCAGTTCCTGTCTCTAACTGTGGACACTGACTTGACCTCAGTGGCCATTGGCTTTCCACACCTTGTGTCTCTATTAGATCAGGCTTTTTGCCTTGGCTAGCCCTTCCTCCCCCAATTGTTAGAACCTTCTTTATATGTTGTTTTCAAGGCACAATCTCACTATATAACCCAAGCTGGCCTTGTACTCGAGATGATTCTCCTGCCTCAGCCTCCTGAGTACTGGGAATGAAGGTTCATGCTCCCATACTTGTCTCCCTTCTTAGGACTTTCCATCTCCTCCATCCATCACATTTGAGACAGGGTCTCAGGCATCCCAGGCTGGCTTCAAATTCACTGTATATTCTAGGGTGACCCTGAATGTGTGATCCTCCTGTTTCTGCATCCTGAATGTTGGGATGCAGGCATGTGCTGTTGGAAATGGGTTTATGTATTGCTGGGGATCGAACCCAGGGCCTCCTGCACATGAGGCAAGTGTTCAGCCAACCGAGCTACATCCCTGGCCCGCCTTCCTTAGACCTTAATTTGAACAGTTGCTTGTGCACCTTTTCCAGGCATGGAGCTTTCTCTTGGCTCTGTGCCCCCTGGAGGAAGAACAAACAGTCCTCGCGGTCCCTTGGCACCTGACAGGACTCCTTGGTGGCGCTCTGTCCCAGAGTGGGCTACTGATAGAGAGAAGGGTCCTCCGTCCAGTTAGAGGCTGTCCTTGGGGTCGGAGTCGGCTCAGAGGAAGTGGGCCTGAGCTGCTGCCCCAAAGGAGAAGCATCCTTTCTTTCTTGATGCCTTCCTGGTCCTGGTGCAGGAAGAAAGCAGACAGGACCAGCAGAAAAGGGGAAATGGCTATATTTTGAGCTGGGGTTTGGGATCTCCTAGCCTGGAGATGAACAAACAAGGCCCAGGCCTTTCTTCTTCCTTTCCTTTTCTTATACTCTTTCTGCCCACATGGGCTGTGCAGACACTGACTGCGGAACTGACTTTGAGGCCGTGTGCATGCTGGAACTCACCCTTCCCTTTATCTGTCTTGCCGGATCTGAGTTCAAGTCTTGACAAACACTTGGAGCTCCGTAACTCTGGGCAGGTCACACCGCCTTTCTGAGCCTCGGTTTCTTCTGCATACCACAGAATGGATAACGCCTTCCCCACAGGGTGGTGTCACTCTGCGGGGGGCGAAGGACTGAGCAGGTGTCTTTGATAGTGCCTGTTTGTGGAGCGGAAGCTACTCTCAGGTCAGAAGTCTCGAGAGCATTGACTGTCACCTGGGCCAGGGCCAGGCTCATAGCGCCACACCAGTCTTCTTGGGACTGGCATTTTTGCACCTTAGGGAACCTCCCCCACCCCCAGCTCGGTGCTGAGCACACTGGGACCAAGGTACTGTCTTGGTGACTCACTGTTCTATTGCTGTGAAAGGACACCATGACCAAAGCAACTTACAACAGGAAGCAATTAACTGGGGCCTTGCTTAGAGTTTCAGAGGGAGAGT
Organism: Peromyscus maniculatus bairdii; assembly: GCF_049852395.1. Classification (NCBI taxonomy): domain Eukaryota; kingdom Metazoa; phylum Chordata; class Mammalia; order Rodentia; family Cricetidae; genus Peromyscus; species Peromyscus maniculatus. The sequence continues at coordinate 110,221,381 of NC_134852.1, forward strand.
CCCCGGCCATCATGGCGGGAAGCGGGGCGGCGGCGGCGGCCGCAGACAGGCATGGCAGCAATGTGGGAGCTGAGAGCTTACACCTGATCCTCAGGCAGAGAGGGGGTGGCTGGGCCAACCATGGGCTTTAACACCTCAGAGCCCACTCGCAGTGACACCCCTCCTCCAACACCTCTCAGTCCCCCCTAAACAGTCCACGGGCTGGGAACCAAACACTCGGACACATGAGCCGATGGGGGCCATTTTCATTCAAACCACCACAGTTTCCTACTGCACATTTTCCACGACGGCTTGTGCTTGAGGTGTATCAATGACTTCATCATTGGTGCGGGACAGCGAAGGGACCAGGACAAATAAGAGCAAATACTGGTCTGTAGGGTGAGTCAGGAAGTGAAAAAGCGCCTGGAAGGCCCAGAAGGTGGACAGTGAGGACAGGGCCGGACAGCGGGACGTGAAATGTGCTTGGCGGGAGTGGAAGGACGCAAGGCCCCGATGGTTGTGTAAGGCTGTGTAAGGCTGTGTAAGGCTGTGTAAGGCTCGGAAACTCGCTTCCGAGGTCTGGTGCACTCTTGGATATCTCAAGAGAAGGCAGTGGCCGGTTTGCTCTTGTTCAGGAAGATCTGTCACGAGTGCCCAGCCGCTCTTCTGTCCCAGCAGCTCAAGCCCTTTCACTCTGTGGACCACTGCCCTCTGAAGTGTCTGCCTGCCGCTCCTCCCCTCCAGGGCTAGGGTGGGAGCCGGGAGAGGAGAGCTTCAGGCCGTGCTCAGGTCCGGTTTCAGAAACGAAAGGCTCAGTTTCTCACATGGTTACAGCCTTTCCACCTAAGTGTGTCAAGGCACTTGCAGAAAGCCCCCTGGTGGGTGTGTTAGCGCATACTTGGTAGGCACTCACTGTCTCCTTTTGCAAAACAGGACGAAACAACTTACCCTGTCTAGCTGCTGAGACTGTGGTATGTGCTAGCTGGCAGGCAGGCTTCTTAGCTACTCTGAGTTGTAGGTGCAGCTAGGGGCAGATCCTGCCAGCCCACTCACGGGCAGATCTTCTCAGGGATGTGCGTCAGGATCACCAAGAGATCCACTGGTGTGGCCTTCGAAAGCAGCAGGGCCTGGACTCAGATGAGCTTGGCTACTTCCGAAGCTGTGGCAAGACACACAGACAAGACACACAGACCTGGACCATGGCAGGGAGGCTTTCTGCATCAGAAGAACTTCCTCGGAGCTGGAGCGGAGCTGGAGCCGCATCTGTCTGTTGGGCTGGGGGCAGGGCCTTTGTGAAGGCGGGTTATGCTCAGATCGCCTCTGGGCCCTTCCTCCAGTCCCGAGGCAGATTTACTTCAAGACAAAGCTGCACCCTAGCTTCAGGCCTTCTGCGCTCCAGGCTCCTCCCAGGGCCTCTTGTGTCCCAGGACTCAGGGCCTTCCTGAACTTTGACAAAGAAAGATCATTTGTGTTGTTTGTTAGTTTTTTATTTTTCTTTATTTTAAGCAAGCTTCTTGGATGGGGGTATAGCTCATGTACTTGGCCCTGGGTTAGATTCCCAGCACCCACAAACGGTGTAGGGGTGCATGTCTGTAATCTTAGCACCTGGGAGGTGCAGGCAGGACAAACCAGGAGGGTGACACAGGCTATCAGCTGTGGAGCACAGCTGGACTGGGAAGGGACTATCAGAAACCGATGGGGCTTTCCACGGGAAGGGGGCTAGAGGAAGCCTGGCCTGGCCATCCAGCAGCTGGATGAAGTGTCTGGTTGCTTTGGGGCTTGTGGACGCTTCCGGGGCAGCTAGCTGAACTTCGCTGCTCCTAAGGAAGCCAGGCGATGGGCTATGCTGTACTCTAACGAAGTCCCAAGGGGGCTGCCTGTCCTCCCCCAACCTCAGTGTCCAGTTTAGGGGAGAAAGGGAGGAGAGCAGGTTAGAGGCTGCAAGGAAAGATCAGGTGCCTTGTTATGGGCTAGGTTTCAAATCTCACGTCTAATTGGTTGTGATGGTACACACCCGTAATCCCAGCACCAGGGAAGCTGAGGCAGGAGATCAGTTCAGAACCATCTTCAACTACATGGTGAGTCCAAGGCTGGCTCTGGCTATATGAGACTTCATTCTCAAAGGAAAAAAAAATAAAATCAAATTTCACCTCTTCTGCTCATCAAGTCAGTGAATGCTAAATTTTTAAATAGTTATATAATTTTCCTGAGCTTAAAAAAAAATTTCATCTTCAAAGTGTCCTTCCTGCCATGGGGGTTGTGGTAAGCCTCAAAAGAGATAATATGGGACTTCACAGAAGACCTGGCACAGAGTAGGTACTCAGATTGTGCCTCGCACACCGTCCCAGGACCCTCACTAGCTTGTATTCTGCACTTTTCCCCATCTGCCTGTGCCCCGAGTCAACGTGTACTCCCTGGGTTTTGTTTAGGTCATCTTGTGACCTTCCACAGCCTATGTACAGGGCCTTTGAGACACTTTGGAAGGATAGGTAAGAAGAAAAGAATGTTCTTTTACTTAAAAACTCCAGTACTGTGCACCTACTGTGTGCTCCTGCCAGGGGCCTTCTGTGTGGCTTTTGCCCTGCCGAGCTCCAGCCGCTGCGACTGTTGCTAGGCTCCCGCAGGCCGGCGACTCTGTTCTCTGCAGAGCCCTGTAATCAAATTGCTGTTGGTGACAATCTGACATCTGCAGCTCCCTGCCGTGGAATGCAAGCACCCTGGGAGCTGTGTCTCCAGGTTCCAGCGCCTGGCACCAGAGGTATGCGACCGGAATTCCATGCTGAGGACCGGGCTCACGGCTGCTTTTCTCTCTCCTAAGTCAAGCCTGCTTCCTTGTGCAGCCCAGCCATTTTCTAGGTGGGGCAAGGCTCCTGGAGAGTCGGCTTCCTCAGGTTCAGATTGGGCAGCCAGATAAATCAAGTGTTCTGCTGGGTCCTGGAGGAGGTAATGCTGGAAGTCAGTGGTTGTTTTCAAGGATTTTCAAGGGTCCTTCCATTTGACCTGTCCTCTGTCTGCCTGGGGTGGAGGGAGGGACCGACAGCACAAACATTCCATTTCTAGCGGACCCTTGCTGCTGGCCTCACAATGGGTTTGGAACTCTGTGCAAAGCTGTTTATGTTTCCTCAGCAGAATTTATTGCCCAGCCTGGCCTTCTGCAATTAATTATAAGCCAAACAAATAACTTGTCTCTGAGAGGCTGGGGCTTGGCATAAACATTTACGTATAGCCAGGGGCCAGCCCAGAGGCTGGGTGCTTCCCTCTGGCCTTGGGAACAGAAGGGCAGGATGGGGTGGGCCCATTTCCGCCTGAGCCCGGGAGGTCCTGTGCATGTGTTCTCTTTCAGTCTTCCAAATTATCCCAGGATAGGGTCCCACTTGTAAAGGGAGACTCAGGCAGAGTTAAGCAGTTTGTTCAAGACCACACATCTTGCAAGCAGTGTTGTCTGTCTGTCCATCCATCCATCCATCCATCCATCCATCCATCCATCCATCCATCCATATTTATTAAGCTCTCATCACGAGGGAAGGGGGTCTGAGGAGGCTAATGGTAATTGGTGACATTCACTACGTAGAACTTTCCTAATGTGGCTGGATTTGTAGGCAGAAGGTGGTGGCCTTGGGACCAGGCATGTGGCTCAGTTACTGGAGTGCTTGCTTAGCATTTATAAAGACCTGGGTTCAAGTCCAACACCACATAAACTGGGCAGGTTGGCCACCTACCTGTAGTCTGGAGTGAAAGCAAAAGGACTAAGTTATAGAGAGTGCTGGGTGTGGTGGTACACGCCTTGAACTCAGCACTCAGGAGGCAGAGACAGGAGGATCTCTGTGAGTTCGAGGCCAGCCTGGTCATATAGCCAGTTCCAGACCAGTTCCAGCTGCACAGTGAGACTTAATCTTTTATTATTCTTATTACTTCTTTTGCTTTTTGAGATTATAGTACAGTTAAATTTCATCATCCCACCTACCCCCATTCTCCCTTCCCTCTTTCCATACCCTCTTTATACCCCTCTGCAGGTGGATTTTCCTTTGGGCCACCAGCTCACAGATAACGATAAGGAGACTTATTATTAATTATGAAAGCTTGGCCTTAGCTTAGGCTTGTCCCACTAGTTCTTATAACTTAAATTAACCTGATTTTATTAATCTACGTTTTACTCTGTAGCTTTTTACCTTTCTTTCATTCTGCATGTCCGACTCCCTCCATGTCTCATTGGCTTCTCCCCTGCACCTCGACTATCTCCTCCTACTTCCCCTCTCTGCCCGGAAGTCCCGCCTATACCTTCTGCCTTGCTATTGGCCGGTCAGCTTTTTATTACGCCAATCAGAGAAATACATTTTTCACACAGTGTGCAAATATCCCACAACACCCCTCCTTGCTCTCTTTCAAATTCATGGCTCCTTTTTCATGAATTGTTACATTCATATATGTATATACATATATATTCCTAAATATAACCTGCTCAGTCTGTTACTTGTGTGTTTGCTTTTAGGGCTGACCATTTGGTATTGGATGAATGATCGGTGTGCTCCTCCCTGGGGAGACGGTTTCTCTCACTCTGAGCGTTCCTCAGTTGCCTCTGGCTCTGCGTGTAGGGCTGAGGTTCACCTCAGCATGTCTGTGTGGCTTCCTCGTTCAGTGAGACCTTATCGAAACCGGAGTTCTGGGGCTCAGCCTTGGCTACATAGGTAGGGACTGTCCCCAAACAGAAGAGGAACGAGATGGCCTATGAGGGTCTTTAGTGGTCACATCTGCCTGTCTTACATGGGGGTGGCCTGGACGTGTCAGCAGAAATAGCTCCTCAAGGGCAGCCTCATTGCTCAACTCCCCAGATCTGGAAGTCTACACAGCTTGAATAGCCTCCACGCTTGGGAACTGTTTTAGACTTGAGATTTTGGAATATTTGCATATATGGCACAACATTTCTTGGGGATGGGACCCCATTTAACAGGAAATCCATTTGTTTCGTGTATGTCTTGTATAGGTAGCCTGATGGCAATGGTGACTTTGTAGGTGTGTGTGTGTGTGTGTGTGTGTGTGTGTGTGTGTGTGTGTGTACGATGAGGACTGAACCCAGGGTCTTGTGTGTGCTAGGCAAGTCCCTACCACTGAGCTACATCCCTGGCTCCAGTTTTAAACCTTTCAATGCCTCTTTGTCCTCACCCTTTGCATGAGGTCAGGTATACGGGTTTTCCCTTGTGGCCTGCGGATGCTCCGAAAGTTTCAGATTTAGGACTTTTAGATTATAGATCATCAACCTCCCTTCTGTTGTGGGGCTAGATGGCTCAGAGGAGGTGTGATTCGGCATGGTTCGAGGTTTAGTGGCAGGAAGAGGTACTGGGGATTCTAGAGCAAGGATGTTTAAGACTGGGGAGTGAAGGCACTGGCCGCCAAGAACCGCTCATCAGCGACTGCTCTATGCTCATCCCCTTCCATGCTTGGCCCGGGTTTTCCAGTTCCCTGTTCAGCCAAACCCAGCTCACTAGTCTTGCTCATGGATCTCTAGAGCCATCTGCTGGGGGCCACCTTCCTCTTTGCAGAGGAAAACAACACCGGCGATGAAAGGCTCAGGCCACTTCTGCAGATTCCCACCGCACAAATGGGGTGCTTGGTCTCTAGCCTGGGGTCCTTGAAACCCTTGACTGGGCAGGAGCACATCCCCAAGGGTGGGGCTGCAGCCCTTGGGCCTCTGTGGCTTTGGGCTATAGTGGAGTCTGGGCTCAGCTTGAGTTGGGCATACCATGTCAGCCCCCCTTCTCGGAGCCTGGGGTGTGGACACAGAAGGTCAGAGAGGAAGGGATGTGTGGAGAGAGAGAATGCTTCAGGGGACACCACATTGGGACGGCATCTAACTCCAGAGGCCAGAGGTTTTGGTTCAAGTTATAACCTGTACCACAGATGACCATTAGTGTTGCAGTCCGGTGATGGGGACAAAATAATCCCTACTTATGGGGTTGGGGTGGGGGGTAGGGTTACAGGTCATACCTAACCAGGGGACCAAAGTTCTGGTCACAGATGTATGGACAGGCAAATTGCGGTATATCCATGCTGCAGAACATTATTCAACTGAAAGGCAATGGAATCCTGACGCAGGCTGTAATTGGATGAATCATCCTGAAGACATCCTGCTAAGAGATAGAAGCTGGGTACCAAAAGCCACGTATTGTATTAGAGACTTAATGTGAAACATCTAGAACAGATGAGTCCATGAGATGGGAAGCAGGCCCTGGCTGGTTGTGAGCAACGGGAAAAAGACTTAATGGGCAAGGAGAGCGTGGAAGTGTGCAGGCAGCAGACAGGGCTCGTGGTTTTGCACAGCCATGTGAAGATGCCAGCTGCCCCTGACTTCTCTTTCTACAAAGGCTTATTTAAAAAGTTACTTTAATTGTTAATTCACTAATTGTGTGTGTTTGTGTATGTGTACATGTGCATGTCGAGGCTGTGGTTAATGTTTGGTATTTTCCTCAGTTGCTATCCACCTTATTTTTTGAGACAAGATCACGCACGGAGCCTGGAGTCCACCAATTCAGCTAGATGGGCAAGTGAGTCCCGGGACCCTTCATCTTTGCCTCCCCAAAGGCAGCGTCACAGATACTCACTGCTACCTCACCTGGCTTTTTTGGATTAGGTTCTGGGTGGTGAAATTCAGGTCCTCAAGTCTGTGTGGCATGCACTTTACAACTGACCCATCTCCCTGGTCTCCAACTGTTTTATTGGTTCCTTACAGCCGTTTGTTGTTCTTATGGGTGGGATCTTACTGTGTCTCTCAGGCTGACCTCAAGCTCACGATCCTCCTGCTTCCAGGTGCTAGGATGATAGGTATGTGCCACTGGGTCTGGCTCGGATTGGTTGTTTTAAATGTTAATGGCATGCTATGTGAGTTTCATCTCAGTGAGTTCGTGTTTTAAGTTGATAACAATCCTAAGAAAGGCGGCTTCTGCTGGGAGGAGGCACAGTGGAGGTGAGACCTAGGACTTAGGTTGAAGCTGTTGAAGTAAGGAAAGTTCAGATCTAAGAGGCTATGGTAGGCTTTCGGTTCAGAGTGGAGCAGTTCCACAGGGGTGAAGACCGACGTTGTTGGTATCAGTCTGTTTCCTGTTGCTGTAGCAGAATTCCCGAGGTTTATTTAGGCTCACAGTTCTGGAGATTCCAAGAAATAACACTGGCATGGGCGAGACTCTGGCGAAGACCTCTAGATGGATGGCATCATGGCAGGCACGTATGTGGGAAATCTCACAGTGAGACTGGGAACCAGGGAGCTATTCAGGACTCTGGCTTGTCCTAACAACTGACTCTTTGATCATGTGTGTATATGTGTATATATATGTGTATATGTGTGTATCCATGTGGATACACATATTTGTGTGGGTGCCTGTGCTCATGTGTGTGGAGGCTAGAGGTCAACCTCAGCTGCCACTCCTCAGCAGCCATCTTCTTCAGGAGTCATCTGTGGTGTTTTTGTGTTTGTTTTCTTCCTTTTGAGACTGAGTCTCTTACTGGCCTGGAGCTCACCTAGTAGCCCAGGCTGGCTCCCCATGAGCTCTAGGGAATCATCTGTCCACACCTACCAGTGCTGGCATTACAGGGAGCTCCGCCATGCAGTCCTTCTTATGTGGTCTGTGTGCTTTCCCAGCTGACTGAGCTGTCTCCAGAGCCCACAGCTCACTCAAGAAGCGGCCTATGGTAACCGCCTTCCTCCCTTCCGAGGGCAGCTGCCTCCTACAAGCTTCTTCCTCCCCCTTCCTTCCTTTAGCTAGAGCCCAGGCCTCATGTATGCAAGGCAAGTATTCCACTACTGAACTACACTCCCAGCCAACCCCACCTCTTAAAGGCCCAGCTCCCCTCAGTGCCTGCACACTGGGAACAGGCTGAGTCCTGGCAGAGGGGCTGAGAGGACACTCAGTTATACCCAAACCACAGCAATCCTCAGGGGCTGGAGAGATGGACCAGTGGTCAAGATGCTTGCTGTTCAACCCTGAGAACTGGAGCTGAGTGGCTCACAGAGGCCTGTAACTCTAGCTCCTAGGGATTTGATGCCTTTGTGGACACCTGCACACACATGCGCATGATACACACATGAGCACACAGATACACACATGCAGACACATGAGTAAGATTTTTTTATTTTTTTCAAGACAGGATTTCTCTGTGTAGTCTTAGGCTGTCCTGGAACTCACTCTGTAGACCCGGCTGGCCTCAGATGCATAGAGATCCGCCTGCCTCTGCCTCCAGAGTGCTGTGATCAAAGGTGTGTGCCACCACCGCCCAGCCGTAAAAGAAAACCATAAAAGCTTTAGAGCAAAGCTGTGTCATCTTGGCCAGGTTTCTTATCATTTGTTTGTTTCAGTTTCCCCGTCTAGAAAGTGGGAATAATAAAGTTTTTATTATGGAAATTTAAATCTTCTATTATGGGAATCTTAGCGCTTTCCCGAGGATTAAATGAGTTAATATTTGAAAGAACTCCACATTGGCAGCTGTTATTATCACTCATTCATGTTTTTATTTATTTGTTCATTTGCTGGGCACGCACAGGGAGCCAGGGCTGGGACTGGGTTCTGGAGACACAGCTGCGTGCGTGACTCAGAGCCTGCACTCAGGAACGCCTCCCATCCTGGTCTAAGAGTCCGCCGCCGCACCTGCAGCCTTGGCTATTGATGAAAAGCCTTCATCGGCTCTTACTTCTCCAGAACTGGCTGAGCGGGCGCCTCCCCTGGGACCCAGCAGGCCCTCTTAATGGTTTTGAAATGTACCAGACTCGGGAGCTGGTGACAAGATTTAAGGAGGCCAGCAGCAAAGCCCTGGGCTTTGGCTTCCCTGCCTGCTGTGGACGGCTCAGAATGGTTCCCAGCATTTCCTGCCCTCCAGCCCTTGCACCGGCACAGAGCTGAGCTGTCCCTTGGGCTTTTGCTGAGGTTGTGAGGACTGGCAGGGGCTGACTCCAGAGTGCAGGGACTGTAGTTCCACAGGGTCTCAGAGGTCCCTGAGAAGTGCCAGGGGCTGCTGAAGAAGATAGCAGCAAGCCCAGAGCCGGAGGGGCTCTGGTGGCTTCTGGCCACACCTGTCCTTAGCAGGGCTGCAGGTTCACTCTCCTGAGCTGGGATGGGCTGGAGCTCTCATGCCTACCGAGACCCGCTTAGTAAGAAGTGAACTGCTTTGTGCGGACTGCCATCTGGGCAGCCAGGGTAGGAACTGGGGTGGAAGGCTGGGGTTTCTGCCTGGTCAGCAGCCTTGGAGAATGGGGACCCTGTCTTCTTTGGAGGAGGCCAGCCCTGTTTCTCTTCCCTATGTTTGTCCACAAATCATTTAGGCTCAGTAGGACCTCAGCTCTCCTCAGAACAACTTTATTCTACTGCTGTTCCTCCATGCTCTGTCAACCCCTCCAGGTTTCTCTTTATACTTCCCTCTCCGTACCTTCGGTGATCAACCTGGCACTGTCACACACCCCAGTGGTGAAAACTGACACAGGGTCACCAGGATGCAAGAGCAAAGCCTTTCTCAGGTGTACCCCCCCCCCCCCCCCCCCCCCCCCCGGCATCCAGGATGCCGAGTGACTCTAATGCCTGTGTCCCTCCTGCCCACTGCTGTGTGCACACTGGCTTCCGTCCTGCTGTCCAGGGGCTGTCCTGACGGGCATTCGGAAGAACCATTCTAAGAAGGAGCTGGCTATCTTCTTCTTCCAAAAACTGCTGCATGCAGCACAGTGGGCGTGGTGTAGTGTATGTGTCTGTCATCTGAGCTCTCAGGGGCATGGAGATATGACAATACGGAATTCCTGGGAGACAGGCAGGAGGAGAGCCACAAGTTTGAGGCCATCCTGGTCTACGTAGCCAGTTCCAGGCTAGCTAATGCTCCACAGGAAGACCCAGTTACAATAAATAACAAAACAAAATAAAGTAAGCTATGTCTATAGTGAAGACACAGCAGCTGGAACCTTCCAGGGCTTGTCCTCTGTGGCCTTGGGTGTTCCAATGGGCCAAGTCACAGTGGAAAGAGAAGGGACCCGAGGAAGCAGGAGGAGTTGGAGTTTGGCTAGATCAAGCTCTTTGTATTCTAGAATACCCAGACCAACTTCTCCCCTGTGTCCACCCTCCTCTCATAGCCTCACAGACCCCAGGCCTCAGGAACTTGGCATCCTGGGACCACGGAGGACTTCTGGGTGGGGTGTCCATTTACTGAGAATTCCTTCATCCACAGGCCTTTGGTAATACCTCCTTGGTACCAGGTTCGGACCTGAGCCCAGGAGAACATGGGACAGACCTCACCTTCACTTGACACTGATAAAGGAGAATACTATGGTTTCAGTTCATTCATTCACTCACTCACTCACTCACTCACTCACTCACTCACTCACTCACTCAGCAAGCACCGTAAGTGCCTTCATTTGCCCGGTGCAGACCTGGCATTGGGGCACCAATAGTGCACAAAATGGCTAAGAAATACCATCCCAAAGCCAGTGTACTGGTGCAGAGTTCCTTTAGACACAGGAGTGGGGTGACATGGCCCCATTTCTGAGGGCACAGCTGAAAGCATTCATGTTATCATTCAGTAATTTAACAGCAACCCTTCCCACTTGGACAAAGAAAATGACAGTCCTGCATGATCCCACTATTCAGAAGGAGGTTTACAAGTTTTGGTGTGAGTTCTCAGCTGTGTGTCGCAAGCCTGTACCCATACATTCAGCACACACACAACTGGATTAGATGCTGTGAGACACAATTCATTTCCTGTTCAGCGGCTTCTCTTCTTAGTGGGAGATCAGAGGAGAATGTGCAGGAGTCACAGCCTTCTACCGTGTGTGTGTGTGTGTGTGTGTGTGTGTGTGTGTGTGTGTGCCTGTGTGTGCCTGTGTGTGTCTGTGTGTGTTTCTGTGTATGTGTCTCTGTGTGTGTGCTTGTGTGTGTGTGTTGTGTGTGTGTCTGTGTGCCAATGTGTGTGTGTCTCTGTGCCTGTGTCTATTTCTCTGTTTGTATGCCTGTGTGTCTATCTGTGTGTGTCTGTGTGTTTATGTGTGTGTGTGTCTCTCTGTGTGCCTGTGTATGTGTGTGGGAAGGCCATTGGCAAAGATGGTACTTCCTTCTTCCTTGGTCTCCACGCTTCCTCTGGGCTCTTCCTTCCCACTGGGTTAAAGCCTCGCACCTGACCTGAGGCATGGACCAGTTTCTGCTTGTCTGGACCCCAGAGTTGTCTCTCAGCCTGCACTCCCTCCTCTGGGCTCCTTGGGTTTCCAGTGGGCTGGAGGCTTCCTCGAGGCTGGGCCTCCATCTTGCCCTGATCAGACCAACTTTGCACCATTTGGTGCTAATTCTGCTGAGCCGTGGGTCTGGGGTTAGGGAAGCGTTGGTACATGAGTGGAGTATTGAGGGTAGGCTGATCCTGTCTCTTCCACCTCTCAGCTTCCAGAGGCCCCAGCCCCAGGGCCAGCCACTCGCCCTGACCCCTGAGGCCCTAGATTCTTGCCCTCTCTCCTTCCTCACAGGTCTCTGCCTGCCAGGAATTCTGTTTTGATTGGAAGGCGGCAAAGCGGAGGAGTTTGCGTGTCTGGCTCTTCCCTCCCTCTCCTTCCTCCTCCCTTCCTTCCAGTGGCGCTCAAGATGTTTCCTCTGCCAGCCTGGCTCCACTCCAGGCCGAGTCCACCTCAGGCACTAGCAGCAATCCTCTCTGCTTGGAGCTTCTGTGGGCTGTGGCTTCCCATAGTGGACGTGATGCCTTCCGCTCTCTGAGGGACCCATGGAGCGATTCCCTCAGGGTTGGGCACACCACCTGCTTGCTTTCTTCTCAGCATAAAACCCACACCTGCTGAGGAGGCTCCTAGTCATTCCAGGGCCGATCTGGGTGGACTTTGGCTGCATCTTTTTCTCTCCAGGGCCTCTGTTTTCTGGAAAGGCTCATAATGGCCTTGTTCTCATTTGGAAATGTTTGGATCCATCTCACTCAGCATCTCTGCCCCAGGCCTGAGGGAAGTGAGAGGCCTTGCCCCCAACCTCAGCAGAGGCCTGGAATGTAAGAGTTGAGAACAGATTCCTAGTCTGGGTCCCTTCACTCCCTGGGAATCCTCACTGGTCCAGTCTGGTTCATGTTCACCAGGAGAAAGCAGAGCCACACCCTGGCCTGACAGGGCCAAGACTCAACTTTGTCTCCTCAGCACCTTGCGCTGTGCCAGGGGAGGGCAGCTGCTTAGTAAATATGGTGGAGGAGCACCCGGGGAAGCTGAGCCTGGGAGGGCAAACGGGAGCCTCAGGGAGCTCTGGCCAGAGGAGCTAGAACTGGCCCGGGACTTGAAGGATGAGTAAGAGTGGGACAGGTAGGCCAGATGGGAAGAGCCTCCCAGGCAACCAGAACAGCCTCGGCAAACTCTGTGAGGTGTCCTGATGCCCAGGGAATGTGTACATCGGTGGCAGGAGGGGAGGTGGAGAGAGGTATCTAGATGTGGGAGGAAGGTCTGATCTGGTGATGGGCACCCTGGCCTGCCAGAATGATGCCAGCACTGGCCTCCTCAGCTGGTCTCTGGCTTGAGGGGCAGCAGGCAGTGTGGGGGGAAGGGAGGGTTTTGTGGCTCTGAGGGGCCTGAGGCTGTCTGAATCCCCCCTGGGGGTTTGACTGTGCTTTCTGGGTGAGCAGGATGTGGGATGACAGCAGTGACAAAGCAGGTTGTCACCCGCAGGTGACATGGAGCCACGCGGCCTCTATCATTTTCTGGCGGTGACTGGGCCTTTCGCTGACTATGGGGAGTTGCAGTTACCGCTAATGAGGGTAGAGAGTCGTCTGTCCAGAGAGTTAGGAAAATGAGACAAGGCAACCTGGGGGAGGATTTCTTTTTTTTCCCCTCTCTCCTCCTTCCTGTATTCTGCTCCCCCCACCCTCCCCTTCTGTGCAGGGCTGAGGCTTGAATACAATTTGAAGGATACTGGGTTTCCTCAGGCCTGACATCTTGGTTCTCAGTGCCTCTGGTCCACACAGCATCTCCTTTTTTAAAAATGCAGCTGCCAGGGCTGGGTAGAGGGTTCAGTGGGTAAAGTGCTTGCTATGAAAGCATGAGGACCTGAGTTCGGATCCCCAGGCCCCCCATAAAACACTGGGCATGTGCTTGTGATCCCAGCACTCGGGAGGTGGAGGCAGGGAGATTCCTGGCTCTTGTCCCGCCAGTCTAGCTGAAATTGGGGAGTGACTGAGAACGACACCTGGTACTGACCTCTGGCCTCCACACACATGCACGTGTACAATGTAGCAGCTAAAAAGAAAAAAAGAAAAATTCCCAGCATCCGTCTTGGTGCTGCGTAGAGGTCAGATTTGCTTTAACAAGTCTTTCACGTCCTGCCCCCTCCTCCTATGTGAGATCTGATGCCTTCCAATGCCTTTTGGGACTTTTGCCTTTGAACATTGCGTAGGGAGTGGTCTGGCATTGCTGATGGTGGGGGCCCACGGGAGGCAGGGGTGCCAGGATCTGTAGTCAAGGGTTCCCTAGGGCTCTAACACTGCTGGTTCTGTCTGGACATGTGCACAAAGATGTCAAGTCCATGTTTTCATTTGCACGGGGCCCATGAGTTGTGTAGCTAGCCTGAGTGCTGGTTCTAGCTTAGCTGGGTAACCAGAGGAGGTCACCCTCCCTCTCGGGATCTCTCTGTCCTGTCTGTACAAAGATCAGATCATTGCCTTCCCTCCTGAGTGACTCTGATGATTAAAGACGCCTAGTGCAGCTTTCAGCATTGAGCCTGGCTGAAATAAGATCTGTATAACAGGCTGAACAAAGTACCCCACCCTAATCCTGAGGTAAGATGGAGGCACTCTGCACATGTGGTCTGTCTAGTTAAAAATCTTGCCTGCAGGGGTAGGGTGGGGTGGGGTGGGGTGGGGTGGGGTGGGGAGGAGCCTCCTGGATTATGTGGGCGGGCCTACAGTAATCACAGGGCCAGAGAGAAATGACGGCTTTAGAGTCACTGGAAGGTAGTCTGCTGATGGCACTGAACATGGAAGATAAGGCTAGGAGCTATGGAATGCGGGCAGTGTCTAGAAGCCAGTGGAGACCAGGGAAAGCATTCTCCGCTGGGGTCTCCAGAAGGGACACAGTCCTGCTGACCCATCTTAGGATTCTGACCTCCAGCAAGGCTCAGAGAAAGACTATGACTCCCTCAGGTCCCATACATCACACACCACGCTGCCGGCTGGGTGTACTCGTTCAGAGCGCAAGCTCACCTTGCTGTCCTGCTCACTTCTCCTGGAACTCTGGGTAGAGTCCACTCCCTTTCTGAAGCAATGTCGTCTAGGAAAAGACCCAGACCAGGGAGGTGAGACCCTGAGAAAGCCTCTGACCCCACCTCAGTGTCCACAGCTCATTACCCTGTCTCCCCATCCCTCTCCACACTAAAGCCTCCCTCAAGACTCTTCATCAATGGCCATAAATTACTGTAAAAAATAAATAAATAGCACATCGATCCTGTTGCTTCAGCAGTGTGCACAGCACCCCCACACCCAGTTCCCACCGCTGCATCTTGTATTGTTGCTCATTCAGAACCTCTGGGAGCCCTGGGTGACTCCTCAGATCCTGCGTTCATTCCCTGGCTGTGCATGACCTCCTCAGGGCACTTCCGCACTGTGCATCTCTTGCTAACTGTCTCCCCACTGCAGAATATGGCCCTCACCAAGCCAAAGGCACTGTCTGTGTGGTGGCAAAGGTAACCCAGGGAGTAATGTTGGCACTCAGCATGAGGAGGTCACCTACACATATCTTGCAAGGTAGTTGTACCTGTGACACCCCAATCAGTTTCTGGTACTCCCCCTCTCTCCTCTCTCTGAGTTTCTGTCTCTCCATTTGTAAAGTGAGACCCTGCCACTCCCATGGTCTTGAGCCCAGGCCTCTGTGCTCCTGGTAGCCTGAGACTCAGGAAACACAGACATGATCCTTGCCCCAAGGATGCCCCCTCTCCTCCCTCCCTGGAGCAGCCTCCTCAGTTCCTGGCCAGGAGCACTTCCCATCATTCCTGAGCCGCTGATGGGAAAGGCTGAGCTAACTGCTCCCTGGGGAGGGTGAGGGGCAGAGGAAGGAGATGGGAGAGGCTGGCGGCCTTGTGCACTTGATGGGAGAGCGGATTTACGGCAGGGGGGTCGAGGTTATCAGTACCTAGAGGGGCTGGAGTGAGGATTCATCCTTGGCTGTGCTCTGCTGATTGCTTTCCTGGGGTGGGTCCCCTCTGACAGGCCCCAGGGCCTGGCTGAGTGTGTGTGCATGGGTGTGAGGTGGTGAGAGCGGAGCCAGGGAGCAGCAGGCCTGAGAGTGGGGAGCTGGCTGGAGAACACAGGACCCCCTGCCTCCCATAACAGACTGCGGCTCAGCTGAGCTCCAACTCGCCCCCTCTGCCTAGAAACCAGTCTTGGCTTGGCTTGCCTGGCCTTCTTATCTTCCTTCACCGAGCCTCGTTTTTCTCATTCACCTATGTGTATGTATGCATACATGACTGTGTGTGTTGATACCACTGTGGCTTGTGAAAGGATGGACCTAGAGTGGTGAGTGTGTGTGTGTGTGTGTGTGTGTGTGTGTGTGTGTGTGTGTGTGTGTTAACACCATCATGGCTTGTGAGAAGATGGAACTAGAGTGGTGAGTGTGTGTGTGTGTGTGTGTGTGTGTGTGTGAACACCATTATGGCTTGTGAGAAGATGGAACTAGAGTGACTTTGAATGGATCATGGATGTGCCTTCTGCTACATAAGGAGTGTGGAATGCACATGCATACCGCTTTAATAAACTCTCTTCCAGCATTATCCTTCAAGGCCCAGCTTAGAGACAGCTTGCTTTCTAACTGCTCTCTTTTAAGCAGCCCTGCCCATCCCCATCTCACGCTGGAGTCACTGTCCTCCTCTTGGCAACCTTCCTCTGGTGTCTGTGTTGGGCCAGTGGCTGGGCTATGTTTTCCCTGTCTCATGGCGATGGTGTCTAGCAGTCCCCTCTGCTTCTTAATGCCACTGTAGTTGAGGTAGACCAGAGAAAGCTTGGCAAAGGTACTGGGAAGTTGGTACCCTGGGGTCTGGCTTGGGGTGGCAGGGACCTAACATGGAAGCCACGCAGCCACTGTCTTTGGCTTGAGCAGTCTTCCATGGCTGAACCAGTGCATAAAAGTGCAAGCTAGGGGATGTGCTGGACTCAGAGAGTACCCAGTTGGTACTGGGTGCCAGTGGGTTTTCCTGGCTGCTGTTCTTACGTAAGATGATTCACATTGGTTTCCCCACTTGACTGGCAGCCCCAAGGGCACTGTCCTCTCTAGCCTTGTTCTTCTCTTGTGCACCAAGTCTCCATACATTGAACTGGCTTATTTGCCCAGTGCATGATGACATCAGTTCACTCCTTCCCATAACCCGGATGAGGACACGTGTGGCAAGGTGCCCCGGGAGACGGTGCCAGGAGAGAAATCTCAGCCCTTCCCCTAGTTTGCTCTTCACATCCATTCCTCCTGGGCAGCCCTCTGAGGGTTTGGGATCAAATGGTCTGTCTCTAGGTTGGGGTGGTAGAGTTGGCTCTGGGGGTGCTGCCTTGGACAAACTGGTGGTTGAGGGGGTCAGTGTGGCTCCCCACAGCTGGCTTCTCACCACCCCTCTGGGGGCAAAAGAAGTGAAACTGAGGAGTAGGTTGTTGGTTTACAGTGGGTGTGGGGGTGCTTATTACCAAGTCCAGGGGGAAGTTTTGGAGGTGCTCCTGAATGCCTCTCCCTGCTTACTGCCTCACGGGGCTCACGCAACCATTCTTGGCCAGCTTCTTGGCACCTACCTCACTTTCAGGTCCCTGTGTTCTTAGAAGTAATGGGAAAGCCTTTCTTAAATGTGCTCCATAATTCAGCCATGTTCTACTAACGATCTTTGTGGTCTTCCCAGAATGCATCATTCCTCTTATCTCCTCAGCTGTCCAGCCTCCTGCGCATGACTCCACTGAGAGCCCCTGATCCAGCTTAAGCCAAGAGGGACTTGGACCTGCCCAAGTCCACCTGGCAGGTCTGTTTGCTGTGATGGTGTTAGTTTTACGGTCACTTAGAGAGCCCCAGCTCAAGCCAGAGCCTCATGTCACACTCTGGGCAGCTGAATAGCAGGGCTGTGATGCCACAGGTCCATTAGACATCCTGCCTGTGCACTTTGTTCTTCTATATTGTAGCTCTCTAGGTTCAGCGAGAGACAGGAGGATCTTGAGTTGTCAAGTCCAGCCTGGGCTACACAAGGAGACTGTATCAATAAACAAACAAACAAACAAATGGGATGGGGGTGTAGTTCCAGAGTGCTCCCACACACCAGGGCAAACAGCCAAAGGGATCATGCCTACAGGGAAGTGTAGCTAGGTGCTTCCCCTGGAGGGGCTCAAGCACCCAGGAGTCAGTGCTCCTTACAAAGGGGCAAGCTGTCTCTTTGGGGTCTCTGGCCTCCCCAGCCTCCTTCCTTCAGAGAGCAAGGAGAGGAATAGAGGCTGGGCTCTGGCAGGCTAGCTTTGCTTTTGACAGCCTGGGGAATGGTGGTGGTTATCTCTCTTCTTCCCTGGATCCAGCTTCTCCTTCTGTAAAATGAGAATAATGTCTTCTCATTGGAGTTTTCCAAAAGAGGAGACCTGAAAACCATGTAAAGTGCTCAACACCTCACCCATCAATAGTCAGACACCATCATAAAATAACTATCATGGGGGTTCTGTTTTCTAAATTCTAATAAAACAAGTTTCAGAAGACCTGGATATGGTAACCCATGCTTGTAACCCCAGCACTCAGGAGGCAGGAACAGGAGGATCTTGAGTTCAAGTCCAGCCTGAGCTATGTAAGGAAACCATGTCAATAAATAAGTAAATAAATAAGATGGGATGTAGCTCAGGTGGTAGAATGCTTGGCAAGTATGTGCAAAGCTCTGGGTTCAGTCCTCAGCATCACATAAACTGGATGCGGTGACCTATAAGCCCAACACTTCACAGACAGAGGCAGACAGATGAGTTCAGGCTACCCTTGGCTACATTTTGAGTTTGAGGCCAGCCTGGGCTACTGAGACCATAGACTAAAAAAAAAAATTTGAAAAGAAATTAACTATGATTTAAGATGCCTGAGAAACATTGTGTGCTACTCTTTTGGAGACCCTCTCCCATCCTGAACTGTACCATCCTGTGTCCAGTTATGAAGTGTGTGGTTTGTAACAGAAATAGGATGAATTGTGTCTTTTAGAAGTACCTATTTCTTTCAATATTTAGAAGCACTGTTACTAGATTTCAGTTTTCTGAACTGGTGATACTGGGGATCCATGTGTGTAGTGAGTAGTGGTTCCATCTTTGACCTTTAAACACTGCCCCTAGAGTGACAGCAGGTACTATCACACCTACTTATGACCTGTCCCTGGGGCATGGCCGAGAGGGAGCCCCTTAAGACTCAAGGCACATACATGCTTGCTTGGTCTCTTCTGGATACCTTGTGGTCCTGGAATCTGGATGGGAGACCAAGCCTGAGTTCTCTGCTGGATGGTACCTCATCTCTCCTGGATCCTGTAACCCATCCCTATTGGCTGTAAGTTATCCCAGAAATAAACCTCTCTTGATTACTGGATAAATTATGTGGAATTGCCTCATTAAATACAGCGACACATGTGCTAGGTAAGTGCTCTTCCACTGAACTCTAACACTTTTCAACTTTCACATTTATGTGTGTGTGTGTGTGTGTGTGTGTGTGTGTGTGTGTGTAACTTGGAGGAGTCAGTGTTTTCTTTCTACCCTGTGTGTTTCACGTCTGGCCACAAGCATCCTTGCCCTCTGAGCCATCTCCCGGGCCCTCCTTTTGACTTGTTGTTTATTTTGTTTTTTTGAGATGGGGTTTCTCTGTGTATCCCCGGCTGTCCTGGAACTCACTCTGTAGACCAGGCTGGCCTTGAACTCAGAGATCCACCAGCCTCTGCCTCCTAAGTGCTGGGACTAAAGGCGTGTCTCACCACCACCCAGCTTCCTTTTGACTTCTTAATCTGCTTTGAACTGCATACATTGTTCATTTCCTACACTGTTACTTGGGGTGAACTGTTTATCGAGTGTGCTAGTTTCCAGCTGGAGACAATAGGAGTGTATCAAGCGGTGTGTGTTGAAAGGGCATAACAGTTGATTGTTAAATGAGTTAATGTAATATTTAGAATAGTGCCTGGCTTGTAGTAAACACTGAGGCATCTGTTTTGCAATAATTTCTGAGTAAGAAGAGATGCAAATCATTACCAGAGTTCAGCCACTTTGCTGAACACCTGTTCAGCTGACATTCAGTCTGCTGGCTCTGGGCAGCTTGGGCCTTGATCTTGGGGTCTGATTTCAGACCCTGCCCTGATTCTACCTTTAGCCTGGGGTCGTCAGCCTTTGCTTCTACCTCTAGTCCTTGGAACACACGAGGCTGAGTTCCTAAGAGGTGTTGCAAGCACTCTGTGGACTGATGCTAATAGCTGCCCCTGGAGCTGGTGGAGGTAGGGAAGAGGACTTGAAGGCTACTTGGATCAGGGGTAGGGGCGTCCCCCAGGGAAGGCCAGTATTGCCTTCAAAGAGGGACCTAGGTTGGCCCCCGCAGTCCATTTTTCCTGATGCTTCATGTCACTGTAGCCAGGAGTGGGTGCAGCATCATTTGGAGATGGGGAGGTGGCATTACTGACTACAGAGATGTGACATACAGTTGCAACTAGACCAGAGCTGGGTGCACAGTCTGATTGGCACCCCCTTTTCAGAGACATCTCTCCACCACTGTCACCATCCCTCCAGGAGTTGATAGTCCGATTGACAGTTGATAACCTCTGCCTAGACCTTTGACCAGACTGCCTTAAGAATAACACAAAAGTTTCAGTTCAGTTGAAGTGTGGGTTGGAAGTTGGCATGGGGCCCCGGGCAAGATTCTTTCCAATTCTTCCCTAGAAGAGAGTTCATCACTATGTCTTTGTCTGAACTGGTTTGTTCTGGAACTGCTGTGGGGCTGTAGGTCTGATGGGAGAGGCAAGCTACTGATCTGATGGAGGAGAAGGCACATATGTCTGCCAGGAGAGGAATTCTGGTGTGATGGGAAAACTCAGCTCCTGGTCCCTGGAACTCTCTATCCACTACAAGCACAGTAGTTCTCTTGTCCGAGGATGGAGGCATGACCTTTGTCCTTTAGGAGCATCCAATCTGATAGAAGAGTCATGGCCACTTCCCTCAGGGAGATGCTGTCTTGGGTCCTGACCTCTGCCCTCAGGAAGGACTCCTAGATGACAAGCAGGCACATTTTGTTCTTGTACTCAACAGGTGGGCTCTGACTTTGGGATCCCCTCCATTGCCAGACTTTAGAGAGTCCAGCTCCCACAGACAGCAGGTAAAGAATGAGCTGGGCAGTCAGGTATAGGAGCCAAGACAGGGGACTGGAGAAGGATTCCTGCAGCAAGCGAAAATAATAGGGAAGGCTTCCTGGAGGAGGTGTCTTCATGGTAGAATCAGGTGCTGCCTGTGACTTAACTCACAAAGGATTAACGCATAGAGGCTCCCTTCGCCAAGGAAGAGAAACTTGAGGGGCACTCTAGAAACCCATCTCCATGCATTCCGAGTTGCTGAGGCAGAGGGAGGCTCAGAGAGACCCTCACCACTGGCTGACTGTGTACAGGCCAAGTTCTACTAGCCCGGAGACATCCGCTCTCTCTGGCCCAAGAAGGCCAGAGGAGGAGAGGAAACAGGACGCGTAGCAGGAACGCCTTTTCCTTTTCTTTGTGACTGACCCTCATTTGGGGCTGGGGAGAGCCGTCTGCAGGGCTAGCTTGGCTGCGGCGGCTGCCTAGAGCCCCAGCTCTGGGTCTCACCGAGGGACCCTGCCTCTGCTCTGCTCCCTCCGGGGCTTGCGCTCTGGCCCCACTGAGTCTTGAGGCTTGTGTCTGCAAAATGGGGTAAGACTTTTCTCATCTGCCCGGCCAGGAAGCAGCTGTTTTCCTCTCTCTGTGGCTTTGTATCACTTTTCCCTTGATCCCTGAGGTGCGCAGAGCAAGCACATCCTCTGTGTGATGGCTCAGATGGGCAGGGCTGGGCTGGGCTGGGCTGGGCTGGGAAGGGCAGAGCACACAGTGGGAGAGCATTATGGGAGGAGTTGCTTAAGGCTGGCCTGAGCACTAGTAACATGGTCTAGCTGGAGAGAAAGCTTTGGGATTAGCTGTGTCTGTGGCAGCCAAGGCGCTCCAAGTGATGGGATGCTGCAGGGGGCTGATGGCTGTGGGCTCTAGGAAAGGCAGAGGTAAATTCAGCACCAGAGCTACTCAGAGCCAGACCTGAGGCAGCACTGACCAATCGTTGGCCAGAGCCTCCAGGGGCTCTGAAAGGGGACATCTGAGCTTGATGCTTCCTGAGGGAAGGTTGAGACTTTTGCATTGGGAGGCTGCTGTTGGAGGAGGGGGCTGGGTGGACCGTGAAGGATGAGGACAGGGACTGTGTTCAGATGAGTGGGGGCATCAGGGGGACTGCCTTTCCTTGGTTTTTTTCATGGTTGTAGTTTCTCCTTTGCGCGGTAGAGCACTACTGTAGGTGTACATGTGTGTGTTCACGTGCTGTGTGGATGGGGATTGCCAGGGAGGGTGTGTGGTAGCAGTCCGCAATGTGTGCGTGGTGTGGCTAGTGTGTTGTGTGGTGTGCCTGTGCGGATGTGTCGGAGTGTCTGCTCTTTGCATGGTTTCTGTGTGTATGTGTGATGGAGTGTGTATACATGACCATGACCTGGTCCTTGCACACTGCTGGTACCTTGATATCCCCCTGCACTGGAGTTGGAGTAGAGGGGATTCTAGTTCACTTAGGGCTACACCCAATGTTGCCCTGAGGACCACTGACTCATTGGAAGAAAACAAAGGTGTGGGGGGGGGGGGCGGGGGATTTCAAGCCTTACCTTTCCTGTAGAGCAGATTCTCCCACTGTGGGGTTCATGCTGCCAGCGTGATTGCCCTTGGGTGTAGGGTTGAGAGGGCTGAACAGGAGGCACCACACTCCACAGGACACAGTAGACATAACTAACCTCAAGGACAGAAGAGGAATCCAGTAGGGTGATATGGAAGGGATGGGGCTGAGTATGGCTTCCTTGTTTCGGAGGTCATTTACTCAGTCGTAAGTGTGGATTGAGATTTCTTGACATGGGCTAATAGTGAGAACCTTTGCTAGACAGGTCTGCCCTGTGCATAGGGCAAGCAGCTGGAAATCAAATTATAACAAAAAACGACCACATGGTCCAAATGTCCCCTGTGCTGAAAACTGACTCCTAGCTTAGAACCTCTCATGAAGGCTGTGTGACAATAAGCTCAGAAATCCCCGGAACTGTGGTGCTGGGCAGCTCCCAGGCATCTGGAGAAGCCAGCTCCAGTTCACTGCAGGCACCGTGGACGAGAGCTGTCCCTTAGGCGGTAGGATGTTGTCCCCGGAGAGGCCCTGGCAGCAGAGGGCTCTCAGCTCCCTGACTGGCCACAGCGTGGCTGCCCCAGGCAGAGAGGAGCCTTTTCTGCTGGATCCCCTGTGACATCTCTGGAACTGCTAGAACGGGAAGGGAGGGACGCTTCTGAATTTGTCTTTGTGTTTAATATACTATAGTGTGTTATTCCGTATTCTGAACGTTTGCACACTCATACTGGCAAAATCAAAGCAAATCAAAGTAAAGTAGGAGCAGTGTTTCCAATAAAATCGTCCCCCAGGCAAGGGGATGTATATATGTCACCCAGGTATCCCAGAGGCAGAGGCTGGAGGAACAGGAGTTCAAGGCCATCCTAAGATACAGAGTGAGTTTCAGGACAGCCAGAGTGAGACACTGTCTCACCTCCCTTAAAAATAAATAAGGAAACAAACAAAGAAACAAATAAATAAATAAATTTAAAAGGTAGAGTAAGAACTTCTCAGTGTAAAAACAAGGGGCCAGCTGTCTTGTGTGTGGTGCCCTGTTGGTCCTGGCCCCTCTGAGCTAGGCACCTCCTGACGTCTGGGCCATCAACCCTAATTTCCTGCATGGCCCAGGTCCCCTGTTTCTGGGTCTCAGAGCTGGTCTGTGACTGGTTCAGTTGGCCACTCGTTCAGAGTATTTTTCAAGCATGAACTGTGTGCAGAGGAAAACAAGCCTGGAGGGAGGAGTCAGTTCCGGGCCTCCTTTTTCATCTACGACAGTTAACTCAGCTGGCAACTCGATATCTAGGATCGTGAGATTAGTTTGGCACACTAGTGTGGGGTCATCTTGATTAGGTTTAGTAAGACTTGTGCACTGTGAGTGAATTACCCTGGGCTGTATACAAAGCAGAGTGAGCTGAGCACAGGCATCCTTGACCCTCTGCTTCCTGGCTGCGGTTGCTATGTGAGCAGCTGCCTCAGGCTCCTGAAGCCTTGACCTCCTTGTCATTACCGATGATGCCTTTGAACTGTGAGACAGAATCAACTCTTTGTCCTTAAGTTGGCTCTGCCAGGGCATTTTATCACAGCAACAGGAAAAGAAAGACAACATCTCTGGTGTCCCTGCTGGCTGGTGTGGGTGCTGAGGGCAACCCTGGGAAGAGAGAAAGGTTCTGATGTGGCTGGGCACACGGGGCTACTCCCTTCCACCCTCCCACTGTGCCTGTGAGTGAGGACTTGATTTGTTTGTGGAGTGTCTGCCCTTTGCACCCCATCTACACTGTAGGTATCCTGGCGGCTCATGGGGCACCCAGGCCTGTTCCCAAAAGGGGGCCTGTTGTTTTCACAGTCTGATGGCATGGGATTCTCTTTAACAGTCTTCTCTCCTGCTGGGACGGTTACTTTCTCACCTGAGAGTGTTGGTGTGGCCAGGGTAAGATGATAGCCGTAGGAAGTATACTACCAGCAATGCCCACTCCCATTATGGAGTCTACATTAGGGTTCAAGTCTCCCTGTTATTCCCAGGTGCAGGGCGGATGGTCCTCCGTACCCTCCGTACCGGGGAGGTACCGGGGAGGGAGCCTTAGAGCTGATGGAAAACTGGAGTCAGGTGTGGTCTACCTGCCTGAATTTCTGGACCCTTTCTTTTGATACCTTTCCTTTCTGCCTCTACCTAACAACCTCAGGAAAGGTAGGCAGGCTCAGGCCCTCTGTGGGTGCCATTGTGTTCAGATGCCAGGCAGCTTAGAAAAATTTGCATTAGTCCTTGGTTTTCCGAAGGAAAACCTCCAGTGACATAGAGTCCCAGAAGATGGGCTGTGCTCTCCTGTGTCCAGGGGACAGAGTCTAGTCCACATACCCCATGCTTGGTCCTACCCTGTAAATCTTCTCCAGTCCGGATCATGGCCAGGAGATTATGTGAGTCAAGACTGGAGGCTTGTCTGCCTGGATAATTACAGGTAAATCTGACAGAGTCCCATCCATGGACCCAGCCCTCAGGCCTCCTAGACATTACTCTGTGCCCAGGGACTGTGTCAGGCCCAAGGGCATCCTTTTGAAGTTTTGAGAAGGCCCACAACGGGAGGCAGGATGGCAGAAGCCCAGGGCGCTCACTTTAGGCTGGCTGGGACACAGTGACAAGTCGGGGCCAGTTTCCTGGCTCCAGTGCAAGTAGCTGCTTCCCCCAGGCTTTGGTTTCTCCCCCAGGCTTTGGTTTCTCCACCAGGCCTGTGCTGTGACCTCTCAGGCCCCCGACAGTGGGGAGGTCTGTGAGATGAGGTGACATTTCCTGTCTCCCCTCCTGGGCTGACCTGAGAAGCAGGTGGGCTGAGCACGTGAGGCGTTCCATTCGGCTACTTCCTGACAGCAGAGGAGCAGACGAGCCCGGCACAAACAACTCCACCCAGGGAGAATATCGTAAGGCCCTCTGAGTCTCCGCTGCCGCTGCCACCTGCTCCTCACGCCTCCCTGCTCCCTGATGGCTGTTCTCACACCCAAGAAAGTGGGTCAGAATGTAGGGCGGCCGCATCTGAGAAGTAAGGCCCCCTTGCTTAGTCCCTGCCTCACCCAACTGAGCCAGTCCTGCCATTGGGGAGGGGTTGGGGGTGGGGGCAGGAGCAGGGGCAGATGCAGGGGGAAGCTATGAGTTCAGGGGTGTGTCTGTGTGCAGACTTTGGTTCCAGCCCACCATCCTCCCTCTCTCTCAATGTCCGTGGCTCTCCACTGCCTTCTGGATGTGTTCCAAGTGTCGCAGCTCGGCCCTCAAGGCCCCTCACAGGCCCCTACCTGCTGTGTTAAGACTCAGGTGTACATAGAAATGACCATGACTCTCCAGAAACAATGGCTCCTTCTCTGGCTCAGCTTGCCCTTCTGGGGTTTGCCCAGGCACTGGGGACACTCTTCAGCTATGCCCAGATACTCTGGATCTTTCAGACACCCAGTGACCTCAGCCGCCTTCTTCACCTTTGTGTCTGGAAACTGACCCCTGGCCTCTCCCCCGCCACACACACACTACCTTCAGGGTTCACCTATGTTGTGGCATGGATCAGTATTTTGTCCCATTTTGTGGCTGAATAATATTCCACTGTAGCTGTCTGCCGCATTTAAAATATACACTCACTTTATCATCAACCAGGCAGTTCTCCCTCTTTGTGGCTGCGTTAAAGGATGCTACTGTGGCCATCCAGGGGTAAACCTTTTAAAGATGTTTTTTGCTTTCCTGGGTCTGTACCCAGGAGTGGACCACATGGGTCACATCTGAACTCAGTTTAGCTTTTGGGAGGAGTCGTCTGTCTTCCAAAGAGGCTGCACTGCTGGCCACCCTATGTCCCCAACAATGCACACGGGTTCCACTTCCTCCAGGGTCTTGTCACCTCAGTTATATCGTCCTTCTTTGTTGTAGTCATCTTAGTGGGTGTGAGGGATTAGCACTGATTGATTGGTGTGTGTGTGTGTGTGTGTGTGTGTGTGTGTGTGTGTGTGTGTGTGTGTATGTGTGTGCACACGCACGCGCACATCCACACACACATCCACACACACATGAACTCCTGAAGGTCAGAAGAGGGTACTAGATCCCATGGAACTGACATTATGGGTGATTGTGAGCTGCCAAACTGTGGGTGCTGGGAACCAAACTCAGGTCCCTTGCGAGAGCAGCAAGTGACCCCAGCCACAGATCCATTGCTTCAGCTCTCTTTTGCTTTCTTGATAGTAACTCCTTTAGCATAAATATTTATTTTAGTGTTCCTTCCTTTAGCTGCTTGTGACTTTGGTATCAGATTTAAGAAATTATTGCCTGCTGGGTGATAATTTGGCACAACCCTTTAATCTCAGCACTCGGGAGGCAGAGTCAGGTGGATCTCTGAGTTCAAGGCCAGCCTGGTCTATGAAGTGAGTTCCATGACAGCTCAGACTATACGGAGAAACCCTGTCTTGAAAAACAAAACAAAATTATTGCCAAATTCAGGGATATGAAGATTTACATACTTAATAGTTTCTTTAATAGTCTCATGGCAGTAGCTTTTACATTCGAATCTTTGGTCCATTTTGAGCCAATTTTGTGTATGGTGTGAGATAGGGGCCTCACCTCATTTCTTTGCATGTGGACATCTAGTCCCTCTGCTATTTGTTGAAAAGACTATTTTAGCGGGTGTAGTGGTTCACACCTATAAAGCTGAGGTACAAGGACCCGGAGTTTGAGACCAGCCTAAGATACATACAGAGGAAAAAAGGAAGGAAGGATGGAAGGAAGGAAGAAAGGAGGGAAAGAAGGAAGACAGACAGACAGACAGACAGACAGAAAGGCTGTTCTTTCTCTTCACCACCTTATCTTAGCTCTCTTGTCAAAAATCATAAAAGATGCCATGATTTGAATATAAATAAATATAAATTGCCATAAATATATGGGTTTATTTCTGTACTGTTAATTATCTTTTATTGATCTGTATGTCATCAGTACCATACGACTTTAATCACTCTATTGTTAAAATAATTTATTGTTGTTAATTATGTTTTTGCCTGTGTACATGTGTGCAGGTACTTGGAGAGGCCTGAGGAGTCAGATACCCCTGGAACTGGAGTCACAGGTGGCTGTGAGCTGCATGATCTGGGTGCTGGGGATTAAACTCAGAATTTCTGGAAGAGCAGTATGTGCTCTTAACCACTGAGGCATCTCTTTAGCCCTCTTTATCACTGTATCTTTGCAGTAAGTTTGGAAATTGAGAAGTTCAAGCCTTCCTAATTTGTCTATTCTTCTCAAGATTATTTTGGCAAGTCTGCTCCCTGGCATTCCCCTGTGAATTTTAGGGTCGGTTTACCATAGGCATTCTGTGTGTCAGGTTCCAGCTGGTCTGCTGCAGTAACAAATGCCTCAGGGTTTCAAATTTTTCTTTTTCTTTCTTTCTTTCTTTCTTTCTTTCTTTCTTTCTTTCTTTCTTTCTTTCTTTCTTTCTTTCTTTCTTTCTTTCTTTCTTTCTTCTTTTCTTTTCTTTTCTTTTCTTTTCTTTTTTTTTTGAGATAGGATTTCTCAGTGCAGCTTTGGAGCCTGTCCAGGAATTCACTCTGTAGACCAGGCTGGCCTCAAACTCACAGAGATCCACCTGCCTCTGCCTCCAAGTGCTGGGATGAAAGGCCTGCGCCACCATCACCCAGCTCAGGATTTCAAATGTTAAAATCATATATCTGACAAGACCCAAGCCTCTCTGTCTGGATGGCCATGTAGTGGAGAATCCAGCACACGGCTGAATTTAGCAACAGAAGAAAGACAGTGTGACAGGCAAAGCAAAAATGCTTTGCCCCAAGATGTCCGGGTCCTGCTCCTTGGAGCCTCTGAATGTGTGCTGTGTGGCGGTGGGTAATGATGGCTGCAGATGGGCTTCAGGCTGCTAATCTGATGACCTTAAAATAGAGAGATCATTCTGGATCACCCAGATGGGCCCCGGGACATCTCAACTGTCTTGAAAAGGAAAGGGAGGGCAGATCTGAGTGATGCAGTAGAATTTAGCCTACCTTCTTTCAGTGGCTTGAGGGTGGAGGGAGGAGCCTTCTAGAAGCCAGAGAGAGTAGGGAGCAGATTTGCCCCTAGAACCTCCAGAAGGAACCAAGGGCTGCTGACCCCTTCATTTTAGCCCAGGGAGGCCCACCTTGAACTCCTGAAGCACAGAACTATAATTGTGTTGTTTGAAGCCACTGAATGTGTGGAACTTTGTAATGGCAGCTACAGAAAATGAGTATGAGGGGTTTGGGGACCCATGGACATCCCCCTTCTGAGCATCTGGCTGGAAGTGGCATGTGGCATTTCAATGTACTCCTATGTCATTGGTCAGAATAAGCCACAGGGTGGTGTCTAACTCCACAGGAAGGGAGATGCTTGGTATTCCATACATCCAGCCTCAGGGAATCAGAATCCTGGTGGTACCCATAGGAGTATCCATTACATCTTTGCTGCCTGTAGCACGTTTCTATATTGTAGTCCATTCCATTTTATTAAAAAAAACAAAAAACAAAAAATAAAGCTGAGTATAGTGACATCCAGGAGTTAGAGGCAGGAGGATCTCTGAGTTTGAGGCTAGTCTGGTCTACACAGTGAGTTTCAGGACATCTAGAGCTACATTGTGAGACCCTGTCTTGAAAACAAACAAACAACAAACAAACAAACAACCCTCAAATATAGTCAGGCATAGGAATGCACACCTTCAATCCCAGCACCTGGCAGGCAGAGGCAGGAGAATCACTGTGAGTCTGTATTGTGAATTCCAGGCCTGCCAGGACTACATAGTAAGACCCTGCCTCAAAAAAAGATCTCTGTGTATGTGTGTACTGTGTGCGTCTGTGCACATGTGTGTGAGTGTGTGAATGTGGGGGCTGGAGGTCAACTATGGGTGTCTTCCCGTCATTTTTCACCTTAGTTTTTGAAACAGGGTCTCTCATTAATCATGGAGCTTTCTCTGAATCCAGAGCTCTTTATGTAGGCCAGACTGTGTGGCCAGAGAACCCTCCAGGAACTGCCTATCTTTGCCTCCCCAGTGCTGGGGTTGCAGGTGCCCACTGCCATATCCAGCTTTTATGTGGGTACTGGGGATCCAAATTCAGGTCCTCATGCTTGTGAGGCAGGAGATTTGTCTACTGAGCCGTCTCCTCATCCCCTAATATTTGAAGTAGACTTCCTAATCAACCAGAGAATTGCAACCTCTGGTTTGGACATACTAATCTCTAGAGCCTCTTCTGTTCATGCTTCATGGACCACAGGCGAAGTCCTGGACACAGGTGATTGGGCCAGGGGGTGGGATGCCTAATCAAAGCTGACCAATCAGATTCCTCTCTTGGGAATTTGGAATTGGGCCATTCAGTCAGTTAGCAGCGGGAAGCTGAGTGAGAGGCAGGGTAGAAACAGGGTTGGAGTGTGAGTCACATGCGAGCCCAAAGGATGGAGGAACAGAAAAATCCCTGAGTAAGCGGAGCGCGCTGGTCCACAGAGACAATGGAGCAGCCGCACAGACAGCCTCGCAGCCAGGAAGACCTGCAGCCCCAGAAGGAGCGGTGGAGACAGGGAGCTCCGGCTTGAGGCTCCGATGGCGTCCCCATTCCCAGCTCCAGCCCCAGCGCATCCTGCCTGCTCGTCCTTCCCGTGAGATTTCGGCCTCCTTATTAGGACCTTCTTTTCTTTCTCTCGAGCTATCCCGAGCCTTAACCAGGAAGGACACTGCTTGTCTATCTCTTTGGGGGAACCCAGCTGTGACTGAGGCTCAGGTTGTAGAGCGCAGGCAGGGTTTGGGGTGAACCAGATGCAGCTGCGCCGCCCTGCGAGGCTGGCTGGGGTCATGGGCTTAGGTTACGTTGGTGCCCGCCACAGGCAGAGAGGTCCGTGTGGTGTTGCCCATGTGGGGTTGTGGAGACTGAAAATACGCTGTGGAGCCTCTTTTCCGACAGTATTGGGGGCAAGAAGTGGGTGGAGTTTTGAGT
The DNA here is from genome assembly GCF_049852395.1 of Peromyscus maniculatus bairdii. Classification (NCBI taxonomy): domain Eukaryota; kingdom Metazoa; phylum Chordata; class Mammalia; order Rodentia; family Cricetidae; genus Peromyscus; species Peromyscus maniculatus. Next base: position 110,251,141 of record NC_134852.1, read on the forward strand.
GGTGGTGCTTGGTTGGCTATGTGATGGACTGGCTGAGCCTCGGGGGTGACCTCTTCGAGCCTCAGTTTCTGAGTCTTTGAAGTGGGATTGCCCGGGATCAGCACTGTCCTGGGAAAAGTACTTAAAGGCGTGAGTGGGGAATCACAGACAGCAGCGGAGGAGAACGGAGAACCGGGCAGCTGCTCGTGTTGTTTGAGGAAGCCACAAGAGTCCGGGCTTCCTGAAGGAGGTGGCCCCGGGTGCTGACTAAGGTGGCAGCAGGACATTCCCCATGCATGGCTGTGCTTCCTGCCCCTCATCACCCCCACTCTGCCCCTCACCCCTGTCACCTTTCCTTTATTCCCCTTGCCCTCCCCTCCCGTCTGTTCTTCCTGCCCTTTTGAAACATGGATGTAGGAAACAGTGGGTTGGATGAAGGCACCGGTCCCTGGAGGCCCCATCAGAAGCGGGGCTGGGTCCTGACCTGGTCCCTTGTTTGCTGTGCTCCCGGGCCAGTTAATGCACTGCCTGGAGCCTCCGGTTAATTCTCTGTGGAGCGGGAGTTAGAATACACATTCTACTATGAGAAATAATTAGCGGCTCGCCAGAGCTTCGCCTCCCCTCCCTTTCTGTTTGGTGGGCGTTGTTCCTCATGGCCCTCGGTGTCTCTCGACCTTCTCAGCAGCCTTTTCCCTCCCTTGGTTGTTTATGCTGTCTGGGTATGAGATCTTGCCTTTCCCTCAGAGCCCGGGCTACCAAGGGCTGGAGGTGAGCGAGGCTTGGAAGCTACAGGGTGGTCTCTTCTCTGGCTTCCAGGAACGTGGAGCTCCTAGCTTGGAGTTGCCTGTTCAGACTGAGTGCTCTGCATTTTTTCCTTACTTTAACAATTATCACACCCAGGCCAGTTGTGGCGTCTTCACACTCCCAACACTGATAAATAATAATGAGGAGAAGAAGCTCTTAGGGCCCCTAGGGGAGCCTTGGGGGAGATGCTGGGCCAAACTCCTTTGCAAGCAACACCCAGACCTGTCAATATTCCCCGGGCCCCAGAAGGGAGGCGAGGCCGGGCCAAGGCTGTGGAGACCCCACAGTCACAGGCCTGGATGCCTGCCGATTGATCGCCTTCTGGGAAGGATTGGGGCATACCCCGCTGAGCGTGGTGGAGCTGATTCATCTTTCTGGGTCTGTCCCATCTCTCCGCTTCAGGCTTTCTCTGTCTTTCCCTGGTTCTCTGTTCCTCCCGTCTCTTGTTCATCTGTTATTTTCATACTTGTATCTCTGTCTCTCCTCTCTTCACACCCCTCCCCTCCTTCTTTCCATCCCTCTCCTCATCCCCGGCTCGCTAGTTTTCCTTTTCTTCCGCTTCTCCCCAATAGCGGCTGAGAAATTGTCTACCGGCTGATGGCATGTAGGTGAGGGAGACTCAGACTCCCAGACCCAGCTCTGGGAGGGGGAAAGGGTTGCCATGGAAGGCCAGGGGCACTCTTCAAGCTCTAGGGAACTACATTACCATCTGACCTCCCGCCCAGTCGCCTGCTGTGTGAGCACAGGCGTGTCGTCCCCCCCCACCACACTTTCCTGTGCCTCTGTCTCTCAGTGAAGCCACAAGGGGTCGGTTCGTTTGTTTATCTGTTTCAACTAGTGTTTATGGAGTTCTTACCGTCTGCTGTCGTTTAACACATGTCTGTGGAACGATAGGGAGGTGTGCCCTTGTGTTTGGGATGCACCCGTGGACAGGAGAGAGTCCCCCGTGGTAGAGCACGCGTGCCAGCAGACAGGTGGGGCAAGAAGTAGAGTGTGTGGCGTCTCAGGGGTTGCTGGGAAGAAAGGAAGACGGAATCGAGAGGAGGACTGGGGGACGGGATGGCCGGCCTTGACAGCAGCGGGATTGGGAGAGTGGATGTTTGGGAAGAGTGTCCCGGGTGAGAGAGTAGGTTAGGGGAACTTTGAGGAGTCACCTGGTGCATAAGGAACAGCAAGGAACAGAGGCTGGAGAGCAGTGAGCCTGGAGACTAAGGGAGCGTGGCGGGGGGCGGGGGCGCAGGGAGGGGAAGAGGCGAGGTCAGATCCCTGGGACCTTGTGGGCACTCGAGGGTTTCCTGTACATGAGCTGGGTGAACTTGAGAGTCTCCCTCAGTCCACTCGGAAGGACCGAAGGAGGGCTGCAGGCGCCTGGCATCATCCTAGGAGAGGTAGAAGGATGGATGGACGCTGTCTTGCTCTGAGCCTTTGCTGGTGCCCGGATGCCACTCAAGGCCGTCACCTATGGCCCTGCCTAAGGGTCGCCTGCAAGAGATTGGCCGGGCAGAATCCATTAACCCTGGCTTCGCCTCTCTTTCTCTCCACAGAGTGTTCAAGAAGGCAAGCCCCAATGGAAAGGTGAGTCTGTGGTGTGTGCTGGCTCCTCACTGTCCCCACACTCCGGGCGCCTCTCTGGACTAGGAAAGGAAGCGGCGTCTCCAGGGAGAGACAGGCACTGCTAGCTGTCTGGGGTTGACACAGCTCTGTCCTCAGGAGCCCCCAATCCAAATGGGGTGCGTGGGGAGGTGTGGGGGGCTCCCTGGAAACCTTCTCTGTGGGCTTCAGGGAGCCCCAGCTGGGGAGAGATGGACTGGACTGTCCTGAAGAGACATCAGCGTGAGTATGAGAAACTGAGACAAGCTGGCCACTGTGATGCCATCAAGTCCCCTGGTGTGAGAGGTCATGGTGTCACCTCGTCCATCTTCCTCCAGGGGCTCCCAGGGCCCAGGCTGCTTGCTTGCTTGCTTGCTTGCACAGGCTGCAGACTGTATCCTGTTTTACCCTGTTCAGCAAACAGGCTGTACTGACGTCTCTGCCAGGTCTGGGCTGGGCCTGCTGGGGGTCGGGAGAGTACTGAGATAAGAGAGGTGCACGCGGTGCTCACAGTGCAGAAATCGACCATCTCACACGAAATGCCAAGTGTGAGATCCTGGGATGCCCAGGGACTGGAAGACGTTGCCTGGGATGTGTGTGTCAACCATGGCTTCCTCTGGAGGTGACACCATTCTAGGCAAAGCTAAGTGGAAAGGGGGAACTAAAGGGTGGAGGATAAAATCAAGGAAGTGTGGGACATCCGGGCTAGTGAGCCTCCAAGCAAGCGGAAGGAGCAGAGTTGAGGATGACACAGGACCCATGGCAGGTGTCCTGTGGGCAAGCTCAGCAGCTCACACACCTGGGTTGCCTTGTGCACATCTCTATCTCCATTTGGAGTCCATAGCAGACATCACTAATCATCTTTTAACCTTTCCTGCTGAGCCAAGATCCGCCCTATCTTGGATTCCTTGGCAATCCAGGGCCCCAGGCCTTCTAGACCATTCAATTAGATTTGGTATTTAGAATGAAATCCACCTGTCATCCTTCCCTGCAGGCACAGAGAAATGGTGAAAGAGTTTTCAGGAAGGCGCAGCTGTCTGAAAAGGCTGCTTGCTTAATTTGCATTTTAGGTGTGGCTAAAAGGTGATGGGAGCAGCTGGAGGCCGCAGAATGTCAAAGGGACTGATGTGGTCTCCCTTGAGGAATATGATGGAGTAGAACGGTCAGGATTATGGGGAGGCTGAGGAGCAGGGCCATCTAGGATGGTGCTCTCAGTTCAGTTTTGAGTCATTGGAGCTCTAGCTGGCTCAGGGCTCCTCCTTGCTGGCTGGTGATTGGGTAGGGAGCTAGCTCCCTGATTCCTCAGTGCCCCAGAAGAAACATCCTCATGTGAGTAGCTCCCGGCCTGGTGCAGGGTAGGCAGAGCTGAAGATCCCAGAGCCAGCCTCAGCACCCGCACTGAGCACACGGCTTGCTTGCCTGCTCACCAACCCTCCTCAGGATGCCCTGCTTTCCTGTTTTGATCTGTTTTCCCTCCGACTCCTCAGGGGGGTTTGGCTTGAAGACCTCCCTCGGCCTCAGTATGTTGGTCCGTAAAAGGGGAAGAATACCAACTCTTTCATAGGGGTTTGGGAGGCAGAGCTGTTTAAACATTTTTCAGAGGTCTACTATCGTTAATATTAGGTATATTAATATTAGGTTTGAGGGGCCACATCTTGCTGTGATTCCAGGAAGGGTTAAGAATGTGTCTAGGCATCGGCGTCCTGTGTCATGCTGGCCCACAGCCACTAATCTTCTTGTGCCTCTCTCCTCCAGCTCACTGTCTACCTGGGGAAGCGGGACTTCGTGGACCACATTGACCTCGTGGATCCTGTGGGTGAGTGCTGGGAAGTGGGCTAGGGAAGGGCCCCATCTCCACCAGGGCCTGATACCCAGGATGGATGGACATGGCTTCCTGCTTCAGGAAGCGAGCTTCTTTCTGGGCAGCTCCTCCCTAGTCAAGAGAGAGAGTCCTCTTTGACTGCTCCAAGGCTGGAAGGAGGCCCTGATGGACAGCAGCTGCCACAGCTTATATAAGGCTTAGTGTGCAGCAGCAGTATCTCCTGCTTTCTGGACAGACAGACTGAGGAACAGAGAGGCTCAGCGACTTGTTCCAGGTCACACAGCTAGTGAGTCGAAGGGTCTGCTGCATTCTAGCTCCTTGCTCTGCTATCTCCTGGGGAAATTCTTCTCAGGATTTTGGAAAGAGGGGCTGTCCTCACTTAAGTGGGGCTCTGCCGGAGAGGCTGAGTCACAGCTGAGATCAGCTCCTAAGGTCTTGGCTGAGTTCAGGGTGTCTTGCCCTTGGAACTGTTGCCATCTTGGGTTGGATTATTCTTTGTTGGTGGCATCTGCCTGGTACACTGCAGGATATTTGCCATCATCCCTGGCCCTGCCCAATAGGTACCAGGACTACACCTACCACCACCGCAGGTAGGACAATGCTAAATGACCCTGTGGAAGTGAATTGCCCACGCTCAGAACAGCTGCTTCTATAGAAAGACATTGGCCTCAAGCCTCTTTTCGTTTTGGGTGAGGGAGGTCCAGAATCACCCTGGTTTACAAATGGAAGCACTGAGGCCGGAGAGTTTCAATTATCACCATTATTATTTTTTTAAAGATGGTCATGAACACACCAGAGTGATGTAAACTGAGGCCAGGGCCAGGTGAAGAAACTGGGGTGTGTGACTTGGGAGGTGTCCTAGAGAAGTTGCTATGTTCTTGTGCACTGCCCTGGGCTAAGAGGGACCCTTGTGGTTCCAGAGTCACGAGGACAGAGCAGAGCAGCAGGTTTTAGCTCATCAGAGAAAAGACCCTGTGACTGTAAGCAGGGGCCCTGGGCAGGGCTGCAAGCTGCTGATTCTGGCTTCATTCCAGCCCCCTTCTTTTATGACCTGGGACAGGGCCACCCACTCCTCCTCTCCAGCCTTGCCTGGGAACAGGGTGTAGGTCTTCTGATGCTCCACCATTTGCATCTTCTTCAGAACTGGCTTCTCTGAGGCACTGGGCCTGCAGTTCATCCGGGGTTCACCTGTGCGTGGCTTCAGGCAGTGGACTCCAGAGAGTTCTCTGTGGGCCAGTATTGAACGTAACCCTAGAAGGAGCAGCAGAGGCTGTGGAAGGGCTAGAGAAGGAGGGAGCCAGGTCCTCAGTAGATACGTTGGCACCAGAGGGGACCTACTTCATGCCAGGCTCCCCGCGGGACCTGAGGACCCGGTGAGTTCCTAGGTCACTGTCCAGGTTTGGCCATGTGCCTCATGAAGAAGCCCTCTGTGTAGGACGTTGCCCTCTCTCTGAACTGGTCCTGTTTTCCTGTCCTTCACCTTCCCATCTGGGGTGGGGACCTGGTGCTAGTCCAGGGCCCAGGACCAGTTGATGGGGCATGTGCCACCAGCTCTGGGAATCCTCTCCTACCAGACAGGCCACAGAGCTGAACTGTTCCTTCTGGCTATCTTGTCTTGTCCTTTGGTCATCTAGTGAGCGACGCTTCCCTGTCCTATAGAGCCTGGCTCCAAGTCACCCTCCCCACAACCCCACTGAGGAAGTACCACTGGCAGGAGCAAATCCCTTCACTGGGACATTGTATTTATTCTAGCTGAGTCCCAGGATTCCAGTCAGTGCAGGACATGGCACAGAGGTGATGTCCATCATGGATGGAAAAGTATGCATGGGGGTTGGGGGACCCTGAGGATAGATTGGGGATATCCCTGTTTAGACGACCCTATGACCTTGGACTAAGGTACTCACTGTCTGTTTCTTGAGATAGTCTGAGTGGTCAGTTATAGGGATAGCATGGGAGTGGGTACGTGGTGTGTGTGTGTGTGTGTGTGTGTGTGTGTGTGTGTGTGTGTCTGTCTGTCTGTCTGTCTGTGTGTCTGTCTGTGTGTCTGTCTGTCTGTCTGTCTGGGGATGCCAGACAGAGATGATCCTTGCGACAATGCTCCTCCTAGCCTCCTGGGACACTCAGCTCCTCCTCTGTGTCCTGCCAGATGCTCTGCTCCCAAGGACAGGCCTTGTGAACGGTGTTAAGGTGCTTCTCTTTCTCTCCACTGTGTGAGTCACTTTTATCACTGTGACGAGATGTTCACTTATTTGGGAGATGACTTTAGAGGGTTCAGGCCACAGTCCTCAGCTGTGGCACTGCAGTGAGGCAGAGCGCCATGACAGGGGCCGTGTGGAGGAAGGAAGCTGCTTCCTTCACAGTGACCAGGAAGCAGAGCAGGGAGGAGGGACTAGGAACCAAATAGATGCCTCCTGGCACACTGACTGGCATTCTTCCTCCTAAAGTTCCCACTGCCTCCCAGTAGCTCATTAAGCTGTGAATTCGCTGATGGGTTAGGTCCTCCATGAGCCAGTCACTCCCCAAAGGCAGACACTGTTGCTTTGGAGACCAGCCTTCAATACACCAGCCTTTGGAGGACATTTCAGATCCAAACTGTGACAGTCATGCCCACACATGCCAGGGGCTGTCCGAATACTTCCATATGTGACAGAATTTACCCATGTGCACCTGGACACAGACCACCCACCTGTCCTCACATGAGCCTTGAGAGCTACTGATCATAGACACCCCCCACTCCTCACGATATCCAGGGAGCTCTGAAAAATCTCACTGTTCCTAAGCCTGGTGCAGACTCTGTTTATTACCAAGCTAACCTAACATGACTCAAGGCCATTTACCATAGTTAGCCTCTTGGCGAGATTAGTTATTTAATGATGGCAATTCTGAGAATTGTCCTTATGTGGGTTTGTCATTGTGTGCAGGACATAGTGTGCTTACACAAACTAAAATCACCATGATGTCCCTAGGCAGTATGGGGCCACCTAATACATAATGTTCTTTGAAACATTGTTCTATAATGTGTGACTGGAGCTGTGTTTTCCTGTAGAGGTGTCAAGGGCTCTGACAGGAGGTACGCATCCTGCAGAGGGTGGTACCCAAAGACCATGTGTCCTACTTATTACCTTTGGGGTTTGGTTTGAGTGGATGTTTGGGGCCTGGGTTGAAAAGGTCAAGTTGGGGGACTCTGTGCCTTGTCTCCCCCAGATGGTGTGGTCCTGGTGGATCCTGAATATCTCAAGGAAAGGCGAGGTAAGCTGTGTTCCTCTTACTCACACAGTATGCCGGGGGCTCCTCATCCTCTGCTCTCTGGTGGCCTCCCGTGGCTTCTCCCTGTCCATCCTGTGGTTACATGCATAAATGCCCCAGTGCATACTGTAGTAAGAACTCTGGCCTCTGGCCCAGAGCAGCCCTGCCTCATGCCCGCCATGGGAGAACTTATGCCCTGTCCCATCAATAAGACAGCAAGGCCTGGCACAGGGAGGATGACAGCAGAGCAGGAGAGAGGCTCCCATTTCATAGATGTTAAAGGTGAGGAGGTCTGTGCACAAGGTTAGGGTTAGGCTGGGCTGAGATCCCACGCCTTTTAGACACAGCCTTCTGTACGCTTCCCTTCTAGGCTGTCCTCCGCCCCTCTCCTAAGCCCGCCAGCCTAATCCAACCACCACAGCCGCCAGGCTGCCTGACTATCCTCCTGCCCCTCCGTACTCCTGGGCTGGAGTGAGCGGAGGAGGGCAGAACTGCCCGGAAGGAGGCCCCTTCCTAAGAGGCTGCATCAAGGCTGCCCTTGAAGGCGCCCTGTGTCAGAGAGCCAGTGTGCCCACCCCGCTTGAACCTGGGACAGGCTGATAGCCTCCAGTGGGCCAAACCCCAGGGCTGCAGCTGGAGCTCTGGGGGGGTTGTGTGCTGCCCTCCCAGGCCCCTCCTCAGTGCCCCTGCTCCTCACAGTCTACGTGACGCTGACCTGCGCCTTCCGGTATGGCCGGGAAGACCTGGATGTCTTGGGTCTGACTTTTCGCAAAGACTTGTTTGTGGCCAACGTGCAGTCCTTCCCACCGGCCCCTGAGGACAAGAAGCCGCTGACTCGGCTACAGGAGCGGCTCATCAAGAAGCTGGGCGAGCATGCCTACCCCTTTACCTTTGAGGTCAGCTCTCCTTCTCCACCTGCAGTCCAAAAGTGTCGTCACCCCAGGGATGCACTCAGGGCAGGCACATGGGGAAGGCAGTGGGAGGGGGGGCAGCTGCTTTGACTCACCCAATTGGTACCCGGGTCCCATCACTTACATTACCTGCTATGTGTCTTATCTCTGACCACTGTGGAGAGGTCACCTTGACCTCTAGGCTGCTCTTCTGGCCCTCCTGCATTTCAGTTATTAGAGAAAGGAAGGCCGGGGTGGTTGCGGTGAAGGAGGGAGTCCCGCCTGGCCCTCCCCGCAGACAGGCTGCCCACATGCCCAGCTGATCCCTCTGTCATGCCTCCTTACCATTCCAAGACTCCATGCTTCTGGAGTTCACATCTTCGTGTTTTCAAGACTCCATGATTCTGGGGTGGGGCTGAGCTGAGCTCTTAGGTGAAGAACACTCAGATTCTTATCTCCTCCCACCCCCCAGTCTGCCCCTGCCCCTGTGTGCAGCAGAGTGTGATATGGCTGGACCAGGAGAGAAAAAGTCTATTTCGGGGCTTCCTAGTCTGACAGAGAAGAGATGGCCTGTCCTCCGGGGACTTGGTCTGGTGGGTGTGTAGGAGAGAGGTGTGTAGGGAAAGACAAGGCCGAGGTGAAAGTTTAGCTCATTGTATTTGTCTCCTGAACAGATCCCTCCAAACCTTCCATGCTCGGTGACATTGCAGCCAGGGCCGGAGGACACAGGGAAGGTAGGTCATTCCAAGGGGACCATCTCTCTTGTTCTAGGCTCTCGTGCCCCCAGAGCCCTGGTTTTGTCCCCATAGAGTAGTGGACGTCTGGAACCTCCCTGCCTGGGCCTAGGCCTGGCTGATATCCCTTGGACCTTCAGTCCCTTGAGACAAGGCTGCAGATGCAGGCTGGCCTCGCCCCCACATTCGGTGATGCGTCATAGACTCCCATGAGTCACTCTTGCTGGCTCTGGTATTGGTTGCACAGGACCAGCAGATTCTGAGTACCTACATGTGGCGTCACATAGTGCCTAGCTGCCTTGTTTGGGGATGGGATTGCTGCTGTTTTACAGCTGGGGGTCATGGAAGCTGGGGGAGGAGTCAGAGCTGCAGCATCCCAGGCCCCGGACTTGAGAGTTCACACTCTCATCCTCACAGCAGAGACAGTGAACATGCGCCCTCATATTATTAGAGAGTGGAAGACCCTGTGACACTCGGTATGGGGGTCTTCACATTGCTGATGGCTGTCCTGACCGAAGCCGGAGTCCCAAGAGTGATTGGGGTTGGCTGGTGGACTCGCTGGAGCAGTTCCAGTGGAAGGTCCTGGGTCAGGGGCAGCATCGGGACAAGGTTAACACTGGTTCCAGGGTTTCAGATCCATATCAAGGAGCCCCTAAGAGGCAGAAGTTTATTTTCTCACCCAGCATTCTGGCTTGTAAGATGGGAAGGGTGGTTGGGACCTCGACTCCCCAATACCCTGGGATCAGCACGGCTTCCTACACAGGCCTGTGGTGTGGATTATGAAGTCAAAGCCTTCTGTGCCGAGAACCTGGAGGAGAAGATCCACAAAAGGTGGGCAGGATGCCGGTGGGAGAAGGGAGGAAGGGCAGGAGGGGAAAGTCCAAAGAGGACCAATGAGGAGGGGCTGCGCTGTGGGAAGGGTCTGGAAGGCTGTCAGGTCATGGAGAGCTTCCTGGAGGAGGTGGTCTGAGGGGTCTGAGCTAGTCCTCCCTCACATCCCTACCGCTGTCTTAACCCTCCAGACTGCAGTTAACTTTCGACAGTGCATAGAGTGTGCCCAGGCTGTCCACACTCCCCGGCTTGCCCACTGAGAGCAGGAGCAGAGCCTGTGTGTTGTGGAGGGATCTGAGCAAGGAAGGGAAGTGGAGAAAGTGTGGCTCAGAGATGGGACATTCCCCTGCAGTGCTGGACAGAGAGAGGACAGAGCAGCCGGCCTTGACGTCTCATGGCTGCCCTCCCTGGGGTTCAGGACACAGGACTCTCACGCCCCTGCCTTCTAAGTCCAGTTGCTAGACCGGTCAGCTGAGGGATGTCCACCAGCCTCTTTAGGGACGGGGTTGCCACCTGGTGGCGACTAGGTTTATCACAAGCATTTCAAGCTGCAGCTTGGCAGCTCCCGTGCAGGGGTCGGAGGGGTGGATTAGACTCTTCTCTCTTGCATCTCTGTCCCAACTCTCCCCTTAAGACCTGAGATGAAGGGGACCTAACAGCGTTGTGGAATATGGGCGGGCTCTTGAGCGGAACAGTGAACAGCAGGCGACCTTGAGAGTCACCACCCTCACCCTCTCCTGTGGGCCATCTTAAGTCTGCTCCCAAGACTCACTAGTAAGATTGACACAGGAGCTGTCAGTTCTCAAACGCTTAGTTGGTTCTGGCCATGTCCAGAGTGATGGACAGATGTGGATTGCTTTAACCCTTCCAGCGGCCCTGAGGGGTAAGTGCGGTTGAGGCTGTTTTACCGATGAAGAAACTGAGGCACGGGGAGGTAATTTCCTCAGGCCATGTGGTTAATAAGAAGAGAGCTAGGTGTGCCGCCGAGACTCTCAGGTTCCAGGGAATGGAGGTAGCTTGTTGGAGAAATGAGGGTGCTGGTATTCCCAGCATGCCCCTGAGGTAGTGTGCAGCCGAGTCCCTCAGCAGTGCAGTCCACTTTTGCTTCTACCCTAAGCCCTGGGACCTCCACTGAGCCGGTCTTCTTGGTGGGTTTCTCCGAGTCACCTCTTCCTTGTCCTGCACCTCTCTGGCTGAGTCTACATCCTGTAATGAAATCCTCCACCTCCGACGGGGGCCTGTCCAATCTGCGTATTTCCACGTAGCAGGTCTTTAACAGATAAGGCCGCCAGGCGGCCCTCACAGCCGCATGTGCTGAGACTGTGGTAGTGGACAAGTTAGACAAGAGGCTTCCGTCCTCAGGCAGCTTCAGGAGACAGACGGTGTGAGAAGCAAAACACAGTCCCATTCTTACCATTGTGCTGGGTACCGGAACATGGATCTGATGAAGTGATGCTGCGGGGTTGCCCAGGGACAGAGTGGAGGAGGCTGGAGTGGGGTCGCATGGCAACAAGCCCTCCAGGCTAACCTCTGTGGTTGGCAGGCCTGTTGAACAGGAGAGAGATGTAGGTACCTCGGAGACGAGAGCGTGGAGGCTGGTGACTGTCTTTCTCCCCACACGTCTTCCTTAGGAATTCTGTGCGGCTAGTCATCCGGAAGGTTCAGTATGCCCCAGAGAGGCCTGGCCCTCAGCCCACAGCCGAGACCACCAGGCAGTTCCTCATGTCGGACAAGCCCCTGCACCTCGAGGCATCTCTGGATAAGGAGGTAAGAGGCTCAGACTCGTTGTCCCCAACTCTGATACCTTTCAGACCCCACTGTCTCCTGATCTTCCTTGAGGGTTTTGGGAATCCTGTGGGGATCCAAAGGACTGACAGAGGTATGCCTGTGCACAGACCAGACAGGAGCAAGGCACCTTCTGGAAGGGTCCTGGCCACTCCCTCCTCACATCCTGATAACTGCCTGCTTCAGGCTGGGTGGGGAGGCCCAGCTGTATTAGCAGGGGTGGTGATGGGGAGCAGGACCCAGGGACTCCTCACCATTACCCTCTGATCCGTGAGCTAGAAGGCAACAAACTCTTAAGAAGTCAGGGTACTCTAAGGCAGCTGACTGGGGTGTGGGTGTGACTCACCTTCTTGGGGAAGCTAAAGGCAAGCGCCTGGGTAAGATACGGTGGAGGCCCTTCTCTGAGAATTCAGAGCATCCTTTAGCAAGGTGGTTATCCCTTCTTCCCTTCCCTGAATCTTCCAGAGATTTCTGTGTCTGCAAATCCAGACCATCAGGGCCCGCAGGGACTTGAGACATTGCTCTATTCCACCCCTCACATCAACTAAAGGAGAATCTGAGACTTACATAGCATGTCTAAGGGCATGCAGTGGTCATCACCATGGTTACTGTTGTTGTCTTAGCTAGTGGTCAGAACAGGACTGAAGCCGGGAATGCCAGCTTCCTTTTCTTATTGGTATGCATGTGTGTGGGTGTGCATGGGTGCATATGTGGGTGTATGTGTGTGTATGCGCATGTGTGGAGCTGGATGACGACCTTGGGGGTGTCATTCTCAGGGACACAATCTACTTCCTTTTGAGACAGAGTCTGCCATTGGCCTGGAGCTCACCAACTAGGCTGGACTGGCTGGCCACTGAGACTCAGGGATCCTCTGGTCTCTGCCTCCCTAGTGCTGGGTTACAATCAAGGGCCAGCACACCCAGCATTTTTACATGGGTCTCGAGACTGAACAAAGGTCCTTGTGTTTGCAATACAAGTACTTTACAGACAAAGCCGTCCCCCAGTCCTGGAATGTCATCTTCTTATACAGACATCATTGAAAGGTCCCACAATGGTACTGAAGGTCAATATGCTTGGTATTGGGTGGCCCTTTTATTCCAGTGGCAAGTGGCTGATGGAGTTGGGGGCAGAGGTTAGAATAACCAGGTGTTTTCTCTGCCCACACTCGCCTGTCTTTTGCCTCACAGATCTATTACCATGGAGAACCCATCAGCGTCAATGTCCACGTCACCAACAACACCAACAAGACTGTGAAGAAGATCAAAATCTCGGGTAGCTGGGAAATTCTCCCAAGGGTTGGGATAGCTGTAGGCACGCCCTTTGTTGAAATCTGTGAAGCGCCATTAATAGCTTCAGAAATGGGTCTGCTCTCAGGCAATGGTGGCTTCGAAGCTGGTGTCCCAGGCAATGGGGTTCTTGCTTTGGCTACTTCTTTCCAAAGGCTTTCTGGGCCCTGACCAAGCTGTCCTGGGAGCAAAGACTTGGTCATGGAAGGGACTGGGCTTGCTTTGGTGGGGACTTCTTTTTGGCTGGGGTGATGGCCTCTGGTAAACCCTGACCATTGTCTCAATCTAAGCACTCCTAGCCTAGGGAGCTTAAGGTGCATCCTGGGAGCGGCCCCCTGACTCATGTGCCTGCCTCCCCTGCCTCTCTCTCTCCAGTACGCCAATATGCAGACATCTGTCTCTTCAACACAGCCCAGTACAAGTGCCCAGTGGCCATGGAGGAGGCCGAGTAAGTGTGTTTTTAAGGCCCACTTTGGATGGGTGGGACTAGATAGGAGAATGGGAAGCCTAGGCCCAGGCATCTCTTCTCAACTGTGGAGGGCTGGGTCTCCACCTTCTTTGACATTCATAGTAGACTGTGTGGAAGAGCCTTCTTTAAAAAAAATTTTTTCCCCACATCTAACTTTTTGTTGTGGCACATATAGGAAGGTCAGAAGACAACTTTTGGGAGTCAGTTCTCTCCTATTATGTGTGTCCTAGGTTAGAATTCAGGTGACATGTGCCTTCACATGCTGAGTGAATTCACTGGCCCCTGTTTTCGTTTTTGAGTCCAGGTCTCACTATGAGACCAGGCTAGCCTGAAACTCACCATGTAGCTCAGGCTTGCTTGGAATTCATGGCAATCCTACTTCAGCTCTCCAAGTACTGACATTATAGGTGTGAGCAACCACACCTGCCACTTGGACATAGTTTTTTATATCCTACATGTTATTATTGGGCCAAATGTTCATGCATTATTGGATATTCTTATATCCATTATCAATTAAAAACAAAACCCAAGGCCACAAGGCTTAGATTTCTGGTGAGTGTCAGGGGTACAGTGAAATGACCCAGAGCCAGAATAGCATTCAGTCCCAAGTGGAATGTCACATTCTGGGACATACTTGCATCTGCAGCCTGGAGGAAGGAGAGGTGCCTGGGCTTCCAAGGGAGCATGTTCCTGGTGGGGGTAGGGGTTGGTGTTGGGGTTGAGATGTGGCTGACTCTTCTCAAAGAGGCAAATCTGGGGCTTACTCCAGGGCTGCCCCTGTGTCAGCTTCCTTACCTGCATCGTCATGAAAAGGGAGAGGGGAGACAGAACAACACCAGGAGAAATAAACAGCCGAAGCCCCTGCATGTGATTGATAGATATGCATGTGATTGATAGATAGGCATGTGATTGATAGATATGCATGTGATTGATAGATAGGCATGTGATTGATAGATATGCTTTACAGCAAGTAAGACTGTAGTGGTAGAATCCAGATGGGGACTTGCAGACACTGAGTAGCTTTACTCGTGGTTTGTATGCGGTGATACTTTTAAAAGGAAATGCGATGGCTCGGCAGCTAAGAGCACTTGCTGCTCTTCCAAAGGCCTGGGGTTCATTTTCCACCATCCACAGCCGGCAGCTCACAACTGCTTGTTCTCCAGTTCCAGGAGATATGATGCCCTCTTCTGGCCTCTGAGGGCACTTGCATGAATGTCGATGCACATACACTCATGGAGGCACGCGCACGCGCGCGCGCACACACACACACACACACACACACACACACACACACTTAATCATTAAGTAAACGATGAAAGTAAATGTGCTGTTTAAATGTGCATCGTGGGCATTCCTAGCCCAGGGGCCGTCCTGCCTGTGTGTGGTGTGCCTGTGCCTCTTTTGGGTGGCAGTGAGCTTCCTTCCAGAGCTGGGCTTGGCCAAAGTGTCCCCTGCGTCTGGGATACAGAAGAAGTTTTAGAATAGGGCCAGCCCAGACATGTTGACCGGGTTAGGGCCGGCTGTGATAAGGGCCACCTTCATGCCACTTCTCTACTTCCCAGTGACACTGTGGCACCCAGCTCAACGTTCTGCAAGGTCTACACACTGACTCCCTTCCTGGCCAACAACCGAGAGAAGCGGGGTCTTGCCCTGGATGGGAAACTCAAGCACGAAGACACAAATCTGGCTTCCAGCACTCTGTGAGAACCGCCCCCTCCAAGTCCCATGCTCCTAATGCCCACCCTGCATGGGGCCCCACCCTCTCGGCCCACCACCATGAGGACGAGGTTTAGGCTCTTTTCCCAGTCTCGACTAGGGCCAGTCCCCAGAGTGTGACTAGCCAGGAAGGGTGTCTTCCTACTCCCACCTGCCCACCCAAAGACTACTCAGCCCCATCATTTGGCTCTGGGGGGCACAAATGGAAAAACTTTCTGCAAGCATTGGCAGCCCTTAGCCTAGAGTCCTTAACATAGATTGGGAGTGTCCCTGATGCTGTCGAGGTTGGAGGGGAGAGAACAGCTTCTAGAAGGGTCCTGGAAGGAGATACATGGGGGCTTGGAGAGGCTGGGGAAGAGATGGTGAGCTGGGTAGATAGATTTGGGGGCCCTTCCACCTGAGGTACTATGAGGCCATCTGGTCACTTTTGTTCTGTGGGTGTCACAGCCTCCAGGGTTACCCGACTCTGGAGGAGTCCAGACAGTGTGGGACTCATTACCTCTGTTGATAATCTGGCTCTCTTCAGGGATTTGGTCTCTATCTGTTGTGACTGAGACCACCATTCCCAGCTCAAAGACTCTTGGCTCAGGCTAGACCATCACATTATTGTCACTCCTTACAGTGACAATAAGCAATTTACCAACAAGCTGTTTGTCCCCTTTCTACCCTGGCTCACACCCGACCTGCCCTCCACTCCCCCAGTGAGGCGTCACCTCTTGAAGACATCCTTCCCATGCTACCATGACTCCCAGCTGCCCATGGCTTCTCAGCTCTCAATGTGGCCCTTTCTGCTTACGGCTTACTGAGCACAAAACCTTGTGAGAGAAGCGAGTGAATGGTAGGAGAGTGGTTAGGGCCTGCTCTCACTGCACTGTGTGGCACTGGCTAGGCACGGAGGAGGGCCCACTAAGGATGCAGAGCAAAGACATTTCATAGGCAAACATGGAACAGAAGGGACCAGGGCCGTGGCTCAATGTTAGAGTACTTGCCCATCAAATAGGAGGCTCCGAATTCGGTCTCTAAGAGTCACAAAGAGTGACATTTATGGAACCCAAGGCCACCGGGTCCAGTCCACTGGGCACAGCTCACTTTCCTAGCTCTGTTGGACCTAGTGGCTTAGGAGAGGGAAGGATGGTGGTACCTCCCTTCACACTCCACTGCCTCCCACATCCCACCCGCCAAGGAGCGGCATGAACCAGCTTCCCTGTCTCCCTGCAGGTTGAGGGAAGGTGCCAACCGTGAGATCCTGGGGATCATCGTCTCCTACAAAGTCAAAGTGAAGCTGGTGGTGTCTCGGGGCGGGTGAGTCCAGATGCCCCAGCACCCCAGCACCCCTGCCCCGTCCCATTTGCCTGGCCTTTCAGCTGCATCTTCCTGTGGAGGAGGCGAGACTTGAGGACTTCTCTTCCTCCCTCTGGTTCCTCTTCCTTCTCCACTGGCAGAGGCTCCTCCTCTCCATCCCTCTCCCTTTCTCCTCCTCTTCAGCCTAGGCCTGGGTCTGGCTCTCAGGACTGAACACAGCCTATGTGAGTCAGGGTGTCCTCAGACTGTGTACTGTGACTCTCAGGGGCTACCATGCCCTTCCTCACATCTCAGGGCACAGTGCCCACACACCACTCTCAGAGACTGAGAAACTCAGAGCTGGGTTGGGGGTTTGCTAACCTGGCTCACTTTCCCATTTTGTAGATGGGGGAAATGAGGCCTAAATAGTTCTCCCAAAGAACTAAGTAGCACTTATTAGGGTATTGCCTCTGACCCAAGGATGATGCAACTCATGTTGTCATAGCGCTTGGGAAGGAGAAGCAAGAGATCAGGAGTTCGAGGCCGTTCTTGGTGGCATGTCGAGTTTGAGGTCAGCCTGGACTGTATCACACACACCCTGTTTCAATAGAATAAAGAATATCGTCTCTGTGGCTGGCAGTGTTAATACTGAATGCATGTTACAGACCATTTCTAAACCCAGTGGACAGTCCTGTGTTTTGTGACCTTGCAGGACCCACAGTCTTCCCATATCCTAGTGACCCCAAAGTCTTCCTTCTGCCATTAGGTAGCCTGGAAGTGGGGCATTAGTTCTTACAGATATTCTGGGGTCCAGGGGCTCCGCAAGCCAGCCCACCCCTCCGTGTCCTCTATGACCTGTTAGCTGCACAGGGGTGGGGAACATGTCCTTTGGGTCTTCTGGGGCAGGGTGGCAGAGGAGTGAACGAATGTCCTTTTTCTTTTCTCCCCCTTTGCACTCTGTCCCGACTGCTTCTTCTGCCTCCTCTGGCCCACTCAGCCTGTTGGGAGATCTTGCGTCCAGGTAAAGTCCCCCCGCATCCTGCTTTGCCCGCCTTCCTGCAGGTCCCAGGGTCGCAGACCCAGCTGATCAGAACCACAGGGTGCTGGGAGGGAGGAATCTGGGGGTTATCTCAGACTGCAGGCTCTGTGGAGGTGTGGCAACTGGAGCTGTACTGGGAACAGTGGGGAGAGCTGGCTCTCACCAGAACACCTCAGCTGGCTTTCCTTCCCGCTCAAGTGGCAGGACCTTTGTAGACACCAGTGGCCCAGGCAGTGGCCCCTAGGAGGGCCAACTGAAGTCCTGACCTGAATTCAGAATGCTTCAGAGATAGGCAGTCTCAGTGGCTTTCAGACTTCTGCTCCATTGAGAATTCATGGCTCACGGTAGTCAGTTGCCCTTGCGGCAGCCAGACAGTAATTTAGGAGTGTGTGTGTGTGTGTGTGTGTGTGTGTGTGTGTGTGTGTGTGTGCCCCAGACACGATAGTGTGACTTTCTTCTGTCACATGATGATGGTGTCACTCACCCTATGAAATCCGAGTGATTCAAGAGATAATTCTATCTTGTTCAGTGTCATCCAGCAAAGAGTTTCGGAGTCCAGACTTGTAGCCAGGCCTTTGCAGGGTGCTGGGATCTCAGAAGGGAGCCATTGGTGCCCTTACTGCTCACAGCCTGGCAAGGCCGGTGCCCAGGTCATTCCAGCCTTGACCTGATGACTTCACTGAAGGCTGATGGAATCTGGCTTTTACCAGCGCCCGTCACCATACCCAGTCCCTTCCCACTTCCCAGCTCCGAGCAACACAATCAGTAAGATGTGATTGTGTCTTCTGGAGGCCTTCACAGTTTAAGGCTCTCCTGGGACGATGCCACCATTAGCAGAGAAGAGCCTCTGGGGCTGCTTTTTTTTAAAATCAGTCTCCCAGTTCTGTTTATCATCCAGTAGTTAAGGGGGTTTATGATGGAGCCAGAATCTTTTTTCACTTACCACTGTGCAGCCTGAGGCAAGACTTAATCTACAGGTACCTTAGCTTCCTGGTCCTTGCCCAGGCCATGGTAATAATAGGGTCGTTGTGAGGGGTACAGGAGTTGGACTCTAAGGAGGGTCTTGCAACAGTCCTAGGTACAGCTTGTACCATGCAAGTGCCTGCTCTTGTCCTCAACCTGTCTGTCAGGGACAGGTCAGGGGAGGCCTGGTCACCAACAATGAATGGTGGCCGCTCTCCCTGTCACATGCACATGTATGAGGGGTCAGAACTTGCACACAGTGAGGCAGCTCTGAGCCCCAGTCCCTGAAGCTTGTAGGTGGCAGGGTCCTGGGGTCACCTGAACCCCTTTATGGGAGTGTTGGGAGGTGGGGTGGGTAGGATAGGGAGAAAATTGAGAAGGGTAATGTCAGGAAGCCATGGTGACTTGAGGTGGGCAGGACCCCAGGCCGCTTTGGTTACCCACTGACCATGGTGTGAGTGGTGTGCTTCCCAGCCACGGTAATCAGACAATCCTTAGGAGCAAGGGGAAATTTCGGTTTCTTTTTTCTTTTTTCTTTTTGGTGGTGGTAGGGTTTCTAGCTCTTCGTGAACATAGGAGAAAAGGTGGTGGTCAGGGTAGCAGAACTGGATCATAGTTGCTTTCCCAGAACCTCCCCAGGCCTCGGACTCACAGGGCAGTGGGTCTCAAAGCCGGAGGCTCCCTCCGAGCTCACCGAGTTGGGTATGTGTTTCAGTGACGTGGCCGTGGAGCTGCCTTTTACCTTAATGCACCCCAAGCCTAAAGAGGAGCCCCCACATCGGGAAGGTGAGTGGGGCCCGTGGGTCACTGGGGTGGGGCTTACCAGCTTCCTCATTATCCCACCACCCCACTTCTTTCTGGGTTAGCCTTCAGCCCGGTGTCACCCTTTCCCCATCTCCCAGTCTTTCGCAGGGCTCACAGCACATTTGATTTTGACCTAGCCGGGAGACTGAGAGCCCTGACTCCTGTTCTCCATTGGAGAGGGGGCTAGGAGTGGAGGACAGGCCATACTGGCAGATTTTTATTTTTATTTTTTCATTTAAAATACTTTTATTTTGTGTGTATGGGTATTTTGCCAGCATGGATGCCTGTGTACTACATGTACACAGTGCCCTCAGAAGCCAGAAGAGGGTGTCAGAGTCCCTGAGACTGGAGTTACAGATGGTTGACAGACACCCTGTGGGTGTTGGGAATTGAACCTGCAGCCAGATGACCCAGTGCTCTGAACTGCTGAGCCGTTTCTCAGTCCCTACATTGGTTGGGTTTTTAAACTGGTGACAGGTTGGCCACAGTACATTGAAAGGCATGTTAAAGTCCATAACGTAAACGAAGTCGGTGTCTACAAATAGACTGTGAAGTGCCCCAGATGGCACTCTGAATTATGATGTGAAAAAATAGCCAGGCATGACAGCACATGCCATCACAGTTCGAGCAGAGAGAGGTGTGTGAGGCAGGAGGATCACAAGTTTGAGGCCAACCGGGGCTACAAAAATGGTCTTTTTAGAGTAAATGGAACTCAGGCAAGCAAGAAATGAATGTGTCTCATGTCAGAGACCTGTCTCCTGCAGAGTCTTTGGTGGGCACGGATGCCTCCCTCCCTACCTCTGCTGCTTTTGAGAAGACACGGGTCACTCTGAGGCCTGGGACGCTTCCCTCTCCTTCCTTCTTTACTTGACCATCTTAGCTAGGGAGTCCCAGGATGGGCGGGGGGGGGGGGGGGGGGGGGGGAATGGGGGAGGGGATGAGTCTTCGCCCCATTCCTCACCTCTCATCCCGTCCCCCCACTAACCCCTGGGTGCCTCACGCGCCTTGTGTATGTTCAGTTCCAGAGAGCGAGACTCCAGTAGACACCAATCTCATAGAGCTCGACACCAAGTAAGCTGAACCTCCCTGCCGGTGATGTCTGTGGGTGGGGCTGGAGGTGGGATGGGAGAGGTGGAGGGGTCATTTGCATAAATGCTTATTAACCTCTGAGGAGCAGCTGGTCTAACCTGTCTGCTGAGAGCCACCTCTGATCACCTCTTCAGCAACCTGCTTGCCTGCATGTGACTTGAAGGACCCTTCGTGCCTGTTCCTCTTCCTCCCGCATTGGTGGGGTCTGTCTTCCTCTCTCGTCCTTGCACGCTCCTCCTCGTCAGTCAGTCCGTCCATCCGCAGCGCCCACTCGGCTGGCTGGCACGGGGCTGGTTCAGACCCTGGGCTCCCCTCTCTCACCTGACCCATGCCAGTTGGAGGCTGCCTGTGGGGTGGAGAAGGTGTCTGGTCACTTCTGCCGCCTGAGGACCAACTGACTCGGATTCCCCTGCGGTGGAAGGCCCTGGGGCACCAGACAATGGCCAGAGGAAGAGGACCTGGTTCAATGGCTTGAATCACCTCTGGGGCCAGGCTTGCTTTTTCCCCTCCAGCTCCCTAAACCTCCTTTCCTTGACTTTTTGGAGAGATCTGGGAAACGGGGGTTTCAAGTTGCCCTATGAGGAAGCCCATTTAGCTGGCTGAACTCCATAGGGCAAGGGCCTTCATGTGTCTCTGTCTGAGCCTATGTGACTGATGGAAAGAAACAGTCCTTAGTCCTGCAACCCTCACGAGGCTTCCCCCTTCCTCTGTGCCCTGCTCAAAAGTCCCTACCCTGCTTCCGGTCCTTGGGGGTGGCATATGAACTAGTACTTCTAGTAGAATGGGCCTGTATAGGCTTTCTCTTCCACAGAGCCCAGAATCAACTTCCTGCTTGAAACAGGCATGCTCCCTTAAGCAGTCTAGGTTTGATTATGAGGGGTAAAGTGGGGTTTCTTGGGCCTGTTCTTTGGGGATCCAATGCAGAGGCACATTGCTACCCCTCCTTACCTTCTCCATCCCCCCAGGAAGTGGGCCACTTTCCTAACCCCTATACACTGAGAGGCAAGGCTCTTGGAATTTATATGTGGCAACTCCCACAGCCACCAGTGGGCTTGTAAACAGGTCAGCCTGGCATGCCTTTCCACCTGAGGTCATCCCAGAGCCCCTGGCGAGTGTGGGTCTCTCTTGAGGCCCTCTTCCCACATCTGACCAGGCCTCTGGATCTGCCTGTTGTCTGCCCCTGCGAACACACGGCGTTTTCCTTGTCTCTTCCACTAGTGATGACGACATTGTCTTTGAGGACTTTGCCCGCCAGAGGCTGAAAGGCATGAAGGACGACAAGGACGAAGAGGAGGATGGCACCGGCTCTCCACACCTCAACAACAGATAGACTGGGGCCGGCGCTCGCCCTGGCAGCTCCAGGTTCACGTCTGCACTCGGATGCTTTCTCGTCTCCTTCCCATTCCGGTTCCCCCTCCCTTTTGTTCTTCCAGTTTCTACCAAGGGGCCCCAGTGGTCTTCCAAGTCTCGGTGATGAGCCTCAGAACTGGCCTCACATCACCATGCCAGCAGGACCACAGCACACATCCTCCTCAGCCGTCTCTCTGCAATCACCTGCCCACCCCCTTTTCACGCTCATTCCCAGGAAGGCCACCCTACCTGGCCTTGGGATTTGGCTTGAGTTGGGGAGCAGAAAGGGGAGGGTGGGGCCAGAAGGCCAAAGTGATGGTGGGTATGAAGATGTGGAGAGGCTGGGCAAGGTGGTTCAAGACACACAAGAAGATGTCTGCCGTCCCAGGAGGTGACACAGATGACTGTATTGAAGGTTGGAGAGGGCAAGACTGTGAATAGATTCTCGATGCGTTTCTTGTGGTCTAGGCCCACCAGAGACTCCTCCCCTGCACCCTCATCCTTGGTCCATGTCCCTGTGTTTCATGGGGGAGGCACACAGACCCCAGGAGTGAAGAGCAATGGACGGACTTTCTAACCAGCAGACACCTGGATCGAGGCAGGCTGCAGATCCACCCACACATCTGTCAGTGTTAATAGGATGAGTCACCTTAGCTTTGCTGCATTTTGTAATGGGGGCACAGAGAGAGGAAGCAGGTCTTTAACAAATGCCAGCCCCTAGCATGGAGCCAAAGCTACTGAGAAGGTTTTCTGAGGGGCAGAAAAGAGACAGGGCAGGGTAGGGGATGAGCATCCATCCTCCTTTCCCTTTGTGGTTGGTCCTTCAGGAAGCAAGGATGGAGGGCCGAGGGCAGCTGAAGCCGTTAGCATCTTCCAGCTTCCTCTAGTAGTTTTCCAGTGAGTTGGCCCCATAAGCTAGGAGTGGGGGAGGGGGAAGAGGAGGGAGAGAGAGAGGTTCCTGAGGCAACCATTTCCACTGTTAAGGGAGCCCATCCCAGAAGGTGGCACCCATAGAGATGCACTCACCTGTAGGAAAGTGCCTCCTCTCTTGGAGGAGTTGATCCCATTAGTATCAGGGTCATGGGTACCCAGTATCTATCAGCTGGTGTTGTTGTGACTTGACTGGGGTGTCTCCCAGGGTAACAGGGCAGACAGGTGGCAAACAGTGCTCAGAGAGAGCCTTGTTTGGTCTTTGATGCTAACTTGTTGTGTGACCTTGGGCCAGTTCCTCCCCCTCTTCAGGCCTCAGTTTCTTGTTGGAAAGCCAGAAGGTAGACCAGATGACCCCAAGAGTTTCTAGTTCTTGTTTCTCTAAATACATGGCTCTCTGAGTTCTGGTGTACCAGGTGGAGCTGAGGCTGTCAGCTGCCCCCTCCAGAGGAGATTCATGGGACCTGAGGACTCAGGGCTGGGGGGAGCACCGAATGCAGCTTCCTGCGTGGGAAGGCCTGCCCTTGGACCCTAGCTGGCTTGTCTGGTGTCAAGTTGTGGTCACAGCCTTTGTGAATTTCTCTGTCCCAGAGCTCGTGTTTGCTGAGGCTTGCATGAGAAGTGTGTGAACAACCTTGGGTTTATCAAATATATTGATTATCAGGGCAAGAGGATCTCATCTCCACTTCTGTTCTCTTTTTCCCAGTTCCATACTTGCCTGAGAAGGGAGACCACATCTTTGGTTTGTTTGTGAGACAGAATCTTATGTAGCCCAGGCTAGCCATGAACCCACTCTGTAACTGAGAATGACCTTGAATTCTTGATCCTCTTGTCTCAGATGCAAGGATTACAGGCATGTCCCACTACTACTGGCTTCATACTTTATTTTACAGGTCGGACCCCAACCATTTTTAGTTCATCGTGCCCAGTGATTGCAATAATTTCTCATGGTGAAATGGTCCAGGCCCACTGGCCCTGCACCTTCTGAATCTCATAAGCAGTCAACCTAAGGCACCTCTTTCCAGATTGGAACAGCCAGTTTGGGGCAGTCATATGCCCTGGATAGCCCCGGGATTGTAACTGCCGGCTCCCCTGGTACCCTTCCCCTGCCAGAGCTACCTGGGCACTTTTGCACCTACAGAATTGATGAAAATCTTGAACAGTGTAAGGCAAGCATGCACCCTCCACTGGCTTCCACTAAAACCTTTGGAGCTGATACAAGGCCCTTTAGCTTTTGGGCTAACCCCTCCCTGGCAAACCTCCCTACTATCCTTAACTTGGACAAGCAAAGTCTCTCAGGCTGGTTTCTTGAACTTCCTGCACCTGGGCATCCCCACTCATCCTCTGGGTTTATCCCACAGATCAGCCGAAATTTCTCCAGCTGCAGGGAAGATCAGAGTTTTCTGTGTTTTGAGCCGGGCCTGCCTAAGGGCAATGGTCAAGTTGGATTCCAGCCAAAGCATCCTTTGCTGACAGCTTTGTTCTTTAATGCTGGGTACTATAGACACTGAGGTGGATCTCTCCCTGGATCCCTGTCTATGGAAAACTCCTGGTCAGGGGAAAGTTAGAGAAAGCACTGACAGCTCTGGCTACAGCTAGTCCACATAGTGCCTTGATGTGAGAGTTTGGACATAGTGCCCCTTCCAGGTGGATTCAAACCCACCCTGGAAATTACACTCTGTGAGGCTAGGATTGGGTGTCAGTTGTCTGCTCTACAAGAGTGTGCTGCCATTCTGGGTGAGATGCACAGGCCAACTTGTTTCTTTGGCCTCTTCTTCAGTAGGGGCCTTAGATCCTTTGTCTAGACCTCTGGTCTGCTCCAGACACCATGCCCAACCCCCATCTCATGACATGACCCTATGTTTCTCTGTAGGGCCCTTCTCTGTCCTGGAGTATTCCTGGCCAGGAAGTACTTGGCATGAACCTGGAGGCAAAGGAGCCTCCTGAGGTTCCAGGCACTATCAGGTGGTATTGACTTTTCCTGTGCTGAGGGACTGGGATTTGTGCCACCAAACAGCCCACACTGGGACTTTCCAGTAGACCAAGGGGCACATGTTGATGCCAATCTGGGCAGGAAGAGCATGCTTTGGTAAAAGCTCATCAATAGAGGGCAACTGGACTTGCCCAGTACCCCAGCCAAGAGAAGAATTCAGTTCCCAGAGAGATAAGGACTGAGTTGCTTGGCTGGACCCCATGGCCATTTCGGCTTTAAAGCCCAGATGGCTCCCGCTGGAGGGTGGCTGACAACCTGATTCCCACCTGGTGCATTGAAAAGGACCATGTCCTGAAAGTCCCCAAGGTCACCTCTCAGTCCCTGCTCACTGGAACAATAGCCTTTGTTTGCTTGATTTGTGGGATCGCTATGAGGCTGAGAGGAGAGCCGGGAGCCAGTACTCTGTGGGCTGCTGCCTGCTGCACAGAGGTGGCCTTGTCACCGCAGGGATGAGGCCCGAGGTCACGCAGGAAGCTTGCTGTGGAATGACCCTCCTGTTTGCCAGTCTTTTGTCCTGATTTCCCCGGTTAGATATCAGCCACGGTGACAATCGGCCGTTGTGGCCTTGGTGACGGCACTGGGGGAGACGTGTAGGTGCTATTGTCCAAGGATGGGTCCCAGGACCAGGACATGGAGGACATGGATGTTGTCAGTGATTGGGGGACAGGGAGGAACATCTTAGACTCTCCTGGGCCTGGACTCTCTTACCGCCTAGAGCTCACAGAAGTCAAGAAACCTGGCCTCCGACCACAGGCCGGGGAGCCGAACCCACCATCATACCACCCAAGACATCCAGGGGGAGAGGAGATAGATGTTGTCTCTTGGCAATAGAAGGTCCCGTCCAGGAGCGACAGAACCACCACAGCTCCCTGGAGACCTTTGGGAATGTCCAGTCCTCTTGCTCTGAGAGGGGGCGCCTGGCTGATCCACTCACGGTAGCTTCTGCATCTCAGGCAGCTCTCTCCCACCAGTGGCTAAAGCCTGTATGTGTGGCTCCCATCCACCAGAGAGGCTCTAGGCTCCAACCTTGAACCCCAGGACACAGGCGGGGGCCTGCTCTGACATTTACTCTTTTTAAACTTAAGGACCAAATGAGACTTCTCTGATTTTTATCCACACAGCCTGTCTTGGGCCAGGTCCAGGCAGCCCCTGTAACTTCTGCTGCCCTCCTTCCTGGCCTGAGGCAGCCTCCTGGTGGGGGCAGATCCACGCCTCTGCCACCCCCATGCACACTGGCTTCACAGGGAGGCCTGTGGACGGGGAAGCACCCCCTCCCTCCACATTACCAACTCCGTCACCCCCAAAAGGGAAGTCACAGTCAAAGCACAGGTCCCTGGGACCCACTCTCTGCCCCAGGTACTGTGGACCTCTCGGTGTTCCACACAGCCTCGCCGGGGTTGCTGCCGGGGAAGTTGGGGAAGGGGGAACCGGCCGAGTTTCCGGCCTTCCCCTCATTTCCGCTTCCTCCAGAATAACTCTGCTTTTAGCTCTCTTGTCTTTGGAGGTTTCACTTTTAAACTCTGCTTTTGAAGAAAAATCTTGAAACCACCCTTCTGAGGTTTGATCCTAGACCAGCAAGCACAGACTCTCCTCTTGCTTTCGTGGGTTGGGGTGACTCCCGCACCCCAACACGAAGACACTCCGTGCCGGAACTCAGGTCCCCAGGCCCAAGCATTTGAACACGCATACGCTTGTTTTCTAGTTGACCTACCCGGAAGCGTGGGAACGAGTCTGATGTGGGCCGGGCCTGATGCTGCTCAGTGAAGGCAGGGCTTGGCATGGGCTGCATGGGACCATGGAGTGAGGAGCCAGGCCCCGTCTCCACTCAGGACACTCATTCTCAGGCAAGGCCCACGGCTCGACAGCAAGATCAGGGCAATGGGTGGAGAAACTAGGGTTGGCTTCTTTATGCACCGCCAAGGAGTGGGAATCCAGGTTCACGGAAGAGGTACCACAGGGAGGACATTTATGAGGCTGGATTCTCCAGAGACATCTTAAGCACGTCTTCCTTGAGAAAATCTCCTAGGATTCCACTTCCACACCTGTGGATGTCCATGCACACAGCAGGAGGCTTTTGTCCCGGAGGTTGGTTCCCCTCCTACAGTCCACCAGCTTCCCTCCACCTTGGTCTGCACCCTCCTGGGACTTTATTTGCAGGACAGCTTGTTGGTGAGACTTGGGCTAGCCTTTGGCACAGTCCTGCCTGGACCTCCTGGCATTCTGGGTTAGGATTTGAAGCTCGGGGCACTGCTAACCACATGGCATGGGAGAAAGAATGCCAACTGATGTGTATGTTCAGTCCAAGTGTGACTTAGGAGACCCCCACTGACCTCAGGTTCCCCATGTGTAAAGGGCTAGTACCAGGCTCTGCCCACCTCACAGGGACTACTGGAGGGGATATACGTGGGTAGGAAGAGAGGTCATATGAGGTGGCAGCCTACGTGAGGGAATAACGTCTTGCCTGAGTTGCCAACCTACCGAGCCCACAACAGAATGAATACACAGGCTATTTTGTCTTCCCTGGGCATCTCCACTCAGTGTTAGGTCCAGTCACAGCTGCTGCGTGGCTGCCTCTTCCGAGGGATGGGAGCTGATATGTGTCCTGGGTGTGGTGGGGAGGGGTGGCTGGGGCAGCCTCAGGCCTGTGACCCTCTGTGAAGTGATGATTTGTGGCACATTCATTCCTGGAGCACATCCAGGACAACCTGTCGTACCTGTGGCTGCCCTTGTTCTATGAAGTCATTATAGTTTATTCAACTCCAACAGGACAAATGAGCAAAAGAACCTTGAACAAGAGGCTATTAAAGGCCTTTTGCGATAGAGGACATTGGCTGTGCTTTTATTTCTTGTCTCACAAGCGCCCACAGGACAGGAACCGAGAAGTGCCCTCCCGTCCTGGACTGCTCTGGTTTTGTGCCTCATCTGTGCCCTCCCGAATGTTCCCGAGGGAGTTCCCTGCCCCTGTTTCCCTAGTGTCTAGGCTCAGGGGCCTTTGTGGGGGAAGCTGCCAAGCCTTTGGTCTCTCTCAGAACTGGCTGGGTTCCATGCGCCCTGGTTTGCTCCTGAGTTGAAGCCCCTATCTCCCACCGGTTACTGTCCCCTCAGCTCGAGTCCTAGCCCAGTCCCGCTTCTGGCTCTGCTTGCTTTCCCTAGCCTGCCATGCCGGGTCTCTTGGAGGTCACTTCAGTTCCCCAAGCTTTACCTGCTCCGGGCTAATGGGACACAGGGGAAGAGGAGGGTCCAGATGGATAGCACCAGCCAGCGTTCTAATAGACCGTCTTGTTTTCAGTTAAAGAGAGGGCAGGCCGGACAAGGTGGCGCACACCCTTAGCCCAAGCTCTTGGGAGACAGAGGCAGGCAGATCTCTCAATTTTAGGCCAACCTGGACTACAGGGCAAGTTCTGAGTCTACTTAGCTACAGAGTGAGATCCTGTCTCAAAAAAAAAAAAAAAAAAAAAAAAGAGAGAGAGAGAGAGAAAGAAAGAAAAAAGAGACCCATGAATATGATAATTTAAAAAATTGATTATGTGATGAAAACTTATTTTTTTATATTCTCATAAAAATTGTGTCAACTTAGGTCAAATCCTTGCCCTCCCGGGTAGCTATATGTGGGTCCTTCCTTCTGCCGTTTTCTTACAGACAAAGCAGGACAGGAGGAATTATATGGGCATTTCATCTGTTTTGTTGATGTTGAGTGCTTTGCCTACATGTGTGTATGTACCATGTGCATACCTAGTGCCCAAGAAAGTCAGAAGAGGGTCACAGATGCCCTGGAACTGGAGTTAGGGATGGTTGTGAGCCACCGTATGGGTGCTGGGATCTGAACCTGGTCCTCTGAAAGAGCAACACACACTTTAACCTTGGAGTCACCTCCAGCCCCAGGAAATGTGATGTTTCTAGGTCGGAGATGAAAGGTAAACGGTGTGTGAGAAGACCCTGGGGTCTGATAGGAGGAGGCGTGGCCTGTCCTGGGGTGGAGGGCCTGGGAGGGGAGGCGGTAGTACTCCGCCAGCCCAGGAACCCGGGCAACCAAGCAGGGACTTGGACAGACAAGTGTCTCAAGAAGGAAAAAGGAAGGAGACACAGATGTGATGGTCAGTGTTCTGAGCTGTATTGTTTTTTGTTTGCTTGTTTCGGGGGAGGAGCATCTGTGTGCACACATTCGCATGTACACACATGGAAGTCACAGGTACATGTCTCAGGTTTCCTTCAGTCCTCCACCTTATTTTTTTGAGACAGGGTCTCTCCCTGAATCTGCAGCTCACTGATTTGGCTAGACTGACTGGCCAGCAAAGCCCAAGAGTCCTCCTGTTTCAGGATCATAGGCATACCACTATGACCATGTATGTATGTATGTATGTATGTATGTATGTATGTATGTATATATACATGTATGGGGGTGGTGAAGGATCTGAACCCTGGTTTTCGTGCTTATGGTGGGCATGTTCTGCCCCAGCCCAGATGGTTAGTCTTGCTTGTTAACTTGATTGGGCTGAGAAGTGCCCACGGGATTAATAAAGTACATCTCTGGGTGCATCAGAGAGTCCCTTCTGGAGAGGGTTAACAAAGCAGAGATCTGCCCCAGAGGGGGTGACAGCATTCCACAGGCTAGGGGTTTAGAGGGAATGAAAGAAGTCTGCCAGTGTAGGCTGTCTCTCTCCCTGTTTTCTGACTGCCACACTTGCTCTGCTACAGTCTCCTGCCATGACATCTGAAGCTGTGAGCCAATACATCCTTCAGGTTGTTTATGTGAAGCATTTTGTAACAGCAGTGAAAACGGGCTCCCACACAGCCGTTGCTGGGGATGCTGCCCAAACCAGAGAGAGTGGGAGAAGAAGCACTCTGGCCTCTGCCTTCCTCCTGCCTTCTGCCAGCTTCATTCCAGTACCTGCTATTGCTAAACCCAGTTCCCAGCTGACTTTCAAGGCATCCTGGCAAATGTAGTTTGCTGCTGCTGGTGCCTGGAAATGCAGAAGGAGAAAGGGAAGATTAGAGCTGAGACCAGATCTGTTTGTCACCTCCCAGAACACAAATAAGTATCTCAGCACACCTGTAATCCCAGCATGAACAGTGCAGAGGCTGGGGGCTTGCCACAAATTTGAGGCCAGCCTGGGTTAAGTGGGGAGGCTTTGTCTCAATAAACAAACAAGAAAGCAACAAAACAACCCGAGAGAGAGAGAGAGAGAGAGAGAGAGAGAGAGAGAGAGAGAGAGAGAGAGAGAGAGAGAGAGAGAGAGGTGGATCATGTGTGCACACATGTGGAGGTCGGAAGACAACCTTGTGGAGTTGGTTCTCGCCATCTACTTTTATGTGAGCATGAGGCTCGAACTCAGGCCACCGGCTTGAGCAGCAAGTGCATTTCCACACTGAGCCATCTCACCAGCTGTTGGTTGTTCCTTGAGACAGCCTTGGCAACATCAACATTCCATAGACAACAGGACCCATAGTCTATACAGTGTAACGTTCACAGTCTCCAGGACATAATCTAAGATTACTGAACAGGTTACACTACACTACACTACACACACACCCACACCCACACACATCCCTGTGACCAGTACTTAAGATAAAAGTTACAAAAGGTGCCAGCTCTAGGAAGACTTCCATGCTAAGATTATTATCGGAGGTGGCAGTTATAATTTAAACGGCTAGAAAGACAGTTGTTCAAAGCAGAGTTTCAGAAACTATAGGAAAAATAGCAAAACGGATATTTTTGAATTAAAAAAAAATAACTGAAATAAAATACTCCCTGGCCAGGTTCACATAAGGGAGGTAACAGAAAAAATTCACCAAACTTGAAGATAGATGATAGAATTATTCTATCCGAAAGAAAGGGGGGATAAATTTCTTTTAGAGCTAATAGAGTCCTGTGTGTGTGACAGCACGTGGGACATGATCATCGAGTATTCATGTCATTTGATCCTCAGACCAGAGGAGGAAAACATTGGTGCAGAAAAAAAATATTTGAGGAAACAATGGGGGCTACTGCTCCCACCTCAATTGATGAAAGGCACAGATTAACATATTCAAGAAGTGAATCGGGCAGGATTCTGTGCAGGATGAGAACCTTAGGGTGTATATATGTTATGAAGGGGATTTCTTAGATTGGCTTACATGATATGGTATGTCGAGATGGCTCAGGTAAAGGTGCCTACTGCCAAGTATGGTGACCAGAGTTTGACCCCCCAGAACCCACAGGGTGGAAGGAGTGAATCCACCCCTTCATGTTGTCCTGTGAGCTCCACAAGTATGTTGTACATGCATACCCACACATACACGTACATGAACACACATAAATGTAAAATATACATTATACTTGAAACGACGAAATAATAACCCTAAATAGGCCAGGAAAAGGCGTGTGTATTGTGATCCCTGAAGCAAGAGCTAAAAATAGAACCAAATCTAAAAATGAAAGTAGAAAGAAGAGCATATTAAAAATTAATTCAGATATTCCAAAAGAAGGCAAGAAATTTGAAGCAACTACAAAAAAGGGATAAACATATGGCAAAAATAGAAAAATAAAAGTAGTAGACCTGAAACTAATCATGTCAGTAACTATAATAAATGGAAATGTACTAAATACAACAACTTAAAGGCAGAGACTGCCAGACCAGCCTCATCATCTCACCAAATTCCATCTGTAAGAAACCTGCTTTAAGTATAAAGATAAGAGGTATGCTAAAGTTTATTTTCTTTTAGTTATTTTTTTTTTCCAAAACAGGGTCTCATTATGTAGCTCTGGCTGTCCTGGGACTCACTTTGTAGACCAGGCTGACCTCAGACTCAGAGAGATCCACCTACCTCTGCCTTCTGGGTTAAAGGTGTGAGCCACCACCTACTTGAGATGTTAAGTTTTAAAGGATAGTGGCCAGGTTTATTGGTTCACACCTATAATTCTAGCTGTCAGGAGGTAACAGATGGCAAACTTCAGCTACACAGTGTGGTCTAGGTCTACCTGGGCTGCCTAAGGCCCTGGCTTCAAAACAAAATAGCCCTTCAAAGGTTGGGAAAAGTATACCATGCAAACAATAAAAAAGTATAGTTAATGGCAATATTAGTAACTGATAAAGTAGATTTCAGAACAAGGAATGTTAACAGGGTTGGAGAAGGATATATGTACTAATGAAAAGTGTCAACTTATCAAGACATGGTAACCCTAAGTGCACGATGCACCTGATCATTGTATGTCCATATACATGAGGAAATAGGGATGGAGCAGAAAGCATAAATGTATCCCTCTCTCATTAGCTGACTGAGGCAGAAGACCGTGAGGGTACAGAAGGCCTGAATGACAGTATCAATTAACATGGCCTAAAAGACGTCATAGAATATTTTACCCTCAGACAAAACATAAGCTTTCTTCTCAAATACATAGCTCATATTTTCTGTGTCTAAAGATATCCTTAATAAACTTAAAATTTTTAGGTCATAAAAAAAATCTCTTCTCAATCAGCACAGAAATAAACTGGAAATTAACACCAGAAAAGTATCTGGGAAATTTGCAGGTATTTGGAATTCAAGCAACACCTCTAAATGGCTCAAAAAGGAATTCACAAGGAAGAAGAGGAAATATTGTTCTGAAAAAATATAGAATTAAATGGAAAGAAGGATTGGGGAAGGGAGGGTAGTGGAATATGGGGGATGTACTCAGACCACACTCACACACTTGCATGAAAATGACCTTGTGTAACCCAATACAATACAATAGTAATATCCCACCACCGGGGGGGGGGGCAGAGGCAGGCGGATCTCTGTGAGTTCAAGGCCAGCCTGCTCTATAGAGCGAGTTCCAGGACAGCCAGGATTACACAGAGAAACCTGTCTCAAATACTATTACTACTAATGACCCTTTTATTTCAGGACAGAAAAATGAAAATAAGAACAAATATTTGAATTCACGAGATAGAGTTAAAATGGTGATTTTCTTGGTAGAAAAGACAGTTGAGAAACAATATCCATTTATGATTTTAAACAAAAAACTTAGAAAAAACTGCTTTTAAGAAATTATATTTAGGACCTGGAGAGATGGCTCTGCAATCTCAGCACTGCCTGCCCTTCCAGAGTTCCTGAGTTCAATCTCAGCACCTTCATGGCAACTCACCACCATCTGTAACTCCAGTTCCTGGGGATCCAACATCCTCTCACTGGCCCCTCTGGGTACCAGACATGGATGAGGTACAAAGGTGTATATTCAAGTAAAATATCATACACATAAAATAAAATCACATTTATTTATTTATTTATTTATTTATTTATTTATTTATTTATTTATTTATTTATTTATTCATTCATTCATTCATTATTTATCTATCTATTTATTTATTTTGTGTGTGTGTGTGTGTGTGTGTGTGTGTGTGTGTGTGTGTGTGTGTGTGTGTTGTGGGTCTGTGCACCCCACAGCACATGTGTGGAAGTCATAGGATAGATTGCTAGACTTGGTTTTTTCCTTCTACCATGTGTGTCCTGAGCTCAGGTTTGTCAGGCTTGGTGGCAAGTGTCTTTACCCTTCGCCATCTTTCCAGCCTTAGAAAATCTTAAACCAATAAAGGAGGTCTATGAAACTCACAGCCAGGCCAATGAGACGGTTCAGGGGGTAAAGGCACTTACCATGGCCAACCTCATGACCTCAGTTAGACACTCAACCCATGTGGAGAAAGGAGAGGACCATCTCCTGCAAGTTGTTCTCTGAGCCCCACACTGGCACCATGGCACATGCCCCCAAATAAATAAGTAAATAAATACATATTTAAAACCTCACAGCTAACACTTAATGCTAAAAGACTGAACGTTCTTTTTTAAAATTAGGAATAGGCAGCTGGGCAGTGGTGGCGCATGTCTTAATCTTAGCACTGGGGAGGCAGGGGGAGGCAGATCTCTGTGAGTTGGAGGATAGCCTGGTCTAGAGAGTGAGTTCCAGGACAGCCAGGGCTACACAACACAGTGAAACTCTGTCTCAAAAACAAAACAAAACAAAACAAAATTAGGAATAGGCAAGGAAGAGTGCTCTCTCAACTTCTACTCAACCTTATGTGGGCCCTAGCCCATGCAACTAGGCAAGGAAAAGCTATACAGAGAACTACCATTCATAAAGGAAGAAATAAAATGGCACCACTCACAGACGACTTGATTATAGCATTAAAATCCTCAAGAAACTTACCAAAAATGTGGGAGAAATATTAGGAAATTTAGATGCATATAGGAACACAATCAGTGCATTAATATCAATTGCACTTTCATATGGTAACATTGAACATAGAACTGGATTGAGATTAAAATCTTTTTCTTTTTTTTTTTTTTTTTTTTTTTTTTTTTTTTTTTTTTTTTTTGGTTTTTCAAGACAGGGTTTCTCTGTGTAGCTTTGCGCCTTTCCTGGAGCTCACTTGGTAGCCCAGGCTGGCCTCGAACTCACAGAGATCCGCCTGCCTCCGCCTCCCGAGTGCTGGGATTAAAGGCGTGCGCCACCAACGCCCGGCTAAAATCTTTTTCTTTTTTCCCCAAGACAAGTTTCTCATTGTGCAGTCCTGGCTGAACTGGAACTCACTATGTAGACCAGGATGGCCCCTAAATCACAGAGATCTGCCTGCCCCTGCCTCCCAAGTGCTGTGATTCAAGGTGTGTGCCCAAGACAGGGTTTCTCTGTGTAGTTTTGGTGCCTGTCCTGGATCTTGCTCTGTAGACTAGGCTGGCCTCGAACTCACAGACTGCTGGGATTAAAGGTGTGTGCCACCACTGCCTGGCCTCAAAATTGAATTTTAATTTAAATTTATTTATTACCATCATGTGTCTATGTATATATGATGTGTGGAGAGGACATATGACACAGGACACATATAGAAGTCAGAGGGGAACTTGGCAGAGTTCATTCTCTTCTTCCACATTTACCTTGGTTCCAAAGATAGAACTCAGGTCAACATCAGCTTGTGAAGAAGACACTTCTCCTGCTGAGCTATCTCGCTGCTTGTGCAAGTGGAATTTAAAAGACAATGTGATTTAAAAATACTAATGAAAGACAATATGATTCAAAAATACTAATGAAAGAAATCAAAGCAGAGCTAAATACAATGCGAGCTATACCATGTTCACAGATTAGGAGATTTGGTAGCACCGGGTGCCCGTCTGAAGTCTGATTACTCCAGATGCTGAGATTCAGAATCACCAAGCCTGGGAGCTCAAGATCAGCCTGGGCAACACAGCAAGATGCTGTTTTAAAAAAAAGATCACAAATATTATGCACTAAACTCCCTCAAACTGACAAGCCACCAAAATCCAAATCAAGACTGTGGAAGGTATTTTGTTTTGTTTTTGTTTTTATACATGTAGGTACATCACTTCTAAAATCTATATGTCAAGGTGAAGGAATTAAAATAGGCAAGCGATTCTTTTAAAAAATAATAAGGTTGGGGCTGGAAGATGGCTCAGTGGTCAAAGCGCTTCCTGTGTGAGCTCAGGAACCACAGTTCAGATCCCCAGGACCCACGTGGTGGCCGCCTGTGGTTCAGCCTTGGATTGCAGATACAGGGGTCTCCAGGGTGAGCTGGCTGTCCAGATGAGCCACATCTGCAAGCTCTGGGTTTGAGACCCTTCCTCCACGAATATGGTGGGGAATCCAGGAAGATTGCCAACATCAACCTTGGATTTCCACACGCATATGCACCCAGGTGCACCCCCACACATGTAAAAGCACACACACATGCACAACACACTTCAAAAATGAAAAAAGCAAGGAAAAGAATGAAGTTGGAGGCATCTGCTATCTGATTTTGAGATTACTATGGTCACGACCCCGGCAGAAGACCCCTGCTCCATCAGAGGCTGCACAGGCCTCTGCTCACAGACTGCTCACACTCTTTCGGTGCCTCCCCAGCCTACCTCCAATTGGCCCTCCCCTCACCATATCCTGGCCCCAACTCCATCAGAGGCTCCCTGTAAAGGTACATGTAGCAGGAATCTTAACCGTTCTTTATTAATAAAATCAAACCTGAGGCAGGTACTGGGGTGAACACTGGAAGATCAGAGAGACAGAACAAGCCACAGCTACCTCACCTCACTGGATCCTCAGCTGGTCATTTTTCCACAGACTGGAGGCCTCTGAGTCCTCATCCAGAATGAATCTCAGCTGAACTGTGGTGCTCCAAAGCCTGAAAGCTTAACCAGCCAAATGCTTAACCAGTCAAATGCTTAACCAGCCAAATGCTTCTACTTTCTGGTCCTCACGGCTTATATACCTTTCTGCTTTCTACCATCACTCCCTGGGATTAAAGGCTCACTTTCTGGGATTAAAGGTGTGAGTCACCATGTTTGACTGTATTCTTGAACAGATGGATTTCTGCCTCTGGAACTGGCATCTGTGCTATTTAGAGTCTGTAGGACATCTGTTCAGGCTCTTCTGGCTTTTAGAATCTTCACTGAGAAGTCAGGTGTAATTCTAATAGGTTTGTCTTTAATGTTAGTTGGCATTTTCCCTTGCAGCTTTTAATATTCTTTCTTTGTTCTGTATGTTTAGTATTTTGATTATTATGTGGCAAGGGGACTTTCTTTTCTGATCCAATTTATTTGGTGTTCTGGCTAGGATTAAAGGTGTGTGCTACCACTGCCTATCCTCTATGTTTAATATTGTGGCTATTCTGTCTCTGACACAAGATAAGTTTATTAGGGTGCACAGTATTTTGGGGAACACAATACCACCACATTTCCTCTCTTTTTGTCTAAAACTAAAAAAAGCTTATAACTAATACAAGAAAAACTATCCAGTAAGTATATACAATATATACAGTCAAGAGTTACATTAACAGCCGGGCGGTGGTGGCGCACGCCTTTAATCCCAGCACTTGGGAGGCAGAGCCAGGCGGATCGCTGTGAGTTCAAGGTCAGCCTGGGCTACCAAGTGAGCTCCAGGAAAGGCGCAAAACTACACAGAGAAACCCTGTCTCGAAAAAACCAAAAAAAAAAAAAAAAGAGTTACATTAACAATGTCTAGTCCATTAACATTTGACAGATTCAGATAAAAAACTCCATTATATATATTAACAATGTCCAGTCCAGTAACATTTGATAAACTGAGACAAAAAATTTCACTACTTATCCTATTTAAAACAAGTAGTTCTTTTTAAAAAGTAGATTCAATAATTGACCTTTTTATCTTATCATATCCATATTCCATCCTTTTTCTTTTCATAATAGATTCAGCAGTCTACCTTTTGTCATTTTTATATCTTCCCTTTTTTCTTTTTACAGTAGATTCAGTGATCTACCCATTTATCCTATTATTGGTACAAGAAGCTTACAGAACACCAAATAAATTGGATCAGAAAAGAAAGTCCCCTTGCCATATAATAATCAAAATACTAAACATACAGAACAAAGAAAGAATATTAAAAGCTGCAAGGGAAAATGCCAACTAACATTAAAGACAAACCTATTAGAATTACACCTAGCCGGGCGGTGGTGGCGCACGCCTTTAATCCCAGCACTCGGGAGGCAGAGCCAGGCGGATCGCTGTGAGTTCGAGGCCAGCCTGGGCTACCAAGTGAGCTCCAGGAAAGGCGCAAAGCTACACAGAGAAACCCTGTCTCGAAAAACCAAAAAAAAAAAAAAAAGAATTATACCTGACTTCTCAGTGGAGATTCTAAAAGCCAGAAGAGCCTGAACAGATGTCCTACAGACTCTAAATAGCACAGATGCCAGTCCAGACTACTATACCTAGCAAAACTTTCAATCACCATAGATGGAGAAAACAAAATATTCCATGATAAAACCAAATTTAAATAATATCTATCCACAAACCCAGCCCTACAAGAGGGTACTAAAAGGAAAAATCCAACCCAAGGAAGTTAGTTATACCCACAAAAACAAAGGAAATAAATTATGTTACACCAGCAGAACCAAATGAGGGAAACATACACAAACACACACACACACACACACACACACACACACACACACACACACACACAAAACCACCACCACCAACAACAACAAAATAACAGGAATTAGCAATCATTGATAATTTATATCTCTCAACATCAATGGACTCAAATCTCTAATAAAAAGATACAGACTAACAGAATGGATGCAAAAACAGGATTCATCCTTCTGCTGCATACAAGAAACACACCTCAACATCAAAGATAGATATCACCTTAGAATAAAGGGTTGGAAAAAGATTTTCAAAGCAAATAGACCTAAGAAACAAGCTGGTATAGTGATTCTAATAAATGCTAATAATTAACAAAATAGACTTCAATTCAAAATTAATCAAAGATATAGGGAAGGACACTTCATACTCATCAAAGGAAAAATCCACCAAGACGATCTTTCAATTCTTAATATCTATGCCCCAAACTCAAGGGCACCTACATTTATAAAGGAAACACTACTAAAGCTTAAATCACAGATTGACCTTCACATAGTGGGAGACTTCAATACCCCACTCTCACCAATTGATAGGTCATCTAGACAAAAACTAAACAGAGAAATACTGAAGCTAAGAGATGTTATGAACCAAATGGACCTAACAGATAGCTACAGAACATTTCACCCAAACACAAAAGAATATATCTTCTTCTCAGCACCCCATAAACATTCTGCAAAATTGACCACATATAAAGTAAGTCTCAATGAATACAAGAAAATTGAAATCCCCCTGACATCCTATCAGATCATTATGGGTTAAAACTGGATTTCAACAACAATAGAAACAATAGAAAGCCTATAAACTCATGGGAACTCATGAACAACTCTACTGAATGACTACTGGGTCAAGGCAGAAATAAAAAACTAAAGACTTCCTAGAATTCAATGAAAATGAATACACAACGTATTCAAATTTATGGAACACAATGAAAGCTGTGCTAAGAGGAAAAGTTCATAGCACTAAGTGCCTACATAAAGAAATTGGAGAGATCTCTCATACTCAACTTAACAGTACACCTCAAAGCTCTATAACAAAAAGAAGCAAGCTCACCCAAGAGGAGTAGATGACAGGAAATAATCAAATTGAGGGCTGAAATCAATAAAATAGAAACAAAGAGAACAATACAAAAAAAATCAATGAAACAAAGAATTGGTTCTTTGAGAAAATCAACAAGACAGACAAACCCTTATCCAAACTAACTAAAGGACACAGAAAGAATATCCAAATTAATAATATCAGAAACAAAAAGGAGGTTCCATAATAACAGACACTGAGGAAATCCAAAGAATCATTAGTCATAATTTAAAAACTTGTACTCCATAAAATTGGAAAATCCAAAAGAAATTGATAGTTTTCTCAATAGATACCACTTACCAAAGTTAAATCAAGATCAGACAAGCAATTTAAATAGACTTATAAGCCATAAGAAAATAGAAGCAGTCATTAAAAGTCTTCCAACTGAAAAAAGCCCAGGACCAACAGTTTCAGCACAGAATTCTACCAGAATTTCAAAGAAGAGCTAATGCCAATACTCCTCAAATTATTCCACAGAATAGAAACAGAAAGAACATTGCCAAATACATTTAATGAGGCCTCAGTCACTCTGATATCTAAATTATACAAAGATTCAACAAAGAAAGAGAATTACAGACCAATTTCCCTCATGAACATAGATGCAAAAATACTCAATAAAATATTTGAAAACTGAACCCAAGACCATATCAAAAAATCATTTATCATGATCAAGTAGCCTTCATCCAAGAGATACAGGGCTGGTGCAATATGTAAAAACCAGTCAATGCACTCCATCATTTAAACAAACTGAAAGGAAAAAAAACCCCACATGATCATCTCACTAGATGCTGAAAAAGCCTTTGACAAAAATCTAACACCTCTTCATGATAAGTCTTGTAGAGAGTAAGGATAAAAGAGACATACCTAAACACAATATAGGCAATTTACAGCTAGCCTATAGCCAACATCAAATTAAATGAAGAGAAACTTAAATCAATTCCAAGAAAATAAGGAACAAGACAAGGCTGTACATTCTCTCCATTGTATATTCAATATAGTACTTGAAGTTCTAGCTAGAACAATAAGACAACTAAATGACATGAAAGGGGCACAAATTTGAAGGAGGAAGTCAAAGTATCATTATTTGCAGATGATATGATAGTATGCATAAGTGACCCCAAAAATTCTACCAGGGAACTTCTAAAGCTGATAAACACTTTTAGTGAAGTAGTTGGATATAAGATTAACTAAAAAAAATTAGTAGCCCTTCTATACACAAATGACAAACCAGTTGAGAAAGAAATCAGGGAAACAACATCCTTCACAATAGCCACAAATAATGTAAAATATCTTGGGGGTAACTCTAACGAAATAAGTGAAAGACTTGCATGGCAAAAACTTCAACTCTTTCAAGAAAGAAAATGAAGAAGATATCAGAAGATAGAAAGATCTCCCATTCTTACGAATTGGTAGGATTAACATAGTAAAAATGGCCATTGTACCAAAAGCAACCTACAGATTCAACACAATCCCCATTAAAATCCCAAGACAATTCTTTATAGACCTTGAAAGAACAATACTCAACTTCATATGGAAAAACAACAACAACAAAAAAAAAAACAGGATAGTGAAAATAATCGTGTACAATAAAAGAACGTCCAGAGGTATCACCATCCCATATTTCAAGCTGTACTACAGAGCTGTAGTAATAAAAACTGCATGGTATTGATATAAAAACAGACAGGTTGATCAATGGAATCGAATTGAAGACCCAGACACAAATCTACACATCCATGGACACCTGAGTTTTTTTTTTTTTTTGTTGTTTTTTTGTTTTTTTGTTTTTTTTCGAGACAGGGTTTCTCTGTGTAGCTTTGCGCCTTTCCTGGAGCTCACTTGGTAGCCCAGGCTGGCCTCGAACTCACAGCGATCCGCCTGGCTCTGCCTCCCGAGTGCTGGGATTAAAGGCGTGCGCCACCACCGCCCGGCGACACCTGAGTTTTAATAAGGAAACCAGAAATACAAAGTGAAAAAAGAAAGCATCTTCAACAAAATGTGCTGATGTAACTGCATGTTGGCATGTAGAAGAATGCAAATAGATTCATATCTATCACTCTGCATAAAAAGTCCAAGTGGATCAAAAACATCAATATAAAACCAGATACATTGAACCTGACAGAAGACAAAGTGGGGAACAGCCTTGAATGCATTGGCACAGGAGACAGCTTCCTGAACAGAACACTGATAGCTCAGGCACTAAGTAAGACCAATAATAAATAAATGGGACCTCATGAAACTGAAAACTTCTGTAAGTCAAAGGACACCCTCAGTAGATGAAACAGCAGCCTACAGAATGGAAAATGATTTTCACAAACTCCTTATCCTACAGAGAACTAATATCCAAAATATACAAAGAACTCAAGAAATTAGACATCAACAAACCAAATAATCCAATTAATAAATGGGGTAGAGATCTAAATAGAGAATTCTCAACAGAGAAATCTCAAATGGCTAAGAAACACTGTGGCAGTTTGAA
This sequence comes from Peromyscus maniculatus bairdii, assembly GCF_049852395.1. Lineage (NCBI taxonomy): Eukaryota > Metazoa > Chordata > Mammalia > Rodentia > Cricetidae > Peromyscus > Peromyscus maniculatus. The sequence continues at coordinate 110,292,208 of NC_134852.1, forward strand.
TGTAATTGGCCCCCATAATCTTATAGGGAGTGGTGCTACTAGGAGGTGTGGCTTTGTTGGAGTGGGTATGGCCTTGTTAGAAGAAGTGTGTCACTGTGGGGGTGGGCTATGCTCAGGTTACTGACCAGTGTCTCAGTTGACTTCCTCTTGCCTGCAAGATGTAGGACTCTTAGCTACTACTCCAGCAACATGTCTGCATATATGCTGCCATACTCCTCATCATGATGATAATGGACTGAACCTCCGGAACTGTAAGCAAGCCACCCCAGTTAAATGTTTTCTTTATAAGAGTTGCTGTGGTCATGGTGTCTCTTCACAGCAATAAAAACCCTAACTAAGACAAACACTTAAGAAATGGTCAACATCCTTAGCTACCAGGGAAATGCAAATCAAAACTACTTTGAGATTCCATATTATACCTGTCAGAATGGCTAAGATCAAAATCACAAGTGACAGCTTATGCTGGTAAGGATATGGAGCAAGGGGAACACTCATCCATTACTGGTGGGAGTGCAAACTTGTACAGTCACTATGGAAATCAATATGGAGGTTCCTCAGAAAATTGGGATTTGATCTACCTCAAGACTCAGCTATACCACTCTTGGGCATACACCCAAAGGATGCTCAATCATACCACAAGGATGCTTGCTTAACTATGTTCATAGAAGCTTTATTCATAATAGTCAGACCAGGAAACAACTTTGATGTCCCTCAACCAAAGAATGGATAAAGAAAATGTTGTATGTTTACACAATGGAGTATTACTCAGCTGTTAAAAACAATGACATGGGCTGGAGAGATGGCTCAGAGGTTAAGAGCACTGGCTGCTCTTCCAGAGGTCCTGAGTTCAATTCCCAGCAACCACGTGGTGGCTCACAACCATCTGTAGTGAGATATGGTGCCCTCTTCTGGCCTGTAGACATACACGCAGGTGGAACATATATACATAATAAATAAAAAAAAAACCAATGACATTATGAAATTTGTAGGCAAATGTATGGAACTAGAAAAAATCATCCCGAGTGAGATAACACAGACACAGAAAGACAAACATGGTATGTACTCACTTATAGGTGGACATTAGCTATTAAGTAAAGGATAATCATGCTATAATCCACAGACCCAAAGAGGCTAAGTAATAAGGTGGGCTCAGGAGCTGGAGAGATGGCTCAGAGGTTAAGAGCACTGGCTGTTCTTCCGGAGGTCATGAGTTCAATTCCCAGCAACCACATGGTGGCTCACAACCATCTATAATGATATCTAGTGCCCTCTTCTGGTGTGCAGACAGAAAACTGTATACATAATAAATAAATAAATATATCTTTAAAAAAAATAAGGAGGGCTCAAGGGGGTGGGGGAGGCATGGGATCTCCTTGGGAAAGGGAAATAGAATAGAGTTTGCACGTAGACTGGGGGTGGGGTGGGTATGGTAACAGAAGGGATCAGGTGGGAGGCAGGGATGGAGGGAGAGGAGAGTAAAATTGGGGGGCATTGGGGGGGCTATTTGGAAACCTAGTTCAGTGGAAACTCCCTGGAATCTATGAGAGTGACCCTAGCGAAGACTCCTAGTAATGGGAGATAAAGAAACTGAAGCAACCATCTTCTATAACCAGGCAAGGTTCCCATCAGTGGGACTGGGACACCAACTCAGCCACAAAACCTTTGACCTACAATCTGTCCTGCCTGCAAGATGTGCTGGGGCAGTGGTGGCAGAGACCTTGTGTGAATGCCAACCAATGACTGGTCCACACCACAAGAGGGAGCCCACATCTGACACTGCCTGAATGGCCAGGAACCAGAGTCTGGAGAGCCCAGAGACCCAGGATAGAACCAAACAGGACTGGGGGGGAAAAAAGCCAAGGAAATGATTCCTAATGATACTCTGCTATACTCGTAGATCGGTGCCTAGCTCCAACTGTCATCAGAGAGGCATCATCCAGGAACTGATGGAAACAGATGCAGAGACTGACAGCCAAACACTAGGAGGAGTCAGGGGAGCCCTACAGAAGAGGGGAAAGAAGGATTGTAGCAGCCAGAGGGGTTGAGGACACCACAAGAACATGACCTACAGAATCAACAAACTCTGTAGGGGTCTGAGCTAGGTCGTCTGCATATATGTTATGGTTGTGTCACTTGGTGTTCTTGTGGGACTCCTAACAGTAGAGAGGGGGTGTCTCTAACTTTTGCCTGCTCTTGGGACCCTTTTCCTTCTACTGGGTTTCCTCTCCATCCTCGATGTGAGAGTTTGTGCCTAGTCTCATTGGAACTTGTTATGCCATGTTCAGTTGATATCCCTGGGAGGCCTGCTCTTTTTATTGGAAGGGAAATGGAGGAGGAGTGGGTCTGGGGGAGAGGGGAGGGGGGGAGGGGGGCTGAGAGGAGTGGAGGGAGGGGAAACTGCAGTCAGGATGTAATGTGTGAGCGAAGAATTTTTAAAAAAGACTCCCTATGAAGCTAAGCAATTGACTGTGATGGTCATGAATGACAAGAATCACATAAATAAGACTAGAGCGGGAGCCCAGAAATGCCTCGCAAAACAGGACCACTTGAATTTAGACAAAAGAGAGAGACCATTCAACCATCATTTTCAACAAATTGTGCTGGTGAAGATATGGAACCTGAATGCTCACACATTGCTGGAGGGAACTGGAGATGGTACCCTGGGCAGCCCTGGAAGCTTCTTAGATTTAAACTCAGCATTTCTTCTCCACAAGAGACATAAAAGAAAAAAAAGACAATCTCACAAAAATCTTAACACAGATGTCCACAATGGCTATATTCACAATTGTTAAAAACTAGAAAGATGCCATAGGAGACTGCAGTTCAAGGCCAGCCTGGGCTACGGGGTGAGACTCCATCACAAAACAGGACAAAATGGAAATCCAAACTAGAAAGAAGTTCAGTGCTCTTCAGCCACCTAATGAATATACCATTATACTCAGTGGAATGCTATTCCTCGATAAAAATGAACGAACTGCCTATAATACACAAACAATACGAGTCTCTGATGAATTATGCTAAGTGGACAAAGGAAGTTTAAGAGGACCAATCTGTGTTCTGCTTATACATGTGGGTAAAGGGACCACTGTGGAGAGGGAAACAGGGCCAGAGCTTGCCAGTGTGAAAGCTGGCTGTGGGGAAGTATCAGGAGGGTCATTTTAGAGGATAGTGACCTGTTCTATATCTCCTCAAAACTCTTAGACCCATGTGCCTGAAGGGTGAGTTTTAACTGTCCAAATTTCAACATGAAAGAAAAATAAAAGAAGCCAGGCATAGCAGTACATGTTAGAAATCTTCGTGCTCAGAAGTCCAGGACAGGAAAGTCTAGTCCAGTCTTGGCTGCACAGGGAGACCCTGCCTCCAAAAGAACAAGAAAGGAGGAGGAGGAGAAGGAGGAGAAGGAGGAGGAGGAGGAGGAGGAAGGCAGACAGGCAGGCTGAACAATTAAGAGATAACTACTGCAAACAATGGCTTATTGGTTTGCACCACTTGCTGGATTTGTGGCAATCTTCCACCAATTGCTCATACATTCATAGAGGATAAGACCAAAGTTTGGACTTGCTGCTGATTGGCCTTGACATGTAGTACAGCATGCTACACTACGGAGGGTCTACACACTGGGGTAGCTGAGAGGGATATCAGACAGGCTTCTGGGAGGAAGAGAAGTCTGATGTGAATGCTGAAGGATAGGATGGAAGAAGGTGTGTGAGGAGGAGCTGTGGACATTCCAGGCACATGGGGAGGATGCTTATGGGAGAGACAACCTGGACCTGTAGGTAACTGTAAGGCCTTTGTGACACTGGGCTGAAGGGGCTGGAGAGCTGGCAGCGAGTTGGACCAGAGGGAGGAGGTCACAGGCAATCAACCCAAAGTGTGGTCACCACCCAGAAAAGAGCAAGCTAGTGGAGATGGAGCGAGAGGGATCCTATTAGTGTGTTCCCACCATCAGCCTGGCTGCAGTGCTGAACATGGACCAGAGGGGGTGCTGCAGGCAGGAAGTCATGAAGGAAGCCAGGCATGATCCCTTTGAGAGATGCAGAGTTGGCGGTAGCAGTGGTGGAAAAGAGGACAGACTGGAGAGGTACTTAGGGCCAGAGTTCGCTCCCAACCGATACTGGAGATTTTGGTCTCTGTTCCTTGGCACTGGCTGTGTCTTCTTCCTAGGCTGGTCTTCCAGCTGGTTCCTCAGAAGAGCCTTCCATGACTATGTCATTCAAAGGTCTTTTCCTACCATTCTCGGTCCCATTTCCTTCCGAAGAAGTATCTTGCTTACGGTCTAGAGCATGGTTGTGGAGCTCACTGTCTGGGTCCTAAACCCACCGACTTCTTATTAGCCATGTGATCTTGATCTTAGTCACCATATTCATCTCCTGGTGACCTATGCTCCTGATCTGTGAGGCAGGAATAATAGCTGTGTCATAGAATGGCGATCAGGATAACAGGTTGAATGAAAAATAGTGTCTAGAAGAATCTCTGGCATACAGTAAATTCTTGGAGACGTCACATAGTATTTTCTCTGTTTTACTCGAAATTGTATCGTTAGCTTCTTAGCAGTTCCTAGGTGCTTCAATATTTCATGCATGGGTTGTGGAAAGAAGAAAGGAACTGCCCCATCTCCACCAGCAGATGGCGCCTGGATGCCAAGAAAAGAGAAAGCTGGCACCACTCGGCTACCCCTCTGCCAACAGATGTCTCTTCAGGTCCCTGGGATGAAGACTACACACTACAAAGCTTGGGGAGGCTCTGCCCAGGCAGGAACCTGAAAAAGTATCCAAAGGAGATCCAGAAGACTAAGTCATACTGAAAAATGAAGTGAAAGAGCCAAGTCTAAATGATGTCTTGTGGGTTCACCTTCCAAAAGTTTGGTTTAGAGTTGGGGAGCCTCAGGTTGCTCAGGCTGGTCTTAGAATAGCTGAGGCTGGCCTTGAACTCCTGATCCTCCTACTTCTGCCTCCCAAGAGCCAGAAGGCATCCTCACCAAGTTTAATCACTTTGTGGGACAGTAGGGAGGAACCGGCCACCCAGGCATCTTATATCATTGCAATTCCAGTTTAATGAGGTGGGAGGTTGTGGGAATCTAGAGAAGTGGGAGAGGGAGGTCAGAGCGCCCTGTGTGATCCGCTCCCTCTGAATCTGTGTGTCTGATGGGTAGGACCGAGGCCAGAGGAGTTCTGAAAATGTTTTCATTTTAGGATGAGGACTAAAAATGAGACAGTTCTATCCTTGTCCAGTGCAGGCGAAGGCCCAGATACACAGCGCAGAGTTCTGATGCTGTGCTGGGAAAGGGCGCTGTGCTAATGGAGACCCAGGGCCGGGGACAGCTGGCCGCATCTAAGCCGTGAGGAGGAGCTCCCATGGCAGGAGAGCAAGAAAGGGAGGGCATTAGATACGCAGTTCTGGGAGGCTCGCTAGTCCAGCCCAGCAGTTCAGCCCTTTCCTCTCTCCTAGAATCTTGCCAAAAGTCACTGGGTCCAAGGCTGCAGCCTATACAGCTCTCATTAATCCTTGTCTCCCTTTGATTTTACACATACACACACACAAAGTATCTGTAGAATTCTTTTTTCTTTTCTTTTTTTTTTTTTTTGGTTTTTCGAGACAGGGTTTCTCTGTGTAGCTTTGCGCCTTTCCTAGGACTCACTTGGTAGTCTAGGCTGGCCTTGAACTCAGAGATCCACCTGGCTCTGCCTCCCGAGTGCTGGGATTAAAGGCGTGTGCCACCACCACCCGGCTAGAATTCTTTTAAAAGCAAGATTGCGTGTAGCCCAGAGTGACCTTGAACTTCTATGTAGCCAAGGGTGACCTTGAACTGATCTTTTTACCTCCATCTCCCAAGTGCAGGAATTACAGGCATATTCTGCTATGTCCCAAGGCTTTGTACATGCTAGGGAAGCACTCCCCCAATTAAGCTACATCTTTAGTCTGCCTACTTGAAAAAATTAGAGTTTTGAGTTTTTATTTTCATGTATGTGTCTGTACGTATACGAAAAGTATGTATAGGTGCTTCAAGACCAGAAGAGGGCTCAGATCCTTTGGATCTGGAGTTACAGGCAGTTCTGGCTACCAGCGAAGGGCTGGGAACCAAACTGGTGTCATTGAAGAACAGCAAGTGCTCTTAACCCTTGAATCATTTCTCCAGTTCCTGCTTCTTTTTTTTGAGATTTAAATGAAAAAAACTTTGAAATCTTATTTATTGGTGTATGTCCACCTGTATGTATTTGTACATTCCTGTGGGTGTCTGAGGCCAGCATGTGGCAAGAGGCCCTCTGGAGCAGTTGTGGGCTGCCTGACCTGGGTGCTGGGCTCTGGATTCTGGTCCTCTACAAGAGCAGTGGGTGTTCTTAGGCACTGAGCCACCTCTCCAGTCCCTGATGCTGTTGTTTGAGGTCTCCGTCTGGCCTAGGATGCCCTCACGCTTGTGGTAATCCTCCGGTTTTGCCCCCGGACACCTGGGGGTACAGGTGTGTGCCTGGCTTTTTGTGTAATTTTTTTTTTTAAGGATTTCCCCATGTAAGCTGGCGGTGGCACACACCTTTAATCCCAGCACTTGGGAGGCAGAGCCAGGTGGATCTCTGTGAGTTCGAGGTCAGCCTGGTCTACAGAGCAAGATCCAGGACAGACCCAAAGCTACACAGAGAAACCCTGTCTGGAAAAACCAAAAAAAAATAAATAAATAAATAAATAAATAAATAAATAAAAAATAAAATAAAAAAAGAAAAAGAAAAAGAAAAGAAAAAAAAATCCCACATGTGATTATTGATAGTCTTTTTATATCAAAGTTTCCCAGTTTGAGTGGTCAACTCAGGGACTTCCCTGACAGCCTGTGCTTGTACGGCCACATTCACAGTGACCATCTGGACCCAGGACAGCAGTGAGTGAGATCTGGTTCTTGCTTGTGAGCCCTGTGCTCAGGGGGTGTTTAGCAAAGCCAATGCAAGTCGGGGCCTTGAGCTCAGGCATCCAGAAGCAGACCCTTGCTCCCCTCACAGCAGACATGGCCCCCAGCACACCCACTGCCTCCTAGAAGCTGGATCAGTACTCCTTCAACCTGTTTGAAGCGGCTGATGGTACCCCTTCACTCCCACCCCACTGTGTCCCCCCCCCCCCCTTTAGGTTCTCATGGTTCATCCTGGCTTCTGGAAGCAGTACCACAGGAATAAAAGGACACTGAGTTCAGAGGTGAGGGGCCTACCAGGTACTCAGACTCAGGGCAAACCAGCCTTGAAAACAGGCATTCTGGCCTCTGTATGACCTGAAGGGGCTCCTGTACCTCCTCCACACGCATCCAAGGAAGAGTGTGTTGAGCGCCATCTATCTGCAATCCCTGGAAAAGCTGCCCCTGTGGGACGCCGAGGGAAGCATCCCACAAGGCGGGGTGAAGTTGTGGAGGAGGGGTTCAGAAGGCGGCCATGTGCATGAGCACGGCAATATGAAGTGCCCTACTCACTTCTCTCAGCCTAGGAAAGGCCATGCTGGTAAATTAGGGCCGAGCATCTGCCAGGCTGACATAATGAAGATGGAGATGAGCTTCAATGGGAGGCCGTGTCTGCAGAGGTCACAGCCGGAATGGAAGGAAGCAAGGCAGAGTTGCTGAGAAGCAAGGGAGTCTGGGTGACAGTGCCAGCCTGGGCTAGAAAGAGAGAGGCCCGCCCGGCAGCATTCCCCAGTGCGCAGGAAGGACTCGCCTGATATTTTGGTCCAAGGGTTCAAGGGACCTGGAAAGAGGGGTGCTTAGATTCAAACTCAGTTCTCAGGCTCAAGCCAGGCCCTCACTGGCTTTCACTCCAGCTCCGAGGGCATGGGGAAGCTCAGGGTCGCTGACACAAGAGGCTTCTCCCAGAGAAGTTTGTGAATGGCAATTTTAAATTGCTCATGGGTCACAGCAGCCTGGGAAGTCTGCCTGTGTCTCCAAGTGCGCAGTGGGTTCATGTCTACCACACTCTCAGTTACAACCACACTTTCCCTCCCTCCCCTGCTCACTGCCCTACCTGCTCTGTAAGGGACATCCCAGAGATAGCTTCTTCCCTGTCACTTGTCCCTGATGTCCCTATCCTCTGGGCCTCTGCCCACCCCTCACTTTTAGCAGCTCCTGGGAGAGGCTTTGGACTGAGTGGTTGGTATCAGGGAATCAAGGTGGCTCATTTCTGGAGTCATAGCACTAAGGAGGCTCAGACCGGAGGGTCTTGGGTCCAAGGCCAGTTTGGACTACATAGCAAGACCTTGTATCAAAACCAACCAAAGGAAACACAAACCAATGGTTTGTGGGTTTTAGCTCAGTGGTACGGTAATTGCCTAGCATGTGCAAGGATCTGGATTTGACCCTCTAGCACTGCAAAGCCAAAACAGAATAAACCCCAATTGAGCTCAAATGCTACTTCATCTACAAAATCCTTTAAGGCTGGGTCAGGGGCTCTGGGTCATTAGCTTCCTTAGAACTGGCAGAGCTGTATTCAGTATAGGCTAAATGTGTGGCTAGATCTGTCGAGGAGGAAGGCTGGGGATGTGGGCTGGCAGATCGCTACCCTCATAGCAGACCAGAGCTGGCTTCTAATGGAGTCCGTGAAAGACATGATGGCAAAATCTTGCCTCATATACAGTAGACCTTAATTGATCTTCCAAATATCTGGTGCTATTTCATGACTCAGGGAAACTGAGTTCTTAGGGCTTAGTAGATATCCAAAGTGGTACTACCGCAAAAGGTTCCCTCGTTTGCTGATAATGAGCCCACAGCCAACAGCGCATTTTATTTGCTAGGATTTACTGCAGTCACCAGAGGGTACACTTTTAGCACTGAGGTGATCTGTTGAGAGGTGATTTCCTAACCCGCATAAGAACATCACTATTCTTTTCTAGAGGATGCTCAGGACACACACTGAAGGTCATTGACAGATGTTCATGGAAAATGGCTGGGGGAATGGATACAGCATCCACTAGGGGAAGGCAGGGAGACTGTGCACTGTGTCCCACGAAAGACAACAGAGACACTCGGATCACCTTTTCAATGTTTAGAAGTCACACATTCTAGAAACATGTGGCTCTGAACTTCTAAAATACGTGCTGGAGCTCTAGACTTCTGCCCCATGGTTCTGGGGCTTGGAGACCATAAGTAAACTATTCTGGAAATACTGAAGTATGAGCCCCTTCCTCCACCTTCCTCCAGCCTGGGGCCCACCTGCTTCCCAAATCCACCTTTATTAAGGGGGTCATTTCACCCCACTCTGTCCAGGCTGCTGTTTCTCTGCCTTTTGCACACCCAGGGCTCAGGTTCAACTCCTCTAGCTAAAAAGAAATAGCCCGACACAGGAAGTGCTAGCAAGCAGCTGGACCCGGAGCAGCCAACAGCCCCTCAGACAATTTTGCCCCAGTAAACTGGCTTCCCTCAATAGCTGGCCTCCTTCCCTAGCGGCTCATCGGAGGTGAGGTTAGTCCGTCTAAACATATTTCCTTTAAGACCCCACCCCAAAGAAGGGATAGGGAGTGTAAAGGAAGCCCAGAATCCCAGGCTGGTAGTGGATAAGCCCATCTGAGACCATCAAAGAGCAGGCTGTTCGGGAGAGTGGTGGGAAGCCCCTCCGCGTGTCTAGCCTCAATCTTGCTCTGTGCGTTCACAGTCCATTTCTTTCCCCACGTCCCCAGAGAGCACATAAAGGCCATTGCCCCAAACGCCCTCGTCACCTCTCGCTCCCACCAGCGCCCCAAGGTCAGCAGGAAAAACACAGCACCACTTACAAGAGCCGAGAGTATCGGAGATTATTGCAGACTTTATAGAAAACAGCCCAAAGGGAGGTCCAGATTTCTCAGTTGAGGGTGGGAGGGCCGGCCTCGAGCCAACACCCAGAGAAGGAAGACTTCCTGTGCAGAGGCAGCACAGGCCTGCCATTCTGCCTGACGTAGGGTGAGAGACGGGGAGGCAGTTCCCCCTCACTCACCATTGTGCTTTGGGATCATGCAGAAGGCAGGGCGCTGAGGCCATGACCTTGAGCAGGAAGGCCTGTGACTGAGACAAGAGGTCAGACTCTATCCTTCTCCAGAAGGCATGAGAGGTGGTAGCCAGGAGTTCCGGGGGCGCGGGGGGGGGGGGGGGGGGGGAGAGGACCACATGGGTGGGAGAAAGCCCAGGTGAATGAGATGGGCAGCGATGGGCAGCAGTTCCCAGCCTCTCCCAGGTGGACGCCCTGCGCACCTCACATGCTCTCTTTCTCACCAGGGTCTGCTTACATGCCTGCAGGATGGGAGAACTCCTCCTCAGAGGGCAGTGGGTAGCTCTCCACCATGGGGAGATTCCTCTCTGGACCCTGACCCGTGAATGGCAGAGGCAGGTAAAAGTGCCAGTGATGGGTGTCCAGGAAACTGAGAGCCTAGGACTTGGGGCAGGGCCTGAAAGTGACTGAGGTGAAGAGCTGAGGTTGAGACTGAGGACAAACACTGAGCACTGGGGCATCAGAGCCCCGTGGAAAGGCTATGGATGGATTCTACACCAAGGCTTGTCCCTGGGTTGAGAGAGATGGGTCTGGGAGCCGAGACCCGGCCAGGGCCAAGGAATGGAGGAGCCTGAACTAAAACCAGGATAGGAAGCACGTCAGACTAGGAGAGGCCACTCAAGCCACAGAGCCTCCGGGTGTGGATTACAAGATGGAGGGCTCAGAATTTTGGGGTGGGACAAAAGGCTCCAACTCCACAAAAACCTTCCGATAAGACCAGAAGGGATGTAGACCCCCTGAGCTATGAGAAAGGGACTGAGGAGGGCTCCTAAATGGGGCCAGGGATCAGTGCAGTCTAGCCAAGGTGTCTGGCTCAAAGCATGTAGCGTGGTGGAGAAAGTGCTAGAGATTTCAAAATGGAAGAGCAGGGTCTTTGGGTGAGCCGAGATAGGGAGAAGGGATTTCAATGGTCCAGGAAGGATGGACAGGAAGGATTTGTTTCTGGAAACAGATGGGGGCATCTCTGGGTTTTTGACCTGGAAATTCTCAGGCCAGGGGAAAAGAGTACACTTTGGAGCTTTGGGATGGGGGAGATGCTAGGATTGATCCAAAGGTCTCGGAGTTCCAAACTCATTGGTGTGTCATCTCCAGGGCTCAGGCCAGGCAGGGGAAGGCTGGGTGGCCCCAGTAAAGTCATCATCGGACAGGGGCAGCCTCCCGTTAGGGAGGTGAGGCTCAAAGACCCGAGCCCGGGGAAGTGGCCCGGGAGCCAGCGGGGGCAGCCGGAGCGGGCGCGCGGCGCGGGTCTGCATCCTGCTCATAGCGATAGTGGTAGCCCTCCATCTGGTCCCTGCAGGCCTCGCGCAAGTTGCGCATCCAGCGCTGGATGCCACGGCGGTTTAGGTAGAGCACCATGAGGAAGATGAGGCCGATGAGCGCCAGCACCAGCCCGAAGAAGACGTAAGAGGCTTCTAGCTCCGGGCCGGCGACGTCCACCTCTTCCCCGCGCTCGTTAGCATCGCCGTCGGTGCAGCCCAGTCGCGCCTCATCCAGGTCCATCAGAGGCTTATCCAGCAGCGCGCGCGGGGAGGCGCAGCGCAGGCGGCGCGCGTCGGGCACGCGCTCGGTGGCATTGTGTAGCCAGGCCAGCAGGGGGCGCGAGGTGCACCCGCAGCTCAGCGGGTTGTCGGCCAGCAGCAGGCGCGGCCGGGGCAGGTCGCCATCGCGCTCGAGCGCGCGCAGCTCGTCGGGGCCCAGGCCGGCCAGCGCATTGCCACGCGCGTCCAATTGCTCCAGGCGAGGCAGGCGCAGCGCGGCAGGCGGCAGGCGACTCAGCGCGTTGCCCGCCAAGCCCAGCAGGCGCAGCTCGGCCAGCGGGGCCAGCGCGGCGTCCAGTGCATCCAGCATCGCGGGGCCGCCCCGTGCCAGAGCGTGATTGAGCTGCAGCGAGCGCAGAGCAGGCAGCCCGCGGAAGGCACGGGCGCCCAGGGCGCGAAGCGGGTTATGGCTCAGGTCGAGCGCCGCCAGACTGGGCAGCCCGTCGAAGGCGCCGTCCTCCACCACCTCGATGTTGTTGTGCGTGAGGCGCAGCGCGGTGAGGAACGGCAGGCGCACGCCGTCCGTCTCTTCCTCGTCCCCTCCCGCGAAGGCGGCCGCGCGCAGCACGGTCAGGTTGGCGCCCACGATGGTGAGGTTGCGCGCGTCGGGCGGCACGTCCCGCGGCGGCTGCCGGAGCTCCGCGCCCGACGCGCAGCGCAACAGCAGCCGGGGGCTGCCGAAGCAGTAGCACTGGAAGGGACAGGGCGCGGCGGGCCGGCTCAGCGCCGCCGCCACGAGCAGCAGCCCTGGCAGCGGGCTCCAGAGCCCCCGCTGTCCCGCGCGCGGGGCCATCGCGGCCGTCCCCGCATCCAGCCCCTGGCCCGCCGCGCTCACCAGTGAGTTGGGAGCGCTTGGTGATGATGGGGTGGGGGTGGCACGGGAGGGTGGGGATGGGTTAGACCTTGACCCGGAGCGGCTGGCAGTCCCGATCGGTTTCTTCTGCCTGGAAAGTCCGAGAAGCCTTCACTTTGCTGAGTGGGGGGCAACAGGGGTAAGGCAGGAGCCCCCCGCCCCCGGTGCCCTGGTCGCCCTGCGCTCCGGCCTCCGACTTCCGCGGCCGTTCCGGGCTCCGAGCCGAGTGGGCAGGGTTTGCCTCCCCCTCCCCGCCTCCCGGCCGCCTCCTCCGCCCCCAGCGGAGTCTCCGCACCTCCTCGCCGAGGGAGGCGGGGTGGGAGGCTCCGGAGCAGCAGGCTTAGGGCCGCTGCGCTCTCTTGCTCCCCTGCTCTCTAGTTGCCGAGCTGCTGAGAAGTTTGGCTCCCCAAGCTCTGACTTGCGTCTTTCCCCACCCCCTACGTTTAGGCAGGTTCTTTCCTCCTCCCTCCGTGGCACATGTGGGGCGGGGCTCGCAGGGCTGACCACGCAGGTGGGTCTGTGCACCCCGCGAAGGTGGGAGAGGAGTTTAGAGCTGCTGCCGCTAGAAGAGGGGGGTGGGCTGAGAAAGTTGCTCTTCTTGTAGTCCAGGAAAGGGGCTGTGCTAAGGGCGAGAGCCTGGAAAATACCTAGCCTTGGCTGCCTCTCCTGCGATCTCAGTTCCGTTAGGCGCGGCCGGTTCTCCACCTCTGCAGGTCCTGTGCGTCAGCCTTTTGTCGACCCTGTCCCATGCCCAAGGGAAGTCCGCAGTACCCCCGGCCCCTACACCTCTCATGCCCCTAACTCAGGCTGCGCTGCTTCTGCCAGGACCTCTTCCATCGGTTCCGCCCTTCAGGTTGGACCCCTCCCAGGCTCAGGGACCCGTGGGTGGAGTGATTCAGCTCTTTGCTTTCCCACCCTGCCCCAGCCCCTGAGCACTCCTAAGATACGGTAGGTCAGCTTTGCCCCGCTAAACTCCCCTGCCAGTCAGTACTGAGTGATGTGCAGGTTGGGGGAGAGGGCTCCACATGCAGGGAAATCAGGAACTGAATTTGTAGTGCGGGGTAGGGCTGTCGTAGGCTCCAGGGCTGGGGTGGGGGCTGAGCTGCTAATAGGCTTGTTTTGTTCTGGGTTTTTACTTATTTACTTTTTTTCCTCTCTCTCCAGAACTGGGAAGCTCAAGACCTGATTTAAAGAGACAGACTCCGGAGAAGGGAGCATTCCTGGTCTTGGCATGAATTATTCAGGTTGGAGAAGCTGACATTTGATCTTCAGGCCATTCGAGCATCTTACTTGGCAGAGCTGGCTGGGATGGAGGCTCCCCTCCTCCCCGCAAGAATCAGTCGCTCTCTCCCCGAATTGGGGACAGTTGGTTGACTTCTTCCCTGAAGCTGTATTTAACAGATCGACCAGCAGGTGAAACCACTTAAGGTTCACCCTTCGGTGGCCTGGGTCTCAAGCAAACACCAAAAGGGCCAGGCTGGTGATGCTGGGGGTCCCCCAGCTCTTATTGACCCGGTCCCAGTTACTGGCAGATGACAGTAGTCACTGTCACGTTTAGAGTTGGACATGTCTGTATACATGGCCACATGAGTTTATACATACATTTATGCCTCTGCAGAGAAAGGCAAGTTTTACACACACAGACCTACACATGTCCATGTGTGGTGTCACAAATTCATACTGACTTGGATGTGCGTGTGTGTGCATGGGAGGCTTGTACAACTTGCACACAACAGGTTCAAACAGATTTGTCTTACACAAATTCATGCAGGCTCATAAGTGCCTGTTCACATAGGAATATAGCTTTGAGTGCAACCTGGTCTATGTCCACAGATTCAGAAGTACATCTAAGTGCTTGAGTGCGCATTTCCTGGACCAGAGCAGGTTCCAACTGCAGTCTCAGAGGGGCAGCTTGCAGACTTGTGTGCAAGGGCCAACATGCAGATGGAGCCCCGGACTGTGTTCTTGGTCTTTGGAGATCACAGGTCCCTTTTCTCACATGGCATAAGTGCTCAGACATGAGTGGCCAGAATTGTCGGCTTCCCTGGCCCGACTGCGTGGAGACCTTCTGCCTCCACCTCCTGAGGAACTGTAGACCACTGCCAAGGCCAGTGCTCCCTCTCAGGTTTTCGTGGTGGCTGACTTCTGATTGCTGCTCCCTGTAAGGGAAAGGGGCTACAGGGCAGAAGGTTGCCTTTATTAATTGGTGCTAAACCCCTCAGTTGAGGAAGAGAAGCCACGGAGAAACTACAGTCATTGGGCAAGGGGACCCGTTGTGTTGTGGGAATGAGGAAATTGCTGTGTTCTCCGGAAGAAGAGCCCTCTCTCAGGGAGTTGTCAGTGTGTTATGTACAGTGGGTGTTTTAATAAATGCATAAACATTTGGGGCTGAAGCTGTTTGTTTCCTGATTCAGTCAATGCGGGTATCCGATCCCTGACTGTTTATCTCCTTCGTGATAGTCTCCTCTGGCTGTACTTGCTGTCTTCTGGAACGTCATTTAGTGTCAGAACTCTCTTGGGCTTTTAAACTGTGGACTCCAGACCAGTCTGATCTCTGTGTTGTCAGGACACAGCTCAGGGCTCAGCATGGAGAAGGAGTGAGGAAGCGAACCATCACTGAAAGTCTCTGGCTTGAGGCCAGGTAGGTGAGGAGCCACCATCTCTAACTGTACCAGGAGACCCTCACCTGGAAGGTTGAGTGCTCCCCTCCCACCCACACCAGGTCAGGAGCTCAGGTTTCCACAGCTCCTTTGCCATCACATTCCTCGGTGCCCAGGTTCCCCCTCAGCAGTGTGACTGGGAACCTGTGGGTGGTGAGTTGGCCACCCAAACTTCCTTGAGCTAAGGGCAAGGCAGGTACGGTGTCACATCTGCGCAGAGTAACTAGCAGCCGCGCACCTGGACCAGGCCTCAGGGCTTTGTTGTTTGGTTGGTTGGTTTGTTTCTGTTTTGAGACGGTCTCACCATGTAGCTACAGCTGGCCTCACTATACAGACCAGATTGACCATCAACTCACCAAGATCTGCTTATCTCTGCCTCTCAAGTGCTGGGATTAAAGGAGATTACCATCATGCTTAGCTTGGGCCTCTGTTCTTGAGTTCTTATCCCACTCGATCTCAGGATTTCTCTCTGAGCTTTGCAAGGTGGTGTCCCTCCTGTGCTCAGGTTCCTTCCCTCTGGCCTTTTTTCTCCTTGAAAAGACCCTGCACCTTCTATGCTCCAGCACGCCTGGAGCACAGGGAGATCGGTGACTTCCCTAGGGTCACCCAACAGCATCCCCTTACTCAGCAGGCACCAGCTCCTTATGCCCTTAGAGATGTTTGACGATCACTAAATCCTTGGGCAAGCCTCTGTGTCTCGACCTCAGTTTCCCTATCTGACAAAGAGAAAAAAATATGTATACGGGCAAAGGGCCTCTTAGTCCTAGACTCTTTAGATGTTTAGGCATGGAAATAGTATATAACTCATTCATATCTGTGCCTCCACCTTCATATGTGGCCTTGAACTTGGCTCCATGGCAGTAAAGGCCTTAGCTTGCTTAGTCATACAGTGAAAGCAACTATAAACTCGTGTGTGTGTGTGTGTGTGTGTGTGTGTGTGTGTGTGTGTGTGTGTGTGTGTCCCTTTCAGGTGCCTCTGTCTACTTTTCTCTATGGCAGATGGAGGTGCATCCCAGCAGCCTGGCATGACGGGAGACCCAGCTCCTCTCCTCTTGCAGTCTGTGCTGCCCTGGCTGGGAAAGGGGGGACTTCACTGTGGGGCTCCCTCTTCCATCACTTGTCACAGCCTCCCTCCTCCCACACTGCCTTGAGACACAGGAAAATCCATAGGCCCGAGATTCATTTTCTCCGTTGAGTCAGCAGAGGCCATACTCTGCTGGGGAGGGGCGGGCAATTGGCTTTTAAATAACTCTCTGATATTTAATACTCTCCTCCACTCTGTGGCCTGCCCCGAGGAAAGGCTAACGTAAATGAGTGGGCTGCGTCCCTGGGAAGTTTAAGTGCTCTCACTTCCACCTCTCTCCTCCACCCATGCACCACTGACAGAGATGCTCCCTTACTGCCCTGCACTGAGTTTGATGGCTTACCAAGGTGCTTCAGGCTGGGCTCGAGATCCCATTTAGAACCAGAAACTTATGTTTAGTGAAGGGCAGGGAGCCCACAGCTTTTAGTTTTGGTCTCCTGCTGGGGTATGACTGAGCAGGCCACAGTCTTTGCTGGGTTTTTCCTCACCGGTGCTACAGGGTGGTTTGGCTCGTGGGTTGCCACTGGTCCCTCTGTAGCAGTGGACTGTCATGGTTTGCTGTGCTGCTCCAGGCCCTGGAACAGGCCTTCTCTTGTAGAGACAGCACGCGTCTCCATCACTCCTCTGGGAGAAGCCAAGGGGCACAGCCAAAGAATGTCAAGCACAGCCTTGGCTGGCCCAAGACACCATTGAGTCAGACGAGGGACAGGGTGGGAGAGAGGAAGGAGCAGAGTTGAGTCCCTTCATTTCCCTCCCCTGCTCTCTTCTCTTTCTTTTTGCCGATAAAAGTAGGGGCCAAGAGCAAGAGCCCATTTAAATCTTGGTTCCCTTGAAACTCAAGGAAGGTCTCGGCAGCTGTGGGTGCAGTTGGAGGATCTGGGAACAAGCCCCTCTTCCTGAGCTGCACAGGGCCCAGGTTCCCAGTCATGGCCCTTGTTGATCTTCTGTATCACTCAGAAAACAGGGCTCGATAACTGTTGGCTGTGGGGGAACACTGGCTGGGTTAGAGCTATATTTGAGTGCCTGGGAGTGTGGCTCAGTGGTAGAGCACTTGCCTAGCATACACGAGGCCCTGGGTTCCACTTTCAGCACTGCAAAAAGCCACAAATAAAAAAAATCCGTGTTTGGAGTATCAGCATTCATGTGTACATACTCTCCCTATACCTACACATAATTGTTTTTGAAGTCATGACCCAGGGACTACATTCCAGGTTTTCTAATTCCAAGCATGCTGCTGGTGCCATTTACCTGATGGAGCTGGGGCTGAGGTCTAGGCAGGGCCTTCCTTTGCATGACTTCCTTGGCCTCCTCTTGGGCTCTCGTGCTCTTCCTCAGCTGTATAGTCTTCCACTTCCACTCGGTATCACAGAGTCTCGACATCAAAACATTGAATTCTAAGAACCACAGCCCTGGGGAACCATAGAGCCACAGTGTCTGCGAAGCAGAGCATAGACTCTTGTGGTGTTGGTAATAGGGACGGTGGGGAATTAACCACAGCAAGGCTATGGGAGGCCATCCCAGTGCTCCTGAATGCATCCTACCACTCTGGTCTATACTGTCACTCTGTGCCTTCTCACACTGACTTTGGTTTGACCACGTGACTTCTTTGGGATAATGGCACACCAGCAAAGTGCGGTGTAAGCAGGAGGTTAGTAAGTGCTTAGACTTCGGGGCTGCCTTTTTTAGCTTCCCTGGAATTGCTATGGGTAAAGACACGAGGATGGAGCCAGAGTGAGCCGTCTCAACTCAATCCCCTGAGACCACCCAGATCCTAGATGACGTGTGGGCCCAACTGCAGCAGCACTATCCAGTAGTTAACTCACAGAGCTGTGAACCACCCCTGAGTGGTGGTTGTAAGCTACCGAACCTTAGAGCAATCCGTTACACAGCTGAAAGTACGGGATGCAGAGTCTGAGAATCAGAAGCACAGAATCCCAGGCACGTTGCATATGCTCCCTATGATGCCGGCATCAGAGTTGGGGGACCAGAAGCTGGAACCATTAATGTAGAGCTTAGGAGTAGGGACCCCCCTCCCCCCAGCGCATCTTCCTTAACTTCCACCCACTACTGCCTCGTCCTCTCAATCACAGAACAGTTGGCCCACTGCCCTTCCAGCACTGAGACCTCCCCACCCTCATGCTCCCTTATTCTTCAATATTCTGTCCCTTCTGTCACAGTCTTGTTCCTCCATCCCCTGAGTCCTCCATCCCTAGGAAGCTTTCCCGTGTTGATCTGTTCGTTCTGGTCTTAGGAGCTCAAAGTGGGGCTTTCTGAAACTGGACCTAGACCAAGCACAGCCACCACCTCACAAAGAGATGTGGGGCGCTGTCCTGGGGCTACGCAGTGAAGGTCATTGATCTGTCCATGGTGCTGAATTTCTTCATGCCAATTATTGCTCTGTCTCTGTTGTGTGTGTACATGCATATAATAGGTACTGTGTGTGTGCCCGTGCGCGCGCACGTGCGTGCATGCATGTGCACGTGCATGGAGGTCATAGGTTAATGACGGGTAGCCCTAGGAATCCACCTGTTTCTATTTCCCCAGCATCGGGGATACAAGCATATATGACTGTGCCCAGTTCTGTTTGTGTGCTTAAATGTGAATTTTGCAGCCGGAAGGGATGACTCAGAGGTTTAAGAGCTTGTGCTGCTCTTGCAGAGGACCAGAGTTCAGTTCCCAGCACCCATGCCTAACCACTCACAACTGCTTGTAACTCCAGCTCCAACGGTTCTAATGCTTCCTTGGGCACCTGCACTCAGGTGCATGTGTGCGCGCTCTCTCTCCATCTCCCTCTCTCTCTCCCTCTCCTCCTCTCCCCTCTCTCTCTCTTTTACACACACACACACACACACACACACACTACATATGAGGAAATAATCATGATATTTGTCTGTCTGAGTCAGGCTTATTTCACTTAACTGATCTCCAATCCATCCATTTTTCTGTGAATGCCATAATTGACTCTTCTTTATAGCTGAGTAAATGTCACTGTGTATGTATTATATGTTCTTTATCAACTCATGTGATGATGGACATCTAGGCTAGTTCCATTTCTTGGCTGTTGTGAATGGCATGTCAACAAGCATGAACGTGCTAATATATCTGTGATATTCTGATTAGAGTCCTTTGGATAAATCCCTAGGGCTGTTATAACCCTATCACATTAGTTCTTCTCCTGGTTTTTGGAGGAAGGCCCATGCTTGCTTCCATAGTGACGGTACCAGTTTACATCCCCACTAACAGCAGATAAGCATTCCTTCCCCCACATCCTCACCACCATTCCCTATCATTTATTTTCCTAATGATTGCCCTCAAATGGGGCTACTCCTCATGGTGGGGACCCTACCATTGCTTAGTGTTCTCCCCAGACTTCTTAGATCACTGGCCTGGCCTGCTCAGTACAAAATAATGGTGGTGATGGAGATGGATAATAAAGACTCTGTCCCATTGTGTGTATTGTAATTACCAGAACAGCCTCTTGAATACTATAGTAGAGAAGTTGACTCTTTTCTCTCGAAAGGAAGTCCAGAAGGAACGAGTCTAGAGTCTAATTAGCCACTTGCCTTCAGAAGGAACCCACACTTCTTCCAGCCTTCCACTCTGTCTTTCCTGGGGTGTGGTTCTTATTCATGTTGTCCAAATGGCTGCCAAAGCAGTAGCCAACACGTCAGACAACAGATGGAGAAAAAAATGTAAATAAAGCCTCTCCTTGTTTTATGAGCACCCCCTGATTTTAATCCAACACACTCCCTTACAAGGTACATCTAGTTAGCGTCAATGAGTCAGAGAAATAGAATACTGTGGTCCTTGCTGGTGAGAAATCAAAAGAAATAGCTATTGAAAAGCATCTATACCGTGTCTGATGTTCACAATGAAATAATCGTGTTGATGTTGACCGTGATTATGATATAATCGTTGTAGTGTTGATAGCAATGTCAATGAGAAGGGGAGTGATGACGGTTGATGATGGTTCTGGTGATAAAGATGGTAGTGATGAAGGAGATATGTGTGGAGATTAAGGAAATTAAGCTGGATGCTGACATAAGCTCCGGTCTAAGTTAAGCATAAGCCTGGGGAGAATGGGAAATGGACTCACTATGACCCCAATGTCTATAGCCGTGGGGCCTGCTTCTAGTCACCGAGTGTAATTTCTGGCACCTCCCACTGCCTTCACGGTTCACCAGCACAGCCCTCTTTCCTTCTTGAGCACAACAACAGTGTGAGCCAGACACCCCCTATTCTGGCTGCAATTACCCAGGAACAGAGAGGTGAAGCAGACGCGGCAACATTGGAGTTACGTTTATTAGATAATAAACACAGATGGAATTTGCTGTTATGGACAAGGAAAACTTTACTGTGAACTTCAGAGAAAGACATGGGCACCTCAGAAGTAGAGGTAAATCATTACAAAGGCAGATGAGCAGAAAGAGTTCCAGGCACAGACAGAGGCCATTGTCACACACCCACAGGCCTAGGCATGCTTGTTGTTAGGGAATGCCCTTGGCAAGCTTGTTCCCTAGGAAGGCTGGCCACCCAGCCGCCTTATTCCTAAGGACAGCTTTCAGGTGACCTCCTGGGTCCCACACTGGAAACAGAAATGACAGCTATGGAGTTCTCTGGGGTCAGAGGCCAACCAAATAAGGACTTCTGACCTTCTCTGACCTTCGATGGCCCTACATGGATATGTAGCTATGCACTGTGGCCTGCACCAGGCTCTGTGGATGAAGGTGACCAAGGGAGCGGGTGTGTCCTCTAGGAAGTCTCCCCCTCAGAGGCCCAAGGACACATCTGGAAGCCATTAGTAGCAGCTCTGGCTCCAGGTGGGAAGGCATGCTGGGAGCATGTGGCGGTCGGTCTCCCCACTCACTGGCAGTGGTGCGTGAGGACACCTTGGCTCAGAGCGACTCCCTCAGCCAGGAATGCAGAGCACAGGGCAGGCCCTGAGCTCCCCCTCGTTGAATCATTGGCCATCTCCCTCTAGTTCTTCCCAAACCTTTGAGACGAGGTCTCTCAACCTTCCCGGTGACATCCTTCTTTAGGAAGCCTTCCACTGGCCCTGGTTTCTCTTTCTCAGCTTAGCCTCTGAGTTTTGTGAGCCAGCCTGACCTATTACCCTTCCCATGGGCCCGCCCATGCTCCCTTGCAAGTGGTAGCCTTGGCCGGGTCCAGACACCACAGCCCTCCTCTACTCAGAAGGACCCATTCAATTGCACTGTAGCTGGAGTCCTTATCCAGGGTGAGTGTGTGTCTCAGTACTCCTGGGTACTGCTGATCTTTGTGAGTGTGTGTCTCAGTACTCCTGGGTACTGCTGATCTTTGTGAGTGTGTGTCTCGGTACTCCTGGGTACTGCTGATCTTTGTGAGTGTGTGTCTCGGTACTCCTGGGTACTGCTGATCTTTGTGAGTGTGTGTTTTAGTACTCCTGGATACTGCTGATCTTTGTGTGTGTCTCAGTACTCCTGGGTACTGTTGATCTTTATGAGTGTGTGTCTCAGTACTCCTGGATATTGCTGATCTTTGTTCCTGTAACTCACAATCATACTTTCCCCATTACTGGGTAGTTCATGATAGTTCCTCCTCTAACTCTCCTGCCTTGTGTTGGCCACCATTCGCCAAGATGCTCTACTGATTCTCATTGCCCTATATATTCCTGGGCTTAGAACAGACAGACCCCTCAGGATGATGGGTGATAGAGAGCAGAAAGAAGAGACCCCTGTAGGGGTAACCCCTTCTTCTGATAGTCCTCAGAATCCCCGTGACACAGTGGGACAAGTAGCTCTGCTCAGACTTAGCACAGGCCCTGGCCTGTCTCAGCCAATGTGTCCCAGCCCCGATTCGCAGAGGGCAGGGGAAGGAAAAGGCGCCAACTGGAAGTTCAGAAAAGGAAAGGCTAAAAAGGAGCCCACAATGGGCACTAATTAGCCGCTGTGAGAGAGAAAAAGGAGGTCAGAGGGCTGAGGATCCTTTGGAAAGAAAGCATTTGGCAGGCAGAGCTTGGCTGCGCCTCACCCCTCACAGGACCTGGCCCCCATGTCCACCTGATGTGGGCTTCTGGGGCCCCGCTGAATCAGGGCTCCACAGCTACCCACAGATGCTGCTGGAGGAGGAGGCAGCTGGCTGAAGAAAAGAGGTGGGGTGGGGGAGGATGGTCAAGGAAGGAGGGAGGGCAGACTGACTTCACTGTGAATGCATTCGTTGTGTGTGCTCGGCACACTGCATGGAGAACACTGCATGGGACCAGAGTTACTTCTCCCAGCCCCTCTAAAATGCAGACTGTGCCCAGGATTTTTAGATACAGAGACAGCAACTCAGATTGATTTAAGAGCAAGGGGTTTGAGTGTATGAGGTTTTTTTTTTTGGGGGGGGGGTTCGAGACAGGGTTTCTCTGTAGCTTTGGAGCCTGTCCTGGACTAGCTCTGTAGACCAGGCTGGCCTCGAACTCACAGAGATCCACCTGCCTCTGCCTCCTGAGTGCTGGGATTACAGGCGTGCGCCACCACCGCCCGGCAAGAGCAAGGGGTTTGAAAGGGGCCCAGCAGAGGGCAGGTGGGCTCAGACTTGCAGCCTGCTTTCAGTGTTAAGATAGGAACATTCGGAGGGCAGAGCTGTGGTCTGTAGCACCCTAGTATCCCCGGTGATCTCCTCAGGAAGGGTCAGACATGTGATGAGGGCTGAGAACGGCTATTGAACTTTGTGGGCAAGTGAGGCTGAGCCAGGAAAGGACACACAGAGGGGAAACAGATGGAGGAATAGTGGAAATGCTCCGAGGTAGACGGGGAGATCTTTTCCAGGCCATGGAAGCCATGCAGTGGGTTCCGGGAGCCTACATCAGTGCCTGACTGAGCTACTGCCAGACACAGGATGGGGAAGGTGGGGCTGGGGAGGTAAATGTGGAACAGATAATTTGTTTCCCTCTCTTTACCAATCCCCACTGTCCCAGATGGTTAAAGTGAAGCAGAAACCAAATGAAGAAAGTTTAGCCCTTGCTGGCGACAAGGCAGCCCGGCTGGAGCTGGGCACACCATCAGCAGGCTAGATGCTGAGAGCCGAGCTATGATTCCAGGTTGGGTGGTGGACCCTGGGGAGCAGAGGGTACACTGGGCTTCAGAAAGGGCCACTGCAGTCACTATGACTCTCCACATAGGCTGGATCTTCTGGCAGAGCAAAATGTCCTAACAAAGAAGTAAGGGATGGGGAAGTGGGTCCCCGGTTGTTCCTGCCTGTGGGCACCCTGGACTAGCAATGGGGGGATAAGACAGACACTTGGAGGGCCACACAGGTGAACAGAGCTGGCTTGGTCTTCCCAACCACCACAGGCTGGGGATGAGGCTCCGTTGGTGGAGTGCTTGCCTATGTGCACAAAACCTTGGGTTCTATTTCTAAAAGAAACTGGGCATGATAGTGTATGCCTGTCATCCCAGCAGTCACTGGGAGATCAAGAATTCAGAGTCATGGTGGACTGTGTAGGGAATTCAACACCAGCCTCAGATGCATGAGACCCGAAACAAATAAAACAAAAACCAAACCAAACCAGCAAACACTATCCTGAAAGGTGTCAACCCCAGTTTAAAGACAAGATCCTTGTAATCCCAGTACACTGGAGGCAAAGGCAGGATCATGTTGAGTTTGAAGCCAGCCTGGGTTGTATTGTGAGACCCTGTCAACAAAAACAAAACAAGCCAAGACAAAATAAAGATGAAGAAATGAGATAGACAGATGCTGTGGAGGCTCCAGGAAGCTGGGATCACACCTCCAGGCAGTTGACTCCAGGCTCTTCATCTTTATGATCACCCCAGAGTAACAGCAAGAAGCCCAGCTCTCCACACCCACTGACAATTAGGGCCCCTTGGTATTGTGGAAAATGCCGGTGAAGTGTGTCTGATTAGACTCATCAGCGCCCAGCATGGGACACGTGTGTACTTAAGATGGATCACCATTATCCTTGGCTGAGATGTGGCGTGGGGATTTCTAATCACAAATTACTCCTGTTGGATTCCATTATGCTTCCTCCTGTGCTGCTTTTTGTGTTCTCAATAATCATACAAAAATCTGAGAGCTGTGGTCAGCTAAGTTTATTTTCTAGGTCTTAAAAATAGGCAGCCAAGCTTTTACTAAGACACAGTATCATCAAGTGAATGCTCGACGCAATGTTATTAATACAAGGCAGCAACTATTCGAATTTTGCCATTCCACGTGTACAATGACTCAGAGCAGAACAGACATTTATCACTCCCCCAAAGACTTGTTCATTTAGAAAGTAGGTTTCCTAGCCGGGTGCGGCGTCACACAACTGCCATCTCAGAGGCAGAGGCAGAGGCACCCAAATCTCCGAGTTCAAGGCCAGCCTGGTCTACAGAGTTCCAGAACAGCCAGGGATACACAGAGAAGCAGTCTTGAAAAACAAACAAGCAAGCAAACAAACAAAAAAGAAAGCAGACTTCCTGTGGGGCAGGAGTTCACTCATGTTTTAACTTGTTTCCAGCCAACAGCTGCCTGTTGTGGGCAAGTAAGTCTGTGTTGACAGCATCCTTTCTGGGTGTGGTTTTTCACTGAAAATCCTCCAGGTTCAATACCGTTAACAAAGACTGGGAAAACTGAGGGATAAACTGGGCATGGCAGTACATGCTTTTGGTTTCGGTACTTAGGTGGAGGCAGGAAGATCAAGGTTGGGCTGGGAGGATGAGTGAGATCATTTTCTGTGCAAGCATGATGACCTGAGTTTGAACCCTCAGCACCACAGCTGAGCATGGCTGTGCCTGCGCCTAACATTGGCGTCAGGGAGTGGGGACAGGTGGATACCTGGGGCTCACTGGTGCCAGCCTAGCCAACAGAGGAAGCTTGAGGCTCAGTTAGAGACCCCGTCTCAAGGGAATAAAGGGGAGAGTGATAGAGAAAGGCATCACATGGGTGCCTGCCCATGAGTACACATGGGTGCACACACAGGCGTTATCTACACACACACACCACTAGACACAGGCATATACTCCTCTAAGAAGTTTAAGGTTGTTTTTTGGCAACATTGGAGTTTAGGGTTAGCCTGGGCTGCAAAAGACCTTGTCTCCTAAAAAGGAAAAGAAATCAAGCCAGCTCTCCTCTCTTGTGATGGTGGAATCTTGATTTGCTAAAGACGTTTGTATCTCAGACACATCTTTTTGTTTTGTTTTTCGAGACAGGGTTTCCCTGTGTAGCTTTGGAGCCTGTCCTGGAATTTAAACTGTAGACCATGCTGGCCTCGAACTCTCAGAGATCCGCCTGCCTCTGCCTCCCAAGTTCTGGGATTAAAAGCATGGACCACCACACCCAGCTCTGACAAGGTCTTTTGATGGGAGTCTGGATGCTGGACCCGACAGTGATGCTTGAGGCTACCATGCTGCTTGGACAGTGTCAATAGTAGATTGGTGAGTCTGTGTCAGCTTGACAGAGAACCCATGGCTCAGACCCCATGCTCTCCCATTCAATCGGATGTAGTTTAAGGGATTTGGATAAGGTGGATGGATCTCTGTGAGTTCAAGACAAGCCAGAGTGACATAGTGAGACCTCCTTTTTGTTTTTATGTTTTTGAATCCAGGTTCATCATATCCTTGGGTAGATTCTTCATTTCTTCATGGAAAGTTCTGGGCATAGGAAACAGCATGCAATACAATTTGTGTAAAAAGAAAACAAAAAAGCATGTGTCATGTGCTATGATTCCTGAATTAGTAGGAAAGCCTTTCCTGGCCTCTTTTCTGAGCCTGTCCTTGAACCAAGCTTGGGGGGCTGACTGGAAACTCCAAGCCCTGAGGCAAGTTGAGCCCCTGATATGGGAGAAGAGCCCTACTCCACGCTGCAACAGGTGAATAGGACAGCCTGGGGGCACAGAATGCTGTAGGGGACCCTGAGCCTGCACAAGAAACAGTTCCTGGCCTGAGCACCCACACCTGTGGGCTTGGCTAGGAGTCCAGCAAGAGTAGACCAGGCTAGACACCTCACCTCTGCCCCTCAGTGTTAAGGGGCACTGATGCCCACTGCAAAGCCCCAGGAGGAGCAGACTGGGGGAGGGAGGCTTGCCAGGCCCCCACCCTTAGTCCCCCTCTCATGAATGGGAGCCGATAGCAGGCAGTGGATGGGAGTCCTGGAAGGCCCTGGGAATCAGTCAGGGATGTTCCTCTTGGCACAATAGGTGGTTCCAGGACTTTGGCTCTGGACACTGTTACTTTGCAACCCCCTGCTGAGTCCTGCAGCTGTTCCTGCAGGTGGAATGGGCTGGGGACTCATGTTTAGAGGCAGGGGACGTGTGAGGAGCAGATGTCCTAGGAGTCATTTGGAGCAAAAAAAAGAGAGCAGCCCAAGCTTTGGGCCCACAGGGAGACAAGGTGAAATACACATACAAAGGTGTCTAAGGTGGGAGACAGGCCGGGTGAGTCGGAAACTGGAGGCTAGGGGTAAGAGGAGAGGGTGAGGGGTAGAGGAAGAGGGATGGGGGGTGGGGAAGAGGTTGTCGACTTACACCTGACTCAGTCAAAGGTCTTCTTAAAGTTGTTGATCTTGGCTGAACACCAACACGGTGCTGCAAACCTGTATTCCCAGCATTTGGGAGGGGGAGGCAGGAGGATCAAGGGATCAAAGCCATCCTGGACTACACATCAGGTTTAAGGCCGGCCTAGGCTGCATGAGACCTTGCACCCCCTCCCAAAATCCCTCCCCCCAAAGAGGTTGGCCTTTATTCCAGAGGTCAGGGAGAGCTTCTGAGAGCTTTTAGACTGAGAGGTGCTGCCAAATTATTGCACTTCAAAAGGCCTCTCTCACAGCTTGATTGAAGGAGCAAGGTACAAGACAAACGCGAAGCTTCATGGAGTACGGAGGAACGAGAGGCACTGATGCTGGGACAGAGCGGAGGTGTGGGGGTGCAGAGAAGTGGGCGGGCTGGAGGTGCCGGGGCATGGGAGACAGATCGCAAACGTGGAGTCAGGGCCTGGGGCATGGTCTCTGGCTTGTGGATAGCAAGGTGTGTGCTGAGAGATGAGGCAAGGTATGTGATGGATAGGAAGGGTGAACTCAGCTTGGCATGCTGGGTAAGTGGCTATCTAAGGCCCCCTGACAACTGATACATGAACTATTGGAATAGCTGCCATGGGAACAAGTGAGCTCCTTGCCCCAGAAGACTCCTGAGTCCCTGTGGAGTAGCAGAAACTTCCTTTGGGGAGACTGAGTGCTGGAAACTAATCCAAAGGCCTTACACATACTAGTCAAGTGTTCTACCTCTGAGCTACACCCCCAGCTCTCTAGAGGAGACTGCTCTATCCTTTGGGGGCCTGCCCATGTCTAGATTCTAGGTGACCCGAGTCACCCTCCCCTGGGGAATAGTAGAAGCATCCTTTCCAAGTATCCCAGAGTCCAGGCTTGGGCCCTGGCTCTCTGCAGCCTCCCCCTCCTGCAGAGAGGTTTCTGGAGGCTGCTGATCTCAGCAGGCTACCCACCCCACCCTGCCTCTCCAGGCCTGCGGCTGCCACCCAAGTGTAGATGCTGGACTAGAGTTTAGCAGAAGCTGCTGAGGTAGTGCTGGCACGGGCTGCTAGGCTGGCTGGCTGCCCTGCCCAGCCTCCTCAACCCCAGCCTTGGCCTGGGCCCTCCTCCTCCCCAGCCACCCCCACTCCACTGTATCGCTGTCTGCAGCATTCAGCTACAGGACAACCAGTGGCCCATCCTGGAGGGGCACACACAGAGGGGTGTACCTAGAAGGAGGAGGGGAGGGAGCCAGGAGAAGGGTCTGGGAAGGGGCAATAGAGACATAGAATGTGCTTATTGAGCTGCAAGGCCTCCAGACTAGTCTGTTTTATGAATTTTCTGAGGAAACACACCGAGGCACAGAGAGGTAAACAAACTGCTAGAGGATGCACAGCACATAAAGACGACTCCTTATACTTGGAAAGGGGTAGAAAAGAGAAGGGTTCTGAGAGGGAGGAAGGAGGCCTGGGGGGGCTGGTTTGGAGAGTCCAAGCTGGCTGAGATGGACTTTCCTGTGTATATAGGCCCACCATTGGGGAGTCCCGCCTTCTCCCATCTGATTAGGGAATGTGTAGGAGAGGGAATAGCTTTCCCATTAGCCTGGGGTCCCTGGAGGCTGCAGGACTGCCCTAAATCTCCATCATCTGTCTGTCTAAGGAAATGGACTTGCAGAAGAGAGTAAATGGGAGGCAAGGGGGTGGGGTTTCCAATCCAGATAAGAGAGACCCAGAGAGGCTCAGAAGGGCCCTGGAATCCACAACGGTGCAGCCCTGCCCCACTTGGGGAGAGATGGTAAGCCTCAAAGCCTGGAAAATGGGAGATAAAACCAAAGGGGAGGAGGCCATCCCCTCCTCAGAGCTGGAAAATCTTCAGCACACACCGGGCTGATAACATACACATCGTTACAAGATGTGGGAGCGCTGGGCTGCTCCCACCCAGGCTCAGTGCCCGGCCTGAGATAATGATGGCTACTAGGATAGAAAGAGGCTGCATCAGCTTTGACTGCCCACACTGTAGAGCGGCCAGGCTGCCCGGAAAACTCCCAGCTGCCTTTGCAACGACCAAACCTCTTGTTAATTTCACTGTTACATGTTTTTATTTTGTTATTGTCTTCTTTCTTTCCTTCCTTCCTTCTTTCTTTCTTTCTTTCTTTCTTTCTTTCTTTCTTTCTTTCTTTCTTTCTTTCTTTCTTTCTTCTCTCTCTCTCTCTCTCTCTCTCTCTCTCTCTCTCTCTCTCTCTCTCTCCCTTCCTCCCTCCCTCTCTGCCTCCTTCCTTCCTTCCCTCCCTCCCTCCTTTCTTCCTTCCCTCTCTCCCTCTCTCCCTCCCTCCCTCCCTCCCTCCCTCCCTCCCTCCCTCCCTCCCTCCCTCCTTCCTTTAAGTCTTTCTTTCTTTTTTGAGACAGGGTCTCATTATGTAGCCCTGATTGGATTGGATCTCACTATGCAGACCAGACTAGCCGCAAACTCACAGTAACCCCCCTGCTTCTGTCTTTCAAGTGCTGGGATTACAGGCCTACACTACCACAGGCCTCCACATGCTTGGATTTTAAAATATGTGTTTTTTTTTTCTTTTAAGGGTATTTCACTATGGAAAACCTGAAAAATAGAATTAGAAGGCAATAAAAACATGTTTGTTTGACAAATTTCCTTCTAGTCTTTTTTCTAGGCATATTTATCTCTAATTATGCCAACACTGCTATTTTTAAACCATTCTGACTTTCTTTTCTGTGCCTTTTGTTTCAGAGAAAGTACAGAAATATAAAACAAAACGAAAAATGTTATTCCCCTTTCATTATCCCACCAATCATCCTGTGAAAACATTGGAATAATTAGTTCAAATAATTTTCTGTATTCCACATCCCTCCCCTCCCCTCCCCTCCCCTCCCCTCCCCTCCCCTCCCCTCCCCTCCCCTCCCCTCCTCTCCCCTTCCTTTCACTTCCCTTCTCTTCCCAGCACTGGGACCAGCTGTTGCAACCACAAAGGTTAGTTCTGAAATCTTTTCAACACGAGAATACATTTGAAGCACATGACTCATTTCCCAGCCTGAGCTTTTATGCAGAAGAATCCTGGGTGCTCTGTGTTCAGTGCAGGGCTTCTGTAGAAAAAACAGGGCAGCCCTCAGGTACGCGCCTCCCTGCTTGGCTGAGCCAGCCTGGAGGGAAGGTTTCAGAGAAAGCAGCTGAAGGAAAGAATGCAAGAGACTGGGGAGTGAAACAGGGTTTGAGGCTGAGGAGGAAGTCCCGTCCCCCCCCCCCCCCACAGCAGCTTCCGGGTGGGCTACTTACACTCAGGCTCCCACGCCTTGGCTGACTCACCCCAGGATCCAAACAGCCAGGAACCCCCCCATCCTTGCCCTCCTCCCTGGTGCTGTCATGTCTTCCAGGGGACACAGCACTGCTCAAGATAAGAGCCCCCAGTACCCCCCAACATGCCTCCGGCTGGCTTTCTCTTCCATGCTGGCGAGTCCACACCTAAACACCTTTGCACTCTCATCTGCAGGGTACCATTCTGTCCCGCTGTTGCCCCATCTGTCCGGCTTTGTTATGAGCCCCTTGTTCACTACACCCTCCGGGAGGCTAGTGAGATGTCAGGAGCTGCCCCCCACCCCGGTCAGTTCCTCTGCTTGTCTGGGCATCTCAGGCATTGGACAAAGGGCTTCAGGCAGGCCCAGCCGATGGGAGCTCTAGAAGCCTCTGGCCAGACCCATCTCACTTAGAGCTAACTGGACCTAACCAGCTGATAAGGGAGAATATTTGTGTATCCTTTCCAGAACTCCTAGAGCCAGAGCTCTAGTCAGGTTCATCTCGGTTTGCTTCCCACCTACGCCCTGGTTCCAGACGATTTCAGCATGCTGTCGGTGCTCAGGAAGTGAGGACTGATCTGAGAGCTGAGATCCCTGCCTCGGTCCTGTCTTGACATACCATCCAAGTCAGATCAGGACCAGCAAGGCCTCCTGTTTCATCTCCCTCTTTCATGCCTCACTTGAGGCTCTATCCACCATAACTACTGCTGAGCTGCCTTAAGGCTATGTTGTACTGTGTACATTCTGTTTCCTCCACCCAAAGGCCCTTCTCCTCCAGGCCAGCCTGGTTATTTCTCGCTAATACATCTTTCCTTTACAGCTTGGTGAGCTGGTTTACTGCTTCCTCTGGGGAACCTTCCAGAACTGGCCCCAGAGACCTCCCTGGCTTGCGCCTGCTCTGTG
Organism: Peromyscus maniculatus bairdii; assembly: GCF_049852395.1. Lineage (NCBI taxonomy): Eukaryota > Metazoa > Chordata > Mammalia > Rodentia > Cricetidae > Peromyscus > Peromyscus maniculatus. Next base: position 110,323,010 of record NC_134852.1, read on the forward strand.
CTCTGCCCACACAAAACTGTTACATCACTTGGCACAGAGGGTACCAGGACATGGTGCCTGCTTCTCTGTCCATCCTACCCCATGGAGGCAAATGATGCAGCTGGGGAGACCACAGGGCTTTGAATATCAGGCTAAAGAGAGAGGCTTATGTATATTGGCTTAGGTGAGGGGTCCTGAAGGCTGAGGTACCTCATTTGGGGACAGAAAAGTCACCTTTCAATTTGGCTTTCTTCTAGCCTAGAGAATGGAAGGCTAGAACTCAGAAGGAAGAGGGAGGTGGACGTGGGTTCACTACTCTCCTCCCCTGGGGCTTCTTCTCCCATCTATGTCGGTTCTCAGGTCCAGGAGCTCCCCCCAGTGAAGGCATGGTATGTGAGGTCCCCACCCCTCCGCTCAAGGGTCAAGCCCAAACCTCAATCCCCTGTTATGTAAGTGAATTATCCTCTGTCCCTAACCAGCGCCAGCCAGATCTCCTTCTAATTGATTTAATCTCCTCATACAGAGAGCGAGGCCAGGGTTGAAGAGATGGCGTTGATCAGGAGCCAACACGTCAGTGACGTAGGCACATTCATTACAGGGAATCTGGGTCACGGATTGGCTCTCAGTGGCTCTGATCCTCCTCTCTACTCATTTAGGGTACATGGAAGGGCATTTTCAGTCACTCCTCATTCCTCAAGTCCCAGGCTTCCATGGAAGGAAGCGGAGAGTCCCATAAGACTCTTGTCTACCTCTCTGATCTCCTCCAATCCCGGACAGAAATTCCCTGAGTTCCACTCTGAGCACAGGATGCAGCGAAACCTAATTTGTTGAGGAATGAAGAGATGAGCAGATGGTTTAATTTTAGTGGAGAAAAGAGACCTTAATTTACCTTCTGCATTGAGTGAGTCGGCACTCTGTAACTTCCTTGGAAGAGGTGTTCAGATGTGCTTGAATGCCTTCGAGGATGGGAAGCTCACCCTCAAGACAGCGCCTCTCTATGTGGGAACACCACCTGGGAGAAGTTCTTCCTCATATGGGGCAGAGGCATCAGTCTTGGGGCTTCTCTTTGGACTTATCTCTGCCTCCGTAGCCATGGGGCACATCCTATGGGTCCTAGGACAGTCAGATCCTGGGACAAAGTGATCACCTCTCCTGCATTTGTCCTCATCTGAGACGAACACTCCTGGCTCTTTCACCAGCTCTAGTTGGTAGACTTCCTAGATAATTCCCTCCTGTATCTCCTGTGTGCGCAAACTGTAGATGTCACCTGGATTCCAGGGGAGTGTGAATAATGCAGGGCAGGGCAGGAGCGTCTGTCTTTTTTAATCTCGTTATTGTGTTCCTATGGATACAGCCTGAAACCACTGGTATCTGAGCACTTTCCACTTCTGATTCAGCTTAAGCAGAGTCAGCAAGCCCCATCATACTCTGGCACTACCAAAGAAAAGTCTCCAGGAAAAAGACCTCTGTGGGCTGTCAAAATTGCTCAGTGGGTAAAGGTGGTTGCCACCAACCCTGACAACCTGAGGCTGATTCCCAGAACCCGCATAGTAAAAGGAGAAAACTAACTCCCAGTTCTGTGGCATGCATGTGCACAGTTACACACACACACACACACACACACACACACACACACACACACACACACACACACACACCACAACACACACACACTAAATTTAATAAAAATACCTTTGTGATATTAAGTACATTTTGCCACTCAGGACCACTGGCCCAAGAGTAACACCACCAAGTAGGCTAGGCTCTCCCACATAGATTATTAATCAAGAAGAGGCGCTTACAGACATGCCCACAGGCTAATTTGGTAGAGCCAATTCTTCATTCGAGATTTCTTCTCCCCAACTATATCTAGAATTGTGCCAAGTTGACAAAACCTAACCAGCAGCCTTTTTTATCTGCCTATATATCCTTCTCAGTCTATCCAGAGACTCACTCAAATGTCAGCCACCTTCCCACCCAAACATCTTCCAATCAGTTTAATTCCCATCCATTTTCTATCTCACCCAATTATCTACCTATCCAATCACCCACAAATCTATTCAAATACTCATTCATCCAATCCACATATTTATCTCTTCAACTTCTGTGCTTTTCAGTGGTCTATATATTCATCATCCATCCACTTAGTGATCTACCCATCATCCATCATCTATCTGCCCATACATTATCTATCCATCCATCTATCTATTCTCCTTTCGTCTTGTACTTGTCATGTCAAATATTTTGTTGAGTATTCTGAGGAATTCAGAGTTGAAGAAAATACATTCTCAGGTGCTCTCTTTTTCGTCACTACTCTGGAAGGGGGTAGGGGCAGATAAAGGAAATGGTGCTGAATATCACAAAACAGAAACAAAGCTTTGGAGGGTCAGAGGAGGATGTACCATTTAAATGAAGATATGGATGCCTGCCTGGTAGGGAGACATTTGGTTTTGGCCTTGATGGAATAGCAGGTTAGATGCATAGGTCCATTGAACATAATTCCATGCAGAAGAGACATACTGAAGATGTAGTGCTTAGAGAGCTCAAGTTATGTATCATTCTTTATATGCCTGTCAAAGAGCTGAATACAGTACAGACATCTAAAATGTATTTGCTGATTGGCTTACTTCTTCCTCCATGTTTTTCATTGGGCATCCCAATGATTGATTAGGATAATTGATTTTTTTCCTTTGCAGAGGTTTCTACAGGGGGCTGAGAAATGGCTGGCTTGGTAGAGCTTTCCCAGTATGCTTGAAGTCCTGGCCTTAATCCTCAGCACTATATAAAGAGGGTGTTGTAGTGCATATCTGTAGTCTAGGAGGTGGAGGTAGGAGGATCAGAAGTTCAAGGTCACCTTTAGTTATAGAACCAGTTTGAGACTAGCTTAGGATACATGAGAACCTGCATAAAATTTAAAAAAAAAATTAAGAGGAAGATGTAGAGAAAGAAAGAAGAAAGTGGGAGGGAGGGATAGAAAAAAAGAGGGAGTGAGGTAGAGATAGATATAAATGGATGATAAATAAATAAATAGATAGAGAGATGATAGACAGACAGACAGATAGATAAACATGAGAATTCTGCAGTCTACAGTTGCCTCTCTGGATGGTCTTGGCAAATCCCAAAACAGTTCTGGTTTGTATGCACCCAAGGTTGAATGTCTGACTCCCAGGTGATCATTCTTCTTAATCCGCATAACTTGGGGGTGGTACTCTGGTCTCTTTAGAGACATCAGTATTCCTATATATCTTAAAGGTTGCTTTCTTTTGCCAACACCAATTAATATAATCTTACCCATCTTCAACTTTCTAAGCTTCCGTTCCATGGAAAGAAAGTCTGTGATACAGATGAAGGGATGAATTCTGTTCATTGGAAATTCTATTGGAGTAGAAGCCAGAAACTATGAATTCAAGCCTGGTTTTGCCATGAGCTTCTGTGTGACCTTGGACAAATCATTTTCCTTCTGGTCTAAAGATTTCCTTTCATAGGATCTTAGCATCAAATGTAGCATTTTACATTGTCCAGTGCAGTGTCTTCATACTGCAAATGTAAGATCAAGCTCAGAAAGAAAATACATGTGGCTAGCCCTAGCTAGATTTGTAATACAACCAGGGCTAAATCCCTAATTTTCTGACCTTCTGTTTAGGGGTGCTTTCATCCAACTAGCACATTCCAGTCTCTATATCAGCCTCTGTATGTCTCAAGGCAAGCTTCCTCTTCCACCTCCACTGCCCAGGAAGAACTCCAGGAGCCTTCCAAGCGTCCTGGCTGTGTCCTACTGATTCATGCCTGGGTGGGGGCTGGGAGGCAGCGTTTGAGAGCAAGTATCCCCAGCCTAACAGAGTTAATTATGTTCATCAGGAAGGGAGAAGAGAAAGGAACAAGGCGCTCTGGTTATCTACTGGGCTTTAATCAAATTGAGGAATGAGGAAATCCATCACCCAGAGGCGGAGGGAGTTGGAGAGCTTCGTTTTCTGGCTCAGAGTCCTGGAATGGGTTGGGCGCTGTCCAAGGTGCTGACATCTTCACTTGCTCTGAGTTCCTGGGAGGAGCAGGGAGAGGATCATTCCAGCTTCTAGAAAAGAGGGTGCAGAGTGGACCCTAGAGAGGGTCTAAAGGCATTGAGTTCCTATGCTACTTCCTACATCTTCCTTCTTAAAAATTGTGTCTGTTTGCTTTAAGAAAAACACTCTTTCTTGTGTCCAGTCCTGGGCTGAGATGGAAGGAATATGTAGAGCTTGGAGGAGCCCTAGATTTCTTTCTGTCAGTTAGGCTTCTGGTGCAGCCTGAGGCTGGAGACACAGTCCTTGACCTTGGGGACTTCCTTATCTTAAAGGGACCCATGCTTTCTATTTTATGCAATCCTCAGTTCAATGACAGAGACATAACTTGCCTTTGGGAATGTATTGAACTGGGAGAAGATCATGATTCAACCTTTCACTCTAGTTCAGGCATAATATAATGGAGATGCAACTGTGTCTATCTGGAGCCTCCATTCTGATAGGAAGATAAGCTCTCAGCCTAGCTGAGGATTCAGAGGTAATCTCATATATAGATAGGGGGACAGATACACACAGAATTTTTCTGTGTGCACAATAACTAATTAAGGAGCATGGAGTTTCACACTTATAAATTGGGTTATGGTGCTAGATATTTAGTGTCAATCATGGAAGGCTTCCTGGTGGAGATAAGTTTGAATTAGACCTGAATAAAAACAAGAAACTGGGTGTGGCACTTTAGTTGCAGAACTCAGGAGGCTGAGGCAAGAAGACTGTGAGTTTTAAGTCAGCCTAGGCTACCTGGAGAAAAATGAGGAGAAGAAGATAAAGGAAAAGGAATAAAAGGAGAGACACAAATCCTTAACCTTTAGGTGCCTCAAGAACCAAATCCCTCATTCTCTTTTGTCCCCTTTGAACTAGTGAAGGCTCCGGTCTGACGAGCCACCCAGGATGAAGGGAGTGAAGAACCCATCTGGTAGGATAAGAGGCAGCGGCAGGGTGGGGGTGGCGCAGGGACTGGGGAGACCATTACTTGATTGGGAGGGAAGACAGAGGCCGGGGTGGGGGTGACAGGGGCGCATGGTGGGCAGGAGCAGCTCAGCTCGTGTCCAGGCCATCTGGAGCAATTCCCTCTTGTGTCTGGAACTGACGAGAGGCACTTTAACGAATCGTTAAAGCGAGAGGCTATTAAATCAAAAAAATCACAGGCTTCTTGGCGTTTTGAGTCACAGTCACAGCTAAAGTATCAGAATCCATAGTATCTTAGGAAGGCAGAAAGAATTGGGGCATCTTAAAACCATAGAGCTGCAGAGTGTTAGAGCCAGGAAGGAAAAAAAAATACTAGAGAATCTTAAAGTCAAAGAGAGTCAGAGCCAAAAGGAAAAACCACTCAGTTTATTGACCCCCCCACCCCCACCCCCCACACTTTTTAAACCTTACATCCTGGAGTGCTGGGAGTATGGTCATGTTATCCTGCTTAATTCCTGTAAACCCTAAGTCATTCATGTCTGTCTCTATGCCATACCGGACTTCTGACAAAGCTTTGTCAGACACAGGTTTGCATAACTTCCATGCCAGGGCAGTGATTACCTCTGGGTCCCGCTCTACTCATTGCTGAAGGGCTACTGCAGAGCTCGTCCTTATGTAAGTTGTACCCTCTGTCTCCCTGTAGTGTCTCCACTGGCCCGGCTCATGTCCTCTGATCCATAATGAGTAAGTCTAATCCCCATTCACATGACAGCTGTTTGGATGGTTAAGGACGGCCCTTATTTCTCTCTTCTCTCGGCTAGGCTAAGCTGGCTTGTTGATCATCTAGCTATAAAGAGGACAACAAATCAAAGACTATTCGGGCTGGAAAGGTCCCGAGAGGTCACCTTGACCATAGGCTCCCTTTTAGTGTTAGGCTGTACAGCGGCTATGGTTAGGAGCTCGAAGTTTCAGGGAGACAGATTTGGATTTGAAAGCCAGAGATCTGCTGTGAGCCTGCTGGCAACCTCAGGTCTCAGCCTCCGGTCTCCTTATCCATGAGATAAAGAGAGCAATATTGGCGTGAGAGGGCTGCTGAGAGGATGAGCAGGCCATGCGATGGGAGCTCTCGGCAGAGTGCTTCGCATGCAGCAGGCAGTCGATAAATATTAGCTATAATTATTGGAGGCCCAGTGGGGGTAGGGACTTACTCAGGATTGCAGAGCATCTCAGAGGCAGAGCTGGGGTTAGACCAAGGACTTCTGCCTCTCAGCCTAGGGTCCTTCACTGCTTCACTCTTCTCTGTATCTTCCTCAGAAAAAGAAGACCCCAGAGGGAGGCAGGATCAGTTAGAACACGTGAAATAGAATTTGCCCCACGGTGGCATGTTTATTTAACAAGGAAGCCAGAAGGAAGTGATCCCAGGCCTGATCTGGTGGTTGAACCACGTCTCTGGTGATTTAGGTTTTTTTCCTCCTGAGCTGTGGAGGAGCCCCCACCCCCTTGTGGTCACAAATGTCTGATGTGGCATCAACCAAAGGAAGAATATGGTGGCAAGGAAGCTAGTCTCCTCTCCCACCCACTGTCCCATCCAGGAAGACAGGTTTCTCACCAGATCATCCTTTCATCTTGTCCATCAAAGTCAGTCATGTGACCCGTCACTGGCAGAGAGGAGGGTATGGCCACTGCTGACCTGGGTCATCCCTGTGACTGGGCACCTTGCCAATAGATCAAAGAAGAGGAGATTGACAGTGGGCTAGTATATCAGTCATTTTCCTCATCACTGTGACCAAATATCTGAGACTAAAGAGAGGAGAGCACTAGCTTGGCTCACAGTTTGAAGGGATACAGTTCACCACAGTGGCGGAAGTGACTCATGGCTGTGGCAGGAGCTTGAAGAGGCTGGCTATATCACATCAGCTGGCAAGAAGCAGAGAAATCCAGGTGGAACTGGAGCTGGGCTGGGATGCTCAGGACTCACCCTCCAGGGGCCCACTTCCTCCAGGAGATCTCACTTCTCAAAAAGAAGGCTCCTCTAACAGTGCCACTATATGGGACCAAGTATCCAAACCCGTGAGCTGTGTGTGGGAGAGGACATCACACCCAAGCCATGGCCAGTGGCAATCAGTCTGTCATACTCACCTCTTTCTTCTTCAGAATCACTCTCCACCTCTGCTAGGAAGTCTCCCTGGTTGCACCCCTTTATCTAAATATTTTTATTCTTTCTGCAATTGAACTAATTAGAGAGCATTCCCGGTTGCAGTACTTTCTCCTTTCTCTTGTCCAATGTTGCCTTCTCAGCCTAGCTGTGATCACTGTGAGAGTAATAGATGCCTCTAAGGAATAGGTACCCACTGGGTGCCAGCTGTCATTCTGGGCATGTGGGTGACACCTTCCAAATGGCCCCAGCACACACACAACTGGTAGTTGTACATTTTGTATTCTCCCTCCACATTGTAGTAGGGTGAGTCTGATGATCAAAAGAATGTGGCTAAGGTTGCATGCAGTGTGTCACCTCCAGAACACCAAGGCTTCCATCTTGATAGCACAGTCTGTTTCTTGGGTCATTCATTCTGAGGGAAGCTGGCTTACATGGGATGGGCAGCCTCAGGGGGAGGACCATGTACAAAGAACAGAAGACTTCAGTCCACTGCCAGGTTTGAGATGAATCTTCTAGCCTCAGTTGAGCCTGTTTGTTTGCTTGTCTTGTGTGTGCACGTGTGCGGGCACACACTTACCATGGCTCACATATGTGGAGGTCAGAGGACAGCTTGCGGGAATCTTCTCTCCTGCCACCTTGTGCGCCCCAGGGACGGAGCTGAAATCACTAGGCTTGCCAGCCAGTGTCTCTACCCACTGAGCAACTTTGCTGGCCGTATTTATTTCTTTATTAGGGTCTCACTATGTAGCGCTGGCTAGCCTGGAAGTAACTATATAAACTAGGCTCTCAGAGATTCTCCTGACTCTGCCTACGAAGAGCTGTCCTCAAAGATGTGTGCTACCACGCCTTGCCCTATGTTTATTTTTGAGGCAGGGTCTGGCTCTGTAGTCTCTCTCAAACTTGTGGCGATTTTCCTGCCGTTGCCTCCTGATGGCTGAGAGTAGAGGAGTGTGTTATTATGCCTGGTCCCTCACTGAGCCTTTTGCTGACCATGGTCCTGGCAGATACTTGAATGCAACTTCAGTGAGGACCCCGAGCCGCAGCTCCCGCAGTGGGGACCCTGAGATGCAGCTCCCGCAGTGAGGACCCCCAGCCGCAGCTCCCGCAGTGAGGACTCCCAGCCGCAGTTCCCGCAGTGAGGACCCCGAGATGCAGCTCCCGCAGTGAGGACCCCGAGCATCAGCTCCCGTGTAACTCACTAGTCTTGACTTCCAAAAATGGTGCAAGATTAAAAAAAAAAATACTTGTTGGTCTAACCTGGTACATTCTGAGGTCATTTGTTATTCAGTAATAGGTAACTATACACTGCTACGCTTTTGTATTCCTTCCTCAATTGTTTCGATGATTGGGGTTTATTATTTACAAAGGAAAAAAAAATCAAGACTCAGCTGTGCAGTGACATTACTCTTCTGGGGAGTGACAGAGCTGGGCTATGCATACCTGGGACAAAGGCTGAAGAAGACATGGGGACATGAAAAAATGAAAAAGCTGAAGCCAAAGCCCAACTCTGTTTGCTGTGTTTTTCTCTCCTTCTTTTTCATCCCACTTGCCGTGGACGTGGGATTCAAAAACACAAACCTCTGCGCTTCTTTTCTTTAAACTTCTTTTCTCTTGTTTTTATTTATGTATATGTATGTGTGTGTGTACAGGAGTGTGCAAGTGCCCGAGGAGGTCACAAGAGGGTGTCAGGTCCCTGGAGCTGGAGCTGGACTTACAGGCAGTTGTGAGCCACCCAGTGTGGGTGCTGGGCACAGAATTTGGGTCCTTTGGAAGAGTAGCAAGCATTCTTAACTGCTGATCCATTTTCTTATCTCTCTCTCTCTCTCTCTCTCTCTCTCTCTCTCTCTCTCTCTCTCTCGTATGTGTGTGTATGTGTGTGTGTGTGTGTGTGTGTGTGTGTGTGTGTGTGTGTGTGTGTGTTTGGTTGGTTGGTTGTTTGCTTACGTACTTGGAGACAGGGCCTCACCTAGGCTAAGGCTGGCCTTAAACTTAAACTTCTGATCCTTCTGCCTTCACCTTCCAAATGCAGGGATAAACAGATGTGTGCCATGATGCTCAGCTTGACGAATCTGCGCACTGTAGGCCTTCAGGTGCTTTAATCTATTCCATGGAAAGAACACCCATTTCTGCCTTCCTTTCTATAAACTGTGGCAGTGTTGTGGACAGGGAAGGCTTGTTTTAAGGAAGGAGCACCCCAACCTGGAGCTCAGAGTCCAGCCCAGCTCTGTCTGTATCCTTCTTCCACCTGTGTCCAGGTTCAGGGGACAGAGGGCTTGAGGGGCCCAGGGCCCTGACCCACTTCTTCAGCCTCTGCCCCTCACCGCCCTTTCAGGTCATGCTGAGCTATTCAGAGTGAGTGGAAATTTCCGCGCCTGCCAGGAGCTTTCTGTCCGCCTTTCCCTTATCTCCGCAGCTCTTCCGCCCGGCACCCTTCCCGACTCTACCCTGCTCATCTTTCAGAACCTAACCTGGCTGTTCCACTTCTAGGGTGCCGCCTCTGACGTAGCTCGACGCCTTCTCCTGATTACCGCTCCAGCCACTTGCCTAAGCGCCAAAACTCCAGCTTCTCTCTTTGGCCCTAAGCCCCCATGATTGCAGCCAGTGGCCCTTTCTAAAATACACGTCTTGTTATTCCCTGCTTAAAATAACCAGTCAATGGAATCATCCATCAATCAATGTTTCAAGGGCTCCTCCTTGCCCTCAAGGAAGGCATCCAAAGCCTGATTGTCCTGCACCCACGCACCCTCAGCAGCTTTCCGAAGAGCAGGCTATGTTGGACATGGGGCCGTGTCCCCAGATGCCTGTGGGACATACTGATTGGGTGGGTTTCTGACTGAGTAAGGGAATGGGGCCGAAGCCATGCTTGACCCGTCGTCACACACCTCTGTTGGCCCCAGAGCTGTGATGCCCCACAGTAGACCCATTTTATAGCCAAAGGGGAGGCGGAAGGGAAGGGCAGCTCTGGAGGGAGAAGAAAATCAATAAAAATGTAAATCTGGAGGCGAAAAGCTGTCCCAAGCTGGCTGTGGGGAGAGATAAGACTGGGCCAGCTGAACCCTCACTGACAGCGGAGAAGAGATTAGGGAGCAGGGGAACTGCAGCCAGGGCAGCACATGGGGGTGAACCTCCTGTCTCCTCTGCCCCTCCCACCCTCTGCTCCAGGTGCTTATTAAATCCTCTCCGACACAGGAGAAGGGAAAACCACAAATCATCAGGTGCTGAGCCTGTGAGCCCAGGGTGGTACCTTACCCGGCCCCACGATCATGGGAAACGGAGACAGGGCAGATCTACCTGCCTTACAGGTAAGGAGCTGGGCGCAGAGGGATGTGGTCAGTTGTTCAGGGTCCTGCTGTGACTGCATGGCAGACTCCAGGTCTGGACTTAAGTCCGATGTCTCTCAGCTCCACTATGAAGGACTTTGACCTGAGATATTGGCCTCTTAGGAAGACTGTACAGGGCTTTAGAGCCCCGCCCCCACCTTTGAAACCACAAACAACTGTGCATCTTTGTGTGTGTGGGGGGGGGAGTGAAGTGGTGGTGAATTTTATTTATATTTTTATTTATTTATTTAGGATTTTGAGACAAGGTTTCATTTTGTAGCCCAGGCTGCCCTCAAACTTACCATCCTCTTGCCTCTGTCTCCTGGGTGATAGGATTACAGACATGCGCTCCACACCTGGCTTGGTTTATAAATTTATTTTTTTAAATGTTGCTTGTGTCTTTAATGAGGCTACTTCCCTAACTTGTCCCTTCACTGCCATGTCATACTGCCTCCTCCGAGGTAGAGGCTTTTGAACTGGGCCTTGATGGAGGACAGGACTTCATGAAGAAGGGGTGGCGGGAGGGACACAGGACAGCTGGGTCTATCAAGGGGGATGTTCAGCACGTGCAGGTAATGAACGGTGAGCGTGGAGTGAGCTGGCCACGGCTCCTGGAGCCAGGGCCCCAGGGGCATCTGCCTGACCCGGAGCTTTCCAGCTTCTCCAAGCAACAGAAACTGAAAGCCAGACACTGAGATGCTGTTTTTGGTGCCTGCCCCATCTGCTTCTGGGCTTCACCAGCAGTGAAGCGGGTAGGGCCTGGTGCAGGGTAGAGAGACCGTGGTTCGCAGACGCTCACGGCTCTTGGTCAACAGGAGGCGAGGTGTGTGTTCATGTTTGTTTGACTTTTTGAACATGAGTTCGTGGGTGTACATGTGTATGCATGTATGTGGAGCTGCATGTGTGCCTCTGTGTATGCATGTGTATACATATATGATCATGTGAACATGAGTGCATGTTTTTTGTGTGTGTGTCTGTTGTACATAGCATCTGTGTATGTGCATGAATATGTATGCATTTCACTCTAAGTGTGAGTTGGTGTGTACATGAGTGTGTACATGTGAATATGTCTGAATGTATGTGTGAAATTGTGTGTGTCTGAAAGTGTGCATGTGAGTGTATGGAGTAAGTGTGGGCATGTATGTGCATGTGCACATGTGTGTGAGAATGTATAGCTTCTGTGTGTGTTTATGCTTGTGTTTTGTGAGTGCATGCATGTGTGTAAGAATCTATGTCCGTGTGTGACCACATATGTGAATATCATGTGAGCATGTGTGCACATGATCATGTGAATTATTATGTGTGTAAGTGGGTGCACATTATTAAGTGGGTGCAAAGGTGCTTGTGTGAGTTTTTATGTTTCTGTGTATGTATACATGTTTGCATGTGTGTGCATTTGGCTGTATGCATGTGTGCGTGTATGTTAGGAGGTATATGCCTGTGCATGTGAATGTGTATCCATGTATTTGTGAGCATGTGTATGTCTGTGCCATGTGCATGCATGTGTGTTTATACTTGTGTGTTTGTGTGTATCATTTTCTCTCACAGTTTAGAGAAGACTCTTTTACCTTCTTTACCCCACTCTTGACATGTGGCTTGATGCCTAAGCCGCCTCACCTGCCCAACAGAAGACTGTGGTCCCCAGCTCTCAGCTTCTGCAAGGGCTAGGTCCTACAGTGGGATGAAGGCTTCATCTCCACCCCTCAGCTCCCCCAGAGGCTAGCTTCCAGTGAGGTGAGTGCCTGGCGGGCCTCTGGGCTACTCCTCAGACCCAGTGAGGCCCTCCAGAAATGCCATTTGGTCTCAGAGTGGGGAATTTGCAAAGGGGAGACACTTGAACCACTTCTACCCACTCCAGCCTCCCTCGTGGATCAGCAAGTGGTCGAGGAGGAGGCGGGGGTCCCCGAGATGTCCTTGTGTCCACCTCAGTTACTGCTGTGCCTAGGGAAGTCACTGTGGCCATCTCTGCATAAAGAATGGTTTCCGGGGAACTTTTCAGCCGCTGCCCACCTCATTTGGCATTATGATGTCGGAGAGGCAAACACTGATGTCGTGGCTTCTGTTTGTGGCTTGTGGCCCTGGAAACGTAAAAGGAGCAGAGGAGGAAGTGGAGAAATATGAAAGTGTATGGAGCCAGAAGCCAGTGTGTGGAGAATCCTAACCATGGAGGTGTGTGGATGGATTACCAGATATGCAGCGTAATTATTTAATTTTTAAAAATATGCCATTTTTCTGGATGGAGTGAGTTTTTTTCCTCATTCTGGGTGTTTACTTTCTAATTTAATTTTGTAAATGTTGACTTCCCAACATGAAACCCACTATCTTAAAGGCTGTAACACTCAAACTCCCTGAGCACTAATGCAACCACACACACACACACACACACACACACACACACACACACACACACACGGAATACTTCAGACCTGATTTCAGGTGACTGGTCCTCGTCACACACAGGAGCACTAAATGTATTGCAAAAAGTCTTTCAGGCTGTGTGTATAAGGTGTGTATGGAACCCACATGAATTTGTGCTTAGATTAGGGTCTCACTCCTGAGAGATCTCATGATAGTGATGCAAACATTTCAAAATAAGATCTCAAATACAAAATACTTCTGGTCTTGGGCATTTTGATGAAATACAGTCTCCATAGTAAACCTGCATTCATTATTCTGCGTTCTTTCCTTCGTAAAGAGAACTCTTTTGAGTTGTGTTAGCTTCGATTTCCACAAATCTGAATCCAGCTCTGGCCCCACCATTGTGTGTGTGTGTGTGTGTGTGTGTGTGTGTGCATACATATATAATCATATAATTATATATGTATTATTGTAGCCCCAAGCACCTCACTTAACCTTCTCTTCTTACTATGGAAACAAGTAAGGACTTGGACAGCTTTGTGATCGTATTCCATTTTTGAAACAATTGCTAGAGGAAATAAACCAGTCAAAGGAAAAATTAGACCAGAATATAAAGAGAAAACGCAATGCAAAATGCCAGAGTGAATAAACTCGGTGAGGCCGAAATCTAAGTAACTGGAAGCGACGCGGTTGACGCAAACCTCTAATGCAGTTTAGAAGGATAAATTCTTGTCTTGGAAGAGGCATTATGCAAAGGCAAATTTAATAATAAGCTGTATGTATACGGCCAGGTTGTTCCTGTACAACCTGGGGAGCAGGAGAAAGGACAGAATGAAGACCTGCTAACAGCCTTGTCTTGGTGGAAGGGACTTCAAAATTCTTGGCACTGATTAGTGTAGGCTCAGGTATTGGTTAAACACTCAACTGTAGGATAGAACAGTGATTAGGCTCTTCGTCTTTCTCTCCTCCTCCTTCTTCTTCCCTCTTCCTCCTCCTCTTATCCTCTTTCCTTTTTCTCTTTATTCCTTTTGGATTTTTTGAGACACTCTCATGTAGCCCAGGTTAGACTCAGACTCACTATGTAGCTGAGATAGGCCTTGAATTCCCGATCTTGTCCCCCAGTGCTGGGTCACAGACATGTGCCACCATTCCTGACAGAATTGAGGGCTTCCATATCCCCCTCTTCTGCACAGGAGACAAGCACCTTGTCCCTTCACTAAGAGCTAGGCACACAGAGTAGGGAGACAGCGGCTGGCTCCTTCTCCCCTCTCTTTGTGGCCACATGGGTGGGGGTGTGTGCTATCAACAGACTGGGCTGGGAGCAGAACAGGGCTTGCTCTTCTGCTGCCTTGAAGCAACTAGGCCAGATAAGACTGGCCAGAAAGCCAGACAAGGCCTGACTTGGAAAAGAATTGGGGATTGCAGAGATCCTGACCTAAGAGTGCTGTACCATAGCTGGCTGTACAGAGCTGGGCTGTGCTCACACTGATCCAGGGATTTTTAGAAAACAGGAGGTCAACCCAGCTTGGTCATTACAGAATCAGGTATTAGCTACAAAGATCCAGAGATATGGTCTAGGGTTCTATTCCCAAGAGCCACAGTGACTTTGGTGGCCCCTGGTCATATGTGTGAGATCCTGACAACACACATTTAGTAGAAGAAACTCCAAATATAAACTGGTCTCTGAAGTTACAAGACCTCTAAAGGAAAGGATACACCTCCCTTTCCCCAATTGTGGCTCCCTGAGGACAAAAGCTGAGACATTCTGGGTCAGAGAGGCCCTCTTCCATCCCAGCTAAGAAAGGCTCCTCCTGTGCACACACCTCATCAAATATGGTCTCCTCCTCCTCCCTGCTTTTGGGGCTTGCCTTCATCTTGTCTCTGGACTCTGCCTCCAGGGGGCGCCAAATAGACATTTCTTGAAGACAGCCTGGACTTGGAGAGGAGGCCTTCACAGATGTGCACAGCTGGAGCCTGTGAGTTGGAATCCTTGGAGAGGGTCTCCATGAGTGACAGAGCTGGCTGAGGCTCTGTGTGGAGTACAGCATGGTCTATCCTGGAATCGGGGGTGGGGGGTGGGGGGAACAGAGATGCGGTACAGTTCCTCCCCACCAACAAAGCTTGGTTCCAGGTTGGTCATCTGACTGGAGAAGGAATAAGGACAACCCTCTTGCTTGAGACATGACCAACACAACAACTCCTTGGTTCCAAAGAGCAAGCAAAGCCAGAAGCTTGTTCAAAGTCACTTCACAGTTTCGTGGAGGAACCAGAGTTGGAACATGGTACTTCTAACACCCCATCTTGGGCAAAAGGCTCAGAAGATACAAGGCTGTGGCTGCCACGCCTGACCTGGTGGGACTGGGACTGTTGACCTTCTGGAGTCCTTGGGTTTCTTTTGTGGTCCTGATGCTTACAGCTGCTGCTGTAGGTCAGAGCTCTTCACAGTGGCCTTGATGCTGGCCTCTTTTTTCTGCTGCCTCAAGATGGCCACAACTAAGGCAAAGCACACCAGGGATCCACTTTTGAAGAATAACTGGAGGCCTATGAATCTGGGGGAAGAAGGAGGAACCTTGAACTCAGGAGCCCACTCTTCAGGGACTGGCTTTAGCTTCAGGGTGGGAATGATAGAGTTAGTAGACGTGGTATAGAGACATTGAGGTCTGGGGACAGGGGAAGCTCTGCAGGGACTCTGGGTGCATGGGGGAGAGACTAAATATCCCTCTCACTCTGTTACTGATGGATGTATGACCCAGACTAGGCCTCTTCTACTTGACTCTTGAAGGCCCCTGTTCGGCAAAGCCTCCCTAGACCGTCCCAGCCTGCAGGAATTGGGTCCCATAGCTCAGAGCTAGAGGTGACCACTCCCTGGCTGGTCCTGGCCTGGTTGCAAGTTCTTCCATATCCACTCAGCCTATGATATCCATGTCTTTGGGCTTCTCTGAGCCCTCCATTGTACAGATAGAAAGACTGAGGGGTCAAGGCTCTCTCCCCTAGGTTCCCACAGGGACTCTGCTGACTGACAGCTTAGAGATGGCTCCGTCACCAGAGCCTAGGGCCTCTTACTTTAGCTTTACATTTTCCTCACCCATACTAAGGGGAGCTATCCAGGTGTAGTAGCTCATGTGAGAAATCCCAGCACTTGAAATGATGAAGCAGGAGGATTGTTGTAAGTTCAAGGTCAGCCTGGCTGACCTAGTGAGTTCAAGAACATCCCGGGCATAGAATGAGGTCTTGACTCAAAAAAAACAAAACAAAGAAATCCAGGGTTTAGTGGCACATGCCTATAATCCCAGTGCTTAGGAGGCAGAAAGATTGGGAATTCAAGGCCAGCTTCAGTTACATCGGGAGATCCAGACCAGGTGTGTGTGTGAGATCTCTCTTAGAGGCAGTCTCTGGTTTAGAGGGTGGGTGTGCCCTGACATGGGCCTTCCCGCCCTCATGCTTACCGGTGTCGGAGCAGGTCATGGTCATAGTAGCGGCAGACGGCTCGTCGCCCACAGCTCAGGGCCCAGTGCACACAGGTGGTATCGATGGCACTTCCATGGATCACAGGGCTGGGCATCCAGGCTAGAGAAGGAGAGGCTCAGGGGGCAGCAGAGGGTCACCATGCCCCAGTCGCCCACCCTCGGCACATGCAAGCCGCAAGTCTCTCAGCCCAGGAGTCTTTGGCCTCCAGCCACCCTTTAGCATGTATCTAGAGGGAGCCCTCCATCAGGCTTGGTGCAGCCAAGGCACATCACCTCCAAAGACATGGTCAGGTCTTGTTACCCCACGCATTTGGGGGCCCTAAGGTCCCACTCAGGCCTGTGTTTTCCAGGCCTGGCACACAGCAGACATCTGGATGCCCATCACCACCACCAAGGTCCCCGGGCAGGCTCTTTACCCAGTACTCTCAGGAGCATGAACTGCATCCCTACTGCCAGGATCTTATCTTCTTTCTTCACTCCCCTACCAAGAAAGACGTGGTTGTGTGAGGACAGACCCAGACTCAGTCCCAGCACCATACAGCAGCAGGTTTCCGTAGGTGGGTTCCACCCGCCATGCCAATCTCCCCGCTAGGCTGAAGGTCAGGGGTGTCAGGGAGGCTCAGAGCCTACACCTGTTACCCCTCAACCTACAGAGTCCAGTTCCCTGCATCCTAGGCCCATATACCAACTGCCAGGCTCACAGACATCACTGTAGTCACGCCCATCCCGTAGTCCCGCTGGATTCTCCACGGAGAGAGCCAATACCAGGATAGCTATGCACCAGGTCCAGTTTTCCCAGTGCTGTAACCCTGTGGCCAGGGATAGCCAGCAGCAACTGGCTTCTAAACAGTGCCCACAGCTGGCACTTAGGGGTGCTCCCTAAAACTCAGGGATTCTGCACTCAGCTCACTTCACCCCAGGAGGTGGGCATGTCACCAGCCCTATTCTGCAGATAAAGAGATTGACAACTGTTGAGATTTGAGCCAGGACTCAAGCCACCTGCACTTTCAACTCTCTGTAGGCACCTGCTCCTCACTCTGTAGCCCAGGCAGACCTTGAACTCACAGAGATCCACCTGCCTCTGCCTCCTGAGCACCGGGATTAAAGGCATGTGCCACCACATTCGGTACCTAATATTACTTTCTAATCTCCTAGACTGTCGTTAGTGAGCAGAAAAGTTCCAGCGGAGTGACAACAGAATTATCTTGCTCTCGGGTCTCCTTGTCCCAGTCCCTACTCAAGGACTACCTTAGACGACCATTTGCTAGGCCCATTGGTACTCTCAGGACAAGGGACAGGAAGATCTTAGAAGCAGCACCCTGCAGGTTCTGGGTCCACAGCAGGCCCTCATTACATGCTCAGAGCCTTGAGGGGTGTGCAGGACCAGCCCACAGGGATTCCGTTGCTTTCCTAGACATCCCTGTGTCCATCCACCTCTTCTTCACCACAGGGTGCCCCACCCCCCAACCCAGGGAGGCCAGGTCAGTGCCCAAGACCTCCCCTACCCTCAGGCAAGGAAGCATCTAGGCATAAAACTAGCCCCAGATTCTGAACTTCTCTAACCCTAGGCTCCTTGTCTGCAAGATGGGAGAGAAAGCTTCATGTCCTCAGGCTGCCAGGGGACTAATGGCAGAACAGGGAGGAGCTAGTTAGGACACTTGAGCGGCCTCATTCTTTCAACTCTTCCCTTGAACGTCCCATCCTGGCTGTGGTGAACGGCTTCCTGGTACCCACCCACCCTGCCTGCTCTCCCGTCACCTTAGGATGAGCATGAAGGAAGGTGTGTAGGTGATGCTGGCCACTGTCGCGCCCACGCTGATGAGAAGAATGAAGGGCAGCACCAGGTGGCTGCAGGCTGAATCACAGGAACCTGCGGGCACAGTGCCATTCCCTGCCACACAGCTGCAGTTGGTATAGAAAACCTGGAGTGAGGAGAAGGAGGAGGAGACAGACCTTCAGGAGCCTCCAAGGGCAGCAGCTGGCCAAGGGCCTCGGGCCTGGGGAGCTCCCAAGTGTCTACAGCCAGCAAGGCAGAGCTGGCTGGAGTCCCGGACTCTGACATCAGTTGATCTGTGATCACTTGAGTCTAGAGAGGTGCCTGGAGGCAGACTGACTGTGCTTAGACTGGGCACAGCTGTGAGGCAGAGAGACTGTCCCTAGGCGAGCCCTGGTGTGTTTGATGGCCGCCTGCAGAACCTCCAGCCGGGGATAAGCTAGGAAATGGTCTGGCCACCAGTGCCACTTTGGTGCCTGTAACGAGCAAGGCTGGGGCTTCTTTTTCTTTTTCCTTTCCTATTGGTCAGGGTGTCTACGTGTTTGTGTGCTTGTGTGTGTGTGTGTGTGTGTGTGTGTGTGTGTGTGTGTGTGTGTGTGTGTGTGTTTATCTGTATATGTGAGTGTAGGTACCCATGGAGACCAGAAGAGGGTGTCAGATCCTCTGGAGAGGAATTACAGATGGTTGTAAACTGCGGGTCGTGGATGCTGGGGACTGAACTAGGGTCCCCTGCAAGAGCAATACACTTCGAACCATGGAACTATCTTTGCAACACCAGGGCAGACCAGGACAGAGGGAGCACAGTTACCATGGGCCAGGTCAAGTGTGCAGGGATTGGTCCCGTCAGTCCTCAAAGGTGGTACTTCTGCCTAGGGTACCTGGAACCCCCTGGGCCTCCTACCGCTTACTACAGAAACCTCAGATATTTCCCAGTATGGAAAGGGCTGAGAAACCCAAGGTGTTATCTAGGAGCCTTGGAAGGATCTGAGCTCAGTGCTCCTGGGACAGACTGGATGAGCAAGCAGAAGGTCCCATTGTTAGGGTCCATGGGGAAAGAATTTTAAGGCGGAGTTATTTAGGGGATAGACTTGATGAAAGATGAGAGATGAGATGGCAGAGGAAGGTCCCTGGGGCTTGGATCGCTGCCCATCCCAGATGCCCACCTATGCTGTGCAGAGCTGGGAGGCATCACCAGGCTGTACTGCTAGTATCATAAACCCTCACCACTTCACATTACCAAAAAGTGGCCTTTGGGCTTCAGTTACATGCCAAGTGACGCACTGGGCTGGAGACACCCTGGAGCCAGGTAGTGCAGAAACATGCCAAAGCAGGGCACTGGCATGGTAGCGCCCACACTGCTCCTTTCCTGGGAAGACAGCTGGGATGGGCACCAAGGCTGGGCACTTTGCCTTCTAGGTTCTTTCCCAGGCTTCTCTCTTAGGCATCGATGTCCATGGTGGGAAGTTCTCACAGATGTCTCAGTCTTTCCCACAGGGCTGATTTCGCCTTATAAGGTGGAGATCAAGTCGGTGTCTACCTTCCCCCATCTCAGTCTGTCACCTACCTGAGTGCACCCCGGCTAGACCAGCCCATCCCAGACCCCCGGGTGCTTGTGTTGAACCAAGGATAATTGACGGCTGGAAAGCTGCCCCTGAGTGCTGACCCTCCCCTACGTCCAGACCCCCACCTCTGGAGCCAGTGCAGGTTGGGCTGATTCTAGTCCCTGCTCTGATAGAAGACCCTGGGTACTGCCTGGTCCTCTCCCAGGCCTTCACTTCCTATCTGTACAATGGGCAGACTAAGTGCTTAACATCTCTTAGGCACTGTGGCTCTTTGCTTCCTTGTTAGTGAGCTCACCCAGGTAAGCCATTCAGTGCAGGGCCTGGGGTCCAGGAAGCTCACGCTCACTGTGTGTTCTTTAATTCTCTTCTTAGGCTGTTTTCCCTGCCTAGAAAGCCCTCCCTTCCCAAGTCTTTGCTTGCCTAATGACCCTGGAAGATCTGTCACAGATGCTGCTTCTTTTGGAGTCCTCTGGGACCCTCCCAGGTGGACCGTGTCCCCTCTACTCTTGTATGCACTGGTAGGGACCATTTCTGCCCACCTGCAGTCTGAAATTCCTGTGGGTCATTTCCTCGAGCAGACCAGCAGCTGGGAGCCAGCTGTGGCTCCCTTCCCTGGGCCCTGGCTGGCAATGAAACTTACTGGGAGAATGATGCGGGGAGATGTGTCTGCCGAAGCAGAGGAACAAGACAATGATGGAGGGCAGAGAGAGAGAACCAGAGAGGGGCAGAATGATAGGCAGCCCAGACTAGGAGGGGTAGGGGCCTGGAGGCAGTGGTTATGTGGGAGGCTGGCCTTACCTGGCTTTTGCCCAGAGCCTCCTGGACCACATGACCTGTGCAGCCTGCATGGCAGGGTGTGGTGTACTCCACGTGGGCGCTGGTGTCGCAAACCGGGTTAAAGCCATCCGATTGGCAGGAACAGGGCTCTGCGCAGCCAGGAAACAGGCTTGGCTCTGGCTGAGCACTAGAGAGAGAAAGCGAATGTGTTTAGCCTGGCTCTCCTCTCTCAGGGCCCTCTCTGCAGCCTGGCTCCGACGCTGAGAGCAGTGGCCAGGGATTTCGGCTGCAGCTTTTCCCTGAGGGAGAAACAGTGAAACTCGGGGACTTTCTAATGGGGGTGGGTGGGGTGAGGAGTCTGGGCCAGAGTCTGCAGCGCGCCCTTCCAACCCTGGATTCTACATGTCTGGAAGCTTCTGCAAATATCCCTGTGCTTGGACGGAACACAAGAGAAATTCCTCCCAGAAGTGAGTGTCAGATAAAGGGGCCATTCTCTCTACGAGCTCAATTGCCGCCTTGTCTCAGCAAAGCACAGCTGTGATGGGGCCCCGGCAAGGAGGCCAAGCAGCTGTGGGGTCTCCAACCTGTGCCTGCCTTCCTCTGGGACCTTAATTTCTCTGTTATCTGGGCTGGGGCTCCTGTCTCAGTCACCCTCCTGAAGTCTCATGGCCTCTGTGTTCATTCTCCTGGGCTGCTCACTGCGTCAGGTGCGCCCACCAGAGCACCTGCTTCCTCCAAGATCCTGGAAGTGCTCGTGCCCTAGCTGGAGAACAAGGGGTGAGCATCCTGGGTGGGGGCAGGGGATGACTTTGGGACATAGGCTGGGACCTGGCCTCATGCTAGGAGGAAACACAGCTCCCTTGCCGGGTGACATTGTACCACCAGTAAACGTAATGATAGAATCCATTATAGAGATCACATGGAGACTCAACAGAACAGTGGAGGGAAAGTCAATTGGCCTCAGCAGCTTCGGTGAATTAGAACCCAGGACCCATGAATCAACTTATAAGAGCTTTGGTAAGAATATGAGTGAAATGCCATGTCAGAGTTGAGGGAGAGGAGGAGGAGGAGGAGGAGGAAGAGGAGGAGAAGGAGGAAAACACAGGCAGGCAGCATGGTCTGAGACCAATTGAGTGAGCTAGTTCCTGTACCACTAGCATCACAGACATCTGTCCAGAGCCAAGGTCTCTTACACACCCAGCAGGCCCAAGGCTTCCCTTGTATGTTTCATTGGGTCCCCGTGAGATCTCTATAATGGGTTCTACCATTGTTCTATTGCTTTCCCCATTGACTCGTAAAAACTGATGGTAAGATACCCATTGACTTTTCACTTGAAGCATCGTTGGGAAGACCTGGCCCTTGCTCAGACTTGGGGCTTTCTGAGGACCCAGCTGCAGGGTCTAGGACACAATTCATATATGGAAGGCCCTACTCCAGAGAACCTGGCTGTTTGGGAAAAGGAGAAGGAAGGGAGCCAAGTGATAAGGGTGGGAACCAAGATATCTGGGCCCCAAGTCTCCCATCATGTGTAGGAGCCCAGGTGAGGGAAACTGGCCCTTGAGCAAGGGAGGCTGTGCCAAGAAGGAAGTTGGGGAATTCTAGCTGGGTGCTGGGCCAAGCTAAGCTTACAACAACTTCCAGGGAACATGAGGTCATCTAGGAAGAGGCAGGGTTTCTTAACCTCTTCTCCCTCCTTGAGAAGGACTGCCCAGCTGCCTGCTCATCACTTCTCCAAGGCCTGGAGCTTGTCATTCTTGGGCAGATATAAACTCAGCTGGGAGCAAAAGCCTCCCTCAGGCTATGCTGGGTCCTACCTCCTAGGCATGGCCTTTATCCCACTTCCGCTGGTCCACAGGTCTCCCTGGGAATGCCATCCCACAGGTGGCTGCACCCTGACTCAATCTCTGGCCCTCCTCCTGCCCCTGATGTTCCCTCCATGCTTCTTCTATGGCATTGGATGCCATCCAGTGACCACTGCTTGCTTGTACCTGAGCCCAAGGAGGGACATGCATAGAGCTCTGCAGGCATTGGGAGGAGACAGTGCCCCAGGGGAGGCGAGAGAGGTAGGTGGTTCACTGACCTACTGGACCTACCCTCACCCTGCACGCGCCTACTCACCCCAGGTCCCGGGTGATGCCAGCGATATGGTGAGTAGAACAGCCAATGAAGAAGAGTGGCAAGCTGAGCAGCAGACACAATAGCGACCCCAGCAGGCAGAGGACACTGCACTGCATGGAGTTCAGGTGGAGGCGCTTGACTAAGACGCCTCCCACCACCATGCCCACAATGGACAAGGGGATGGTGAGGCAGCCGAGGAGCAGGTTGGCGAAGGAGGCTGTGATGGAAAACTGGCGCTCCAGGACCTTCGGCAGGAAGGTGGCCATGCCTGCCACCATGGATGAGGTGCACACCTGGGACAGGACTACCAGCAAGAAGATGGGGTGGCGCAGTGTCCGCACCAGCACCCTGGGGAAGACTGTTGGGACAAGTGGGAAGGAGGTCAGCATGGGCAGCCAGCCACACCCTCGGTGTCTGTCCACCCCACCCCTTCTGGTCCTTCTGCTTCTCCCATTCCATTCCATTTCGTTCTAGTGCATCCCAGGCTATCCTGGTACATTTGACTCCTTCCTATCCTGCTTCAGTTTTGAAATTCTCCCCGTGTCTTCCAGTTCATTGAGTGACATGGGAGTTTATTTAACTCGTTCATTTCCGTTCAGTTCTGTTGAGTCGATACAGTTTTGTTTCATGCCATCTCCTTGAGTCTATTTCATTCACCCACATCTCATTTCAGGTTTTTTCCATTTCTGTCGGATTATTCTCCCATGCCCCCACCCCCACCAGGCCCCTTCCATCTTGTCCTGGTCTTTCCATGCCAGCCTGGGCTTGAGTTCTCCCTTCTCTGTCCTCGACCCAGGTGCCCATGGCTGCCCTGACCCCTCACAGCGAGTGTGTGTCTCCCGAGAGCACTGTACCCAACGATCACACACTCTATTCCTTTAGCTTTTCACTGCCTCCTCACCCCCGTTTTACTTCAGAGTGGAGTCATTCTTACGGTATCAGTTGCTTCATCTCTAGAGCCCAAGGCACGCTAGTCATTTTGTAAATACTGTTTAATGAATGAGGACCAGATCAAATGTCCAAGTGCCTGGGACAGAATAATCTCAGGTCTCCAGAGAAAATGAATCCTGGGCAGCCTTGGGCCAGGAGGCTTCCTGGATGTAGGACAGAGTTGGGATGCAGAGAATCGGGGGACTTGGAGAGGTGTTCCCACTAGGTGTGTGGCCAGGACACCAGCCTGGAGACAGGTTGTGGTTATGCTGTTCTGGCATGGGGGATCCTGCCTCGGTGCCTCATTCACGCCGCCCTGCCTGAAAGTGCTAAACCTTTGAGTTCAGAAGGACAGGCAAGTCCCTTTCCTCCTGGGCTCGGTGTCCTGGTGAGTAGGGGTGCTCAGGAGTGTCCAAGGACACTTTCTGTTCTGACTCCTGGGGTTCTCCACTGTTAGACATAAGGTATAGGGAAGAGGGGAAGAGAAACCAGGGTGTGCTGGTGCAGACAGACAGGGCCGTGGAGGTCATGCGAGAGGACCTTCGATTCCTGTCAGACCAGAGCCTTTGTCCCTGAGTTACAGGAGACATGGCCTGTCAGTCCTCAGAGCATAGTCAAAGTGGCCTGGTCCCTGTCCTCACGGCCTGGGCCTGTGTCCTCCAGAGCCAGAAAATGAAGTCAGCCCAGGTGGGGTGAGAGGGGATAGCGCCGTGGCTGCATCCTTCTTGAAGTCCCTCGTCTCTTGTCACCCGTGCAGTGACCTAGCATCTGGAATGGGGTAGGTGGCCCTAGACTTCCTTCCAGGTAGCTACTGCAACCCCTCCCCTCCGTCTCTCCCTCCTCCCCGTCTCCCTTTCTCCTCCTCTCCTCCTCCCTCCCTCCATGAGTTTCCCTGGGCATCTGAAGTTCCATACAAACGGAGAGATGTTTCTATCACTTGACCTTCACTGCAGGGTGGGCCCCAGAGAGAGGCAGGGACACACTCAGGTTTGTCCAGAGAGGCCAGGGTACCTCTGGCTCTCTTCACTTCTACCACAGAACCGCTCTCCCTTCTGCCCCTCCCACTCTGTTCTGGTTCTTTCTGGCCGCCTGGCTCCAGAGGGCTCCTCCATTCTGCTCATTCTGCTGTGCTCATCAACACTGTGGGCTGTAAGCCCATCCCCCATCTCTCCTCAGCAGCAACAGCCTTCTCCACAAAGGATGGAAAATTCCTGGAGGGCAGGGCCATGCCTTTCCCTCAGCTACCTGAAGGGGAATTCCAGGGCCTGTCTCCCGCACAGAGGCTCAGCTTTCTCTTAAAGACAGGGCTTCCCTCACTCAGCACAAGGTCTCCACAGCAGACATGCCAGGACCTCCCTCAAGTCAGTGACTGTCTGTCTCCTTCACCAGCCTTGCCCAGCTCAGAGGCCAGGCACTGGCCTTAAACAGAAGAAGTGTGCCTTCAGTTTAGTGCTGTTTCCGGCCTCAGGTCAAAGGCCTCTCCTAACTCCTGGACCATGTCGCTCCCATCAGACAGGGCCCTCCTCTAGCATCCTGGCCAGGCCTCTTCCTTCAGACACCTCCCCCCTCCATTTGCAGGCTGTAAGAGACTGTGTCTCCCCCATCAGGTAACTTCCCCAGCCAGGGATTATCTTCTCCAAGAGTTTCTTCTCCTTCTCCCTCTCCCATGGTGGCAGATGCTCAAAGCCAGGCCCTGGAGTCAGAATGGCCCTGGTAGAGCTTTGCTGTCCAGTGGCCAAGTTGGCTAACCAGCCACAGGCCCTACAGATAGCCCTGTCTCCAGGTCCTGTACGGCTCCTCTAGAAGCTGAACGGTCCAGAGATGAACTGGCCCAGACCAGTTTTAGAGTTTCACTTGTACAACCAGCCCCAGCTGCTCTCTGGGTGGAGAGCAGAGCAGTGATCAATATCTTCTTCCATGGTATAGTGTGCTGAGGCCTTCCAGCAGTCGGGGTGACTGAGATCAACAGTGCAGGTCACTGCCTCTAAGCCCAGCCCCATGGAATTCTGAAATTCCCTTCTCCAGATAACCCAACATAAAATCTTAGAAAACTGGCCAAGAATTGGATCCAGTTCTTTCCTGCTCCAAACGTTTTTGGTGAAGGGTGAAGGATCACTTTGGAGAATACCTTCCTAAACCACAATAGATTCACTTTCTCTTCGGGCATGGATAAGAACAGCAAGGTAGATGTGTTCCTAGTACAGCGCATACCTTACATAGGCAGTTTCCAAACAGCAGCCAGGGGATCCATGCCCACCCCCTACTTGACAGTTATACCAATCCTTGAGAAAGGCAAAATAAACATCACCAACACAATCTCTGCGTGAGGAAGCTCAGGTTGGAGCAGAGAAGAACTTCACAAGACTGCACACTGACCAGCGTCTGGCAGGCTTTACAATCAGGCCCTTTTGACTTGTCTGGCACACAGCAGGCATTCAATGTCCACAGGATTGAGTTCTTTAGAGAATGCTGCCTGGTCCCACTGTGGGCTCTGGTACCTGACTGATTGATTTTCTTGTGTCAGGATCAGGGTAGCATGAAGTTTCTGTCAGTGAGTCTATTTCTTACTGTACTGGGAAATTGTCCCGGGAAACCAAGGCCCACAGAGAAGCAAGGACAAAGAACCAAGAAACCAGGTCCCTGGCTTTGTACTCATGCCATAGCCTGGAGATTGACGAGCATTTGTTCAAGGCTTCCTGCTTACAGGCTTAGAGGAAAGTGAGTGACGGGCAAAGACAGACCAGAACTGAGACAGAAGCCCCAAGGATGCTAAGAGCCCAGAGGATGGAGGTGTGTAGCCTCATTCTTGACGGGAGCCAGGCATATTTAGAGAACAGAACGGCTCTGGAACATAGCCTGGAGGGAGAAGAAAGACTGTGATTAACATCAGTAAGAAGAGATGTCCTGGCAGAGAGGGGTACAGGACCACCCTTACTAGGACTGTCTGGGCTCATGAGAGGCCCATAGATGCAGATTAATTAATAAAGAAGAGCTTTAAGGGGCTGTGTTCAGTATAATCTCAAAGGCACCTCTGGTTTCTCCCCTCCATTTTTCCCTGGGCTCACTTACCTTTGATAAACTGGACCACAGTCAAATCTGGGGCAATCTGGGCCAACCCAGCCTCTTTCTTTAAGGGCTCATGCTGAGAGGAGAGCTCCTTACCCTGGAAAGACACACAGCCAGGTCCAGTCAGCTGGATGCAAGAGACCCTGTTCAGGGAGGGCAGGGGGATAGGCGAGGGAGTTCTTGTGCCTCACCAGGAGCACAGGCTACCACTGCTCCACTGGTTCTTGGCCCTCTAGGAACTCAACAGGAAGACTTGAAAGACTGAATGACACTCTCGTGGTTAAACTGTAACATGCTCTTAACGTGCCAAATTAAACATGGTGCCGGTGACAGTTATTACCACAGCCAGGACTACCATCAGTCCTGACAGCCCTATGTGTTTCAGCGCCATCTTCACAACCAGTTAGGTGGCCAATTTGCTCATGACGATTCTATCATAATACGATCATCACCGACTCGGTCTAAGCCCCAGGATATCTCCATCATTATTGTTGTTGCCTGTGCCTTCAGAATCACTGCCAATATTGTGATTATATCATCACCCTTGTCTTTAATATAATCATCTCCATTGGTGTCACCGTCACCAACCTCATCTCTATCACCAAATGACTAATGCCACCAAAAGGGACATCTCAACTCACAGTCTTATCACCATTGCAGTCCCCAATAACATCTCCCTTATTGACATCATTATCCAATGTCACTGACACTATGTGATGATTAGTCTTGTTTATCAACTTGACACACCTAAGAGCCTCAACTGAAGAAATGTCTTTTTCTGATTGGCCTAGGGGCATGTGTGTGGGTCATTTTCTTGACTGCCAATTGATGTAGGAGGGACCAGCCCATGGTGGGCAGAATTATCCTTTGGCAAGTGGGCCTGGGCTGCAATAAGAAAGTAGTTGATCTTGAGCCTGGAAGAAAGCCCCAGGAGTAGCCCTCCTCCATGAGATCTACTTCAAGAACTTCCCCTATTGGAACTGCCCTCTCTGAGTTTCTGCTCTGACTTCCCTCAAGGATGGACTGTAACCCATGAGATGAAATAAACCCTTTCCTTTCCAAGTTGCTTTTGTTTGAGGGGTTTATCCCAGCAACAGGAAATTAAATTGGAACATACCATCAAGGTTATCTATTCCATTGAAGGGTCCAGGAATATAGAAATATAAAATGGTAAACCTAAGATAAGATAAAATAAAAGCTGACAGTCAACAGCTCTGAAGGTTAACTTCTAACAATGGTTCTCTGCTTTCCAGCCAGCTCCTCTATCAACAGCCAGGGGTGAACTTTTAATGATAACTCCCGTGCGCCGTATAGCCAACAACTGCCTGGACCAGAGTTAACTTTTAATAGTTGTTTCTATGTGACTCCTAGCATGCATCCCATGTCTGATGCTTACCTTTGCTATAAAAAGGGGCTTGAAACCCACCCCTTTGCCATAGCTTCAGAATCCCGACTCTGACTGTGGTCCCAGTTAACTGGTAAGCTTCTGTGCCCCGTGGTGATTTTGTTTTAAATAAAGCTTGCTTCTGGTTTAATAGACTTTGGTGGTTTGTCCCCCATTATTGTGTGACCCCGGACCCAACACCATCACCACTATCATCAGTCATCAATGTCACCATCACCCTTACCAACATCTTTGCCACTCTTCACCTAACATGAAAAGCACCTATGGTACCTGTGGTCTGACGTCATTACATTTTTCTGTGCAGCCTGAGGTCAGAGTCAGCAGCCAGAAACATGGGGGGGGGTGGGGAGACTTTGTCCCAGTGTAAGGAGAAGCCAGTTCTCTGGAACTAAGTTTGTGGGTGTAGAGAGATGGATACCTCTTTCTCAATGCATTCATCTAATTTTTTCTTTCTTTCTGAGAAAGAGTCTTTATCTTAGTTAGGGTTTCTATTGCTGTGATGAAATACCATGACCAAAAAGCTTACACTTCCACAGCACCATTCATCACTGAAGGAAGTCAGGACAGGGACTCAAACAGGGCAGGATCCTGGGGCAGGAGCTGATGCAGAGGCTATGGAGGGATGCTGCTTACTGACTTACTTCCACTGGTTTGCTCAGCCTGCTTTCTTATAGGACCCAGGAGACCAGCTCAGGGGTAGAAATACCCACAATGGGCTGGGCCCCTCCCATCAATAACTAATTAAGAAAATGCCTGACACCTGGATTTTATGGAGGCATTTTCTCAGTTGAGGTTCCCTCCTTTCAGATAACTCTAGCTTATGTCAAGTTGACATAAGACCAGCCAGCACAGCCTTACCATGTAACTCTGACAGGCTGGCCTCAAAATGTGGCCAAGTGATCCTCTCACCGCTGCTCCTGAGAGCTAAGATCTTAGGCATGAGCCGTTGTACCCCGGCTTCCCATCTCTTTCAAGAGAGCCTTATGCTTGCTTCTCCCATTTCAGAACTCCATGGGCCACTTCTATCACAGACCACTTGTTCGAGCTCCCCTTCTTGCCCTGCACTGGCTGCCAGAGCCTGACCTGTCCCGGCAGGCAATTCACTCAGATATTAGTCTAAGCATGCCCTCTCCCGTGGGCATTGCCTTTCCATCTTCTGACATTTTAGCTGGGCACAGCTTGGGTTTGCTGGCCTGGGTTTGGGGGGAGGGGTGTGGCAGGGCCGAAAGCACTAATGGGTTTTGCCATTCTCTCTGTGATGAAGACCAGAAATGAGACCGCGCAGGAAATGAGTATGAGGCAGGCAACAAGCAGCCTTTAGCTTCTGTAAGTAGCGGGGGGTGGGGGGTGGGGGTGGGGGGCATGTACCTCAGAGACCTGGCTCAGAGAAACAGGCTTCCCAGACTCCTGACACACCAGGATGCTTCTGTTCCAAGCATGCCAAGGGGAACCATACAGGCCAAGGTGGCAGGCAGGCATTGCCATAGTGACCAGGCTTGACTGATGCTTGTCCTTGTGGGGAGAGCTGGGGGCCTCTGTGGTGAGTGGTCACAGTGTAAGCTGAGTCTCAGGATTTGCTGTACCTTGGCGGGGGAGCCCTGAGAAAGAGTAAGGTTGACTTTCCGAATGATCTGGGAGACTGGGAACTCAGAATAGAAATGAAATCGGTTTTTATAGAAATGAAATAAATATCTGTTTTACAAACACTTAGGTCTGAGTCAAAACTTGTTCTGGGATTGTGTTGTCCCCTGCTGGACAGGGTTCTGCGTAAGCATGCTTTGCATTTATCTCCTTCTGTTTGAACCGTGGTGCTCATTACAGGGGCCCGAAGCAAAATCACATCTGACAAATCTCCACCGAAAGAACTGGAGATGGTCCCCAACAGTGCTGTGGCCAGTGCCAAGCTCTCGGAAGAAGAAGAACGGCAAGAGGAGATGTTGTCACACCAGGGGCAGCCCTCAGACAGAATGAGATAGTTTGGAATCCAGCAGTGAATTATGGGCTAGCAGAACTGAGTGAGATGCTAGGAGATGCTAGGCCTCAGCTGGGTGGACTTGTTCTACCTCCCTGGTACCTGAAGAGAGTAGGGGGTGGGGTGGGATCCTCTGCTTCTTCACTTGTGAGCAGACATGCTCTAAGAATGGGCATTGCGCAGCTAGAATGTGGTACAGTTAAGACTCAGGGTTTTGTGTTGTGTCGCATTCACCACTGTCCTGGCTTATAGCGGCCTCTGGGCTATAGCTTGGACATGCCTGCTAGAGCCACGTTATCTAATGCAGCAGCCACCAGTCCCATGTGGGACTAAGCACTTAAAATATGGCTAGTCCAACCAGAATATGTCACAAGTGTAAAATATATATTGTATTTTCAAGATATAGGAATGAACTCTTTATATTATTATATGCCCAAATTGGAATAGTTTAGGCATTTTTATTTTTTGAGACAGGACTCATGTGGTCCAGGTTGACTGAAGGTGACCTTGAACTCCTTTTAAAACAGACTCTCCCTATGTAGCTCAGGCTGGCCTAGAGCTTACCATGCCTCAAACCCATGGTTATCCTCCTACCTCAACTGCCAGAGTGCTGGGACGACAGCCATGAGCTATCTATCACATACAGCTGACTCCAAAGTCCTCATCCTCCTGCCTCTACATCTCAAGTGCTGGGATTACAAGCCTGTGACGTCATGCCCAGTCTAACTTTATTACTAAAAGAAATCTCATCGACTTTTGAATGCAGCTACTAGAGACTTTAGCACCACCCACACAGGACTAATCCATCCGATACCTCCTTTGACACGCCGCCATAGAGAGGACCAGGGGAACTTTTCTTTCTCCTGGTCACATCACGGGAGAGTGGTGTGGTCAGGAGGGCTGAGGGAAAGAGGCCAGGAGGGGAAGAAACGAGGGGACGCTAGATGGCACAGACCGACAACTGCCCCACATTCTCACCAGCGAGGAGCACCCTCGCCCTTGAGAGCGGGCGGAGTCTTGTGAGCTTTGTGCCCGGGTCACAGTGTTACCTGCTCCTTGCATGTACATTCCTGTCTGGTCCCCTGCCCTGTCACATCTGCCCAGTCACTTCAGTGCAGGTACTGTCTGTCTGAGGCCGGACTTTTTATTGCGTGGGTTTGCTGAAGGACAACGCTGAGTGGGAAATGCCACCAAGGAGATGTGGTAGAGCGGGCCAGCAAACTCAGGTTCTCCGGCAGCCCCCAGTACATGCTGTGACAGAGGAGATGGGGTCGGGGACAGGAGAGGAGAGATAGATCTGCTGGGGCTCAGGGGGTCAGAAGAGGGGTTCAGAGAGCAGTGTGCCTGGGAAGAAAAGGTGACAGAGCAGGACACAATGTGGCCTGAGGCGTGGAGGGAGCCGGAGCCTGCATCGAGGCAGACCGCGGCCACCACTGCAACCTGACTACAACCCGTACTCCCTGGGGACAGCAGCTGGGGACAAGTGACAGACCAGGGCCAGATGAAGAGATGGAGACTTTATTCTCCCAACACCCCAGATTCGTGCGCCCTATGCTTTCAATCTGTTTCTACCTTCCAGTCCTCATCTGTTTTGAGGACCGCTGACTAATAGTGAGTTCTTCAGACAGGAAGCACTGTGCTGCTCAAAGTAGAGCTCGGGGTGGCCCATCTGGCCTGCGGTTTGCCCAGGTCAGCAAGCCTGGTAGAACTTCCTCTCTTGGGGCTTGGTGCTGACAACTGCAAGCCTCCAGTACACACATGCTGTGAAATAGGACTTGCTGTGGGCCTCCAGCCTTTCTGAAGTTATCTTTGGGGGCATCTGAGTCCTTGAAGGCTTCATCCTGGGGCTGGGTCCCAGTCCTATGTAGCCAGAGCTGGGCTGCCAGCTCTCAGTGCCTACCTTGTGTCATCCCAGAAAGTCGTCACAGGCACCAGCTCTCCGAGAGCCAGTGGCCCTCTAAGGGGGTGGGGCAGAGGATTGGAGGAGAGCACCAGGGCATCTTGGCCTTCGGCTTCTTCCAGTGAGGCTGAAGCTGGCCATCAGAAGCTTTGCGTCAACTAAGCAGCTCACTTGCCATCCCTGAGTTGATCTCTCCACTCCCGTATCAGCACACTACTCTGTCATTCCCCGAACCCTTCGCTCATATTTATGTTTCTGCTACTCTTTCATCTTGCTTGATTGACCGGTTGAGAACGGGCATGGGGAGAGGTTTACCTGGAACTGAACCTCGGCGGCATTTACGAGCCCTGTGACTATGCTATCTGCTCTCTGCAACTCAAGTCCCTCAGGGGTAAACATCCAAACTTCCCGGCAGCCCAGGCAGGCAGTGGGAGAATAGTAGGATGAGAGGATCCACACGTAGAACCCAGCGGAGTGAAGGGAAGAACACTAACGGTCAGTTAACCCCTACTGTTGTCCTTAGCGCCAGACCCGGGGTTGCTGGGAGTGCTCAGACGCTCTCCAGGATATAATGGAAGGAAGAAATTGAAAAGCAAAGGAATGCAGTGGTCAATCGCCTCACTCCAGTCAGAGTGGCTGGTCAAAAAAGGAGGCACGCACTGGTGCGGCAGCGGGAAAGGAGCCCTCGCACCCCACTGGGTATAAGCCAAAAAGTATGGAAGTACCTCACAAAAACTAAATATAGGGCTGGGCACACTGTACAGTGTACAGTTAGTACACTGCTTGCAGAACACTCATGAAGTCCTGGGTTCGAGCCCCACTACCACATGAACTGCCTGTTTTCCCAGCACATGGAAAGTGGAGGCAGGAAGATCAGAAACTGACGGACTCTTTGGCTACCTAATGAGCCTGGAATACATAAAGCCTTGTCTCAAAAAGGAAAAAAAAGGTGAAAATAGGGTTGGGGATCTAGCTGAGTGGTAGAGTGCTTGCCGAGCATGCATATATATAGTCCTACGATTAACCCCTAAAGTAAATAGTCAACTAGTACAGTAAACTAAATCAGCCATGTCTGGTGTTAGAGAGAGCTGCATGCCCATGTTCACTGCAGTATCATTCACAGTTACGGAGAGTCTATTAGCAGCAGGTGAATGGATGAAGACCAGGTGAGAACTGTTCTCAACAAGGAACAGCACTCTTTCATTTCTCAGGATGGTGGAGTACATTATGTTAAGTGTAAGAAGTCCGATGCAAACGGGTGTCTGTAGGTGGAGTCTAAGGAACTGGACTCAGGGAAGGGAGGGTGCAGTGGTGGTTCCCAGGGGCTGTCAGGGAGGACTAGGGAGCAGCCGCAGAGGGCACACAAAGTGCAGGTCCACAGGAGGGACAAGG
The DNA here is from genome assembly GCF_049852395.1 of Peromyscus maniculatus bairdii. NCBI lineage: Eukaryota > Metazoa > Chordata > Mammalia > Rodentia > Cricetidae > Peromyscus > Peromyscus maniculatus. The sequence goes on from NC_134852.1 coordinate 110,356,152, forward strand.
TCAAGAGGACCGCTGTACATCGTGGTGACGAAGTGACCCGGCATAGTATTGGAAACTTGAGAATCGCTCAAAGAACTGATTTTTAAGTGTCCACACCAGACAGCCATCTGCAGGACAGTTTGATGTAGCCTCGGCCTCCTGTCTACATAGATCAAAATGTTTAGTGTACCAGACATAGGCACATGTTTTACTTGCCTGTTAAAAGATCAATTTGAAAAAACAAACAAATAAACAACTAATGTCTTTTTAATTTTGAAAAAAAAAAACAAAGCATTTAAGAATATTAGAAAAAAAAGGTAGTTTTCTGTTTTGTTTTGTTTTTCTTCTCTCCCTTAAAATCTGACCCAATAGAGAAAAGTGCTAAGAATAAGCCCCCTGCTCACTGAGCCTGGGCCAGGCACTGGACCACCTAACCCACACTCTGCCTCTGCCTCATTCATTCTCATGTCATTCCAAAATGTAGATGCTTTGTAGATTCCAGGGTTAGTAAGCAGAGAGCTGGGTCAGTGTGGCACAGGCATCGTGAGTACCCCACCTTTCTCCCTTTCTCCCTGCTGCTCAGATGCCAGGGAGACTTTCATGAGGCCTCTTTGGCCAGAGCAGTCTCTCTCTCTCTCTCTCTCTCTCTCTCTCTCTCTCTCTCTCTCTCTCTCTCTCTCTCTCTCTCTCTCTCTGTTGTTGTTGTTGTTGTTGTGTGTGTGTTGAGACAGAGTCTCATCTTGTAGTCCAGGAAAGACTGGAACTCACTACATTGCCCAGGATGGCTTTAAACTTGTGGCCATTCTCTTGCCTCAGTCTCCCAAATGCTTAGATTACGAGAATGAGATGCCACAACTGGTTCCATCCCTTCTTTAGCCTCAGTCTTTTTCTCTGCCGAACTGTGGTGTGTCTAGACCAGCTGTTTCTTAGCAACACAAACCTTCATCCAATTTGAAATCCCATCGTGATGTCTGATAAAGGCTGTGACACATGGGTGGTGCACCATGCGTTTAGTGTGTGTGAGACCAGAAGCCAGCGCTGGACAGACAGAAACAACCATGGTGCTATAAAACAGAGTGGGATTTCAGAGATGGGGAGAGAAAGACAGACAGACAGACACACAGACACACACAGAGAGAGAGAGTCCTTCTTCATTCTCTATGTTGTCATCCGTGGTGTTATATGGGGTACAGTTTGAAGTCCATTCAAGTACACCCTGAAAGGAACTCTAGCCCTGACGTGAGGAAAGGGAGACTCTTCTTTGACCTTCTGGGTCAGAAACTAGCCTCATATAGACAGACACAGGGCCACCACATGCTGGGCCCCTCTGGACTCCTTTATAGGCCTCAGTCCCTCCTCCTGTGAGATGGAGAAGGGGCTGCATGATCACTCAAGTCTTGGGGCTTAGAGGGAATGTAAGGATGGAGTCTCAGCCCTGCACTGCCAGGGTGGGGGGAGATACAGGGAACTTCATGGCTGGTGGGGAGGAATCTAGAGCAGGACCCACAAGGGGGAGGCACAGGTGACAAGGGAGGTCAGTGTCACTTCATACTCTAAGAGGCTGCTGCAGGAACCCAGAAGTCCAGGGGGAATATGGGCCATGCAAATGTGAGGACCTTGGTTTGATGCCCAGAATCCATGTGAAAAATTGGGTACAGTGGCACACACTTGTAGTCCCAGCACAGAGAAGATGGAGATAGGCAGGTCCCCTAGCCACAGAGATCCTGTTTCAAACACCAAAGAAAGACACCCTAGGCTGCCCTCTGGTCTACACAGGCATGCACATACACGTGTACCTACATCTGCACACACACACACACACACACACACACACACACACACACACGTACACACTAGTGCACACACATACGCTTGCATAGGTAGGTACACACAGATGCTCGGGTACACATACAATACACCTGCATGCACAGGCACACACACACAAGGTCCTCTGATTCTAGAAGACAAGCGCTTGAAAATCCCCAGCTATTAGAACTTCATCTGGTTGTGGTAGCTCAGACTTCTCAATTCAGCACTTGGGAGGGTGAGGCAGGGGATCACCATGAGTTTGAGATCAGTCCGGGCTACACAGTAAATTCTAGGCTAGCCCAGATTGAGGCCCAAGTGTCTAAAAAATAAAACCCCAACCAGTCAACAACAAACACAAAACCCAGAACACTAAGACTATACCTTTGGAATTCTAAACTCAGAATTATTGTAGGAATAACCCACGCACAGAGATATCTTGGAAATATGACCAAATAGAAGGCCATGGCACCCAGTGGTGCTCAAAGTCTGGGCGTGGCCAGGAGCCTTGATGCAAGAAGCAAGAGGCCTGCCAGGAAGGGAAGCAGGTGGCCAGGCCGCTCCCAGTTCCTGGCTCAGCCCCAAGAGCAGATTCTCCCAGGACCTGTGAATACTGGAGAGTGCCGTGAATGGGGCATCACTACCCAAGGGGAAATGCATCCAGGAATCTGATGATGATGAATGTCAAGGAGTCAGTCAGAGGCCATTTTTACTCCAAAGACCCTGCAGAGCCCTCATCCCTGAGCACCATCTCCCCGCACCTGGCCCTCCTCCACTCCTCAGGGCAGGTGTATGGGTGTCTCCCTCAACTCCCCTGTAAAGACAACCCACTGACATGGAGCCAGTTAGAGCACATAGCCTCAGTCTGTAGATCTGGTAGTCTTTGTCTAATTTACGGCCCACTCGTTAGACACAGGCTAGACCCTCTCACGATCAGACAAGCCTCAGATTGTGTACCACAATCTCTTGGATACTTTTAATGGCTGCATTTACTTTTAGGGTACTTAGGGGGTTCCTGGACCCTAAGTCTAGGAGAAGACATTTGAAGAGATTTCCCAAACAGTTTGGCTTTGACTGCTTCCTTCTTACCCATCCCCCTCCCTGCAGGAGAGACACGTGCAGGATCTAGGGGCCAACCTCACCCAACGGGACCCTTTCTCCTCCATGCTCTTCACTAGTGACCCTCAGGGGCCAGGTCAGTCAATCTTACTGCAGGCAGCCTGGCCAGCCCTGGCAGCCTCGAGGAGGTGGAGGTAGAGGATCGATTCCTCCCACATCAATATTTATTGCCCAAGAGCCGCTGGAAGCAGATCACCGTGTTCTCAGCCTTCAGTCTTTTCTTAAGAACCGCTCAGCTCCTCGCCTCCCAGAACCCCGCGAGCTGACAGCGTGGATGCAGACAGCCAGACAGGCACACAGTCGGGACCAGCGTCACAAGGCTTCACAGCACACAGCTCTCTGCGCAGACTCCAGGGACCACAGCTGCCGGGACTGCACATTCTCAGAACCCAAGGCAATTGCGCAGTGTTCCAGCGGCCTGACCTCTGCACCTTATACACACCACACACGACGGCAAGCATAGGGAAGTGACCTGCTGCAAAAGCACATGGCTGACCTGTGACTGAGTCCAGCAGACAGCCACCCACTCCTACTGTTCTCTGTCCAAATATAGGGCCCAACTCGGAGTATCTGTCACCAGCCACACAGCCTCTTGTCCTCCTAAGGGACAGTCCTAATTCCAAGGACTCCTCTCCAGGTTCTGGGAATTTGAATCTTGGCCTGAGCTGGGCCAAGTTAGCTAGAACTGAGATGCCAAGTTCTCATTTTCTGCTGAAATGCCTTCCCCTGCCTCTGAGCCAGCACAGACACCGTAAGCCCAGACATGTACTATGCCTTGGAGTCACCACTGCAGAATAGCACCACTTCTGGGCAAGTCCTGTCCCAGAGCAGGAGAGCTTGTGTCCACCCTCTTCCCCGCCCCAGCCCCCCCCCCCCCCCCGCCCCCGGTGCTCTGATGCCTGCTCCCATCATGGCCACCACGGCCGCAGTGGCCTCTCTTTACACACTTTTCCTGGCCTTCAGTCCTTCTGCACACAGCACCTGGTAAAGCAGCTGCATAGTCCTTGCTTCCGGTCCCTCCAGGGATACACCAAGATCTTGAAGCCAGCAAAGGTTTTGTGATTCTGGCCCCTGCTGACTGTCCTAACCTGAGCTGTCTTTGGCCCTGGGGTGAGGTGGTTGACAAGGCTCAGCAGGGCAGATGGACCTGGGCTTAGACAGACTTGAACTCACATTCTAATAAATTGACCCCCAATCAAAAAAACTTGATGAAGAAGAAATGGTCTTTTCAGGTCCATTTCCTAGGTCAAATTTTCTTGTTCTAAGAGGGAGGCCCTCCCCACACGGCAGTCAACACTCCCAGAAGCAAAGCACTATGTGGCTATGGAAAGTAGAATTCCTTTTGCTGCAGAACATTTAGCAGGATTTGCATAAATTGTTCTTTTGCAATTAGGATGACTTAGTAGCAAGCACCTTACTTAATTTATACGTTGGAGGTTTTAACAAGCACCTTACGTACTTGGGAAAAGAGAAAACGCTGCACAAAGCCTCCGATGTAGTCAAGTGTGTATGTATTAAAAATACCAATGAAATTGAAATTATCTTGTTAAAATAAACTTTCAAACTTGTGTCCAGGGCCAGACATACTTAGCTTAGTGTCCCTGTCCTGCATGTGCAAGGCCTGAGAGGGTCGCACCCCAGTATTGGGGGAAAGAGCTGTGTTTTCTTTGTCATTTCTTTTTTCATTTGGAATTAACTTACTGTCTTCTGGCCTCGTGGTTTTGTGAATTCCAGGAAAACTGGGAGTCCTTGGCTTAGACTCGTCTATCCCGCCCTGTGGGTCACAGCTCCTGGCTTTTCTGTCAGTTGTGTGACCTTGGACAAGGCCTCCCACCAGCCTGGCCCAGAGTGCTTAATGTGTCCTTAACCCTATCATGGTGCCTTACAGGGCCGGCTTCATGTCTTCTGTGGAACTCTGTGGCGAGGCCGTCTGTACCCAGCGTCTCTTGACCCTCCTCTCTGTGCTTGCCTGTGTCCTTGTGTGCCCAGCTCAGATCCCTCTGCTCTCAGGAACTCTTCCTAGACCAAAGCTTGACAACGCCCACTTCTTAGCATCGCCCAGCACGGTCAGAATCTCCAGAGTTTCTAAGTGACCGACACTGAAGGACGTGAGCCCCGGCAAGCCTGTGTTCTCACTGCAGGACTCCCTGACTTGCGCGGTGAACTTGCACATTTCATTCTACCTCAGGCCCCACATCTCCTGGATCATGGATGGGACCCATGATGGTCACTGTGCAGGCCTGTTGGGAGCAGGCAGCGGAACTTGCTCAGGAAGGATGACCCCTCTGTCAGGAAGCATTGTGGTGGGTTCTGGAGCCTGAGCTGTGGCCAGTACGTGAGGGTACTTACCTTGCTGACAATGGACACGGCACCAGCCAAGACCTTCTGCCTTAAGTGAAGCTCGTGTTTCTCCTTGGGCATCTCTCTGGGGAAGAAGAAGTAGGGGCTGGCAGCCAATACCACCAGTCCAGCAGAGATGAGGAAGCCCAGCCACCAGGCGCCCACCCATCGCGGGTCTTTTGAGGTCAACTTGATACCTCCTGGAAGAGAAAAAAGAAAAATGATGGTGTTAGTGTCACAGCTGGCTGTCATTTCTACCTCTGAGAACCTTTAACCACTAAGCCAATGGAGTGCTGCAGGGAAATCCCAGGAACCCAGTGATAACTCATATCTCTGTACCTCAGTTTCTCCACTGTGACATAAAGGTGTCAATGACATTAGGAGATGAAGTTTTGTACATCATAGGGTTGTTGGGAGAATTACAGAAACTAATACACACACACACACACACACACACACACACACACACACACACACACACACACACGTAGAGCTCTCTCTCTCCTGCTTCTGTTTCTAGTGCAATTTCCACTATCAAATGAAGTATTACTACTGAATCAAATGAAGGTGGGATTGCTGTTGTTTTCAGATGCGCATGTTTAAAATAACTGGGACCGTTTAACAGAAGCATTTGATATTATTGAAGACGTGCTTCAAATGACCACAGGGCTGGGGGAAGGGGACTAAAGAATGTGTTCCTTTGACAAGTCCCGTCCCCATGGCCTCGGCCCCTTACCTGTCTTAATTAGAACATGATGCATAACTGTCTGTAAAACTTCTAAGGTGGAAGGCTGAGGTGGGGGCATCTTCCTTCGGTCTCCCTGTGTTGGGTAGCTACTTTCTCTGAACTGAAGGGAGGGTTGTCAGACTCGGGAGGCTGAGAAAGTTAGAAGAGCCACAGAGCCCCTCTCTACAGTTATAAAAGCAATAAGCAATTTCTGGGTGGGAGGAGCCTCCCTGGCAGAACTGTCTTCAACCTTTAAGACAGGTTCTGCGTGCCGTCATGTATGCTGTGGTGGGTCTCTGGGGGATGCCCTTGAGACCTCCACGCTCCTCTGAGTAACTCCAGTGAACCCAGTGGCTCACCAAGCTCGCCTAAGCTTGGTCTGTCATCACGGCCCTATCTGAGGTGAAAAGACATTCGCTCACTTCTCTCCAGGGAAAGTCACACAACACCCCAGCATCACAGGTACTTTATAAAAATACAAGTCCCCGGCAGCCCCAGCCAGCAGCTCACACAGCCTGTTCTCCAGGGGCTGGGTCCTGAGCTTCTCCGGGCACGGGTGAGGGAGCAAAAGCTGGCAGTTAGCAAATGGATTTCCAGAGCAGGGTTGGGGTGGCTTCTTCACCCATGGTACTCAATGCCTTCCTTATTGCTTGTCTGCCTTGGCTCCATGTCAGACAGAGCCTAGCTCTTCTTCATGCACATGCTAGTCCGTGCCTGCAGCAGGCAGGAACCACCCACCCCGTGAAGAAAGAAGGACCTGGGAGGTGGCTTGGAGCCAACATCTACCCTGTATGCCAAGGTGATATCAACAGCAATAGGAAACACATTCTGTTTCTCAAGTAGGAGACTTGAGAAACTTCTGGAGGCATCATTTGGGAAACTAATCGCAGAATCAGCTAGAGGTCAGAATGCGCCAAAGAGTCTGGCTAAAGCTTGCTCTGAAGGTGGCCAGGAAGAAGGTGTGTAGGGGCCTCAGAGCCCTGGATCCCTGCAGAAGTCTCCCAAGTGGAGGTGACTAGGAAACCTAGGTCACCCCAATTCCCAGGGCCTTTCTCTCAGGGTATCAAGGGGCTGGTAACAGAGCTCAGGTCTGGTGTTGGGGCCCAGTGTTCTAGAAGGGAGAGATATGGGCAGAATTGTCATTTGTGACGGTCGGGCAGAACTGTCCAGACCTGTCCTGACTGGGGAAACCTGTGGGGAAAAGCTAGAGAATGACCACCCTGTCACACAAGTGTGGCTGCTGGCTCTCTAAGGAAGGGACGGAACTTCTGAGCAGTAGGAGACAGAGGCACACCTGGAACTCACATGCTGGCATGACAAGCAGTCAGCTAAGAAGCCACAGTGACCTGCTCTAATAGAACGCCCCCACCCCACCCACCCCCATCCCCCGGCACATGCAGGGATCCAGGGCTCTGAGGCCCCTACACACCTTCTTCCTGGCCACCTTCAGACCAAGTTTTAGCCAGACTCCTTGGCCCATTCTGACCTCTAGCTGATTCTGAGATTAGTTTTCCAAATGACGCCTCCAGAAATTTCTCAGATTCTAAGGTAGTCTCTTCACCAAAAGGGTCTTCGAGGTTTTCCAGGCTGTGTCTCAACTGGGAGAGGCCCGGGGGGTACACACGAGTCACCGAGCTCTGCCTTCAATTCTCAGCATGCTATGGCCCTGGTCTTAGGAAGCCTTTCCCCCTGAAGACGGTGCTCCCTACAGGCTAAGAGGGCGTATTTTATTGTCTATCAACAGTATGCCTGTGCCCCTGGGGGAGGGAGGGTATGCAGGAGGGTGGGGTGGTGACAGAGGGCAGCTCCTCAGAAGACAGCACTTGACAGTTTATCTCTGACACTTCACTAGATTCTGGCAACACTCTTGAGAAACAGGAGGCTAGAAATTATGTCAAGAATGAGGAAACTGAGGCCCAGGGAGGAGGCTTGTCCATGGCCAGAGCTGCTGACAGGACTCCCATATGGCTTCCGGGTTTTATGCCTCCCATAAGACCAGTGGTCAGTTTCTCTCTCTCTCTCTCTCTCTCTCTCTCTCTCTCTCTCTCTCTCTCTCTCTCTCTCTCTCTCTGTGTATGTGTGTGTGCTTTTGAGGATGAATGAACATTCTATAGACTCACCTTCTGGCATCCGGTCAATGTCCACATAAAGCCGTAGCATGAAGCTGCCCAGCCCATAGGCCATGCCCGGCCCCATTGTGGTCGCTGCAAACAGGATCCCTGCAATACAAAGCCTTGGTGGGGATCCTGTGGCACCACCTGCCATCAACATCTCTTGCCTATCATCAGTATGTCTCCTCAGACCTCAGTGGGTCTCTGCCTATCCTTACTGGGTCCCTACCTATACTCAGTGTGTCTCTAACCACCCTGAGTAGGTATCTCTGCCTGCCCCGAGTGGGTCTCTGCCTACCCAGTCTTCCAAGAGCAGTCCTGTCTCCTGGTCAGGGATGGGGAGTTCCCTAGGGCTTCTCCAGAATTCTCTTGGCCCATCCTCATGTTTGGCCTCTCTTCTTTCTGCCTGGGCCTGGCCCCATTCTCAGAGTTTAAGGGAAGAGACCATCCTTACCAATGTAGAGGGGTGAGTTGCTTTGATGGGCAAAGTCGTCAATGTAGGAGATACCATAGGGCTGTATGGGCACAGCACCTATGCCGAGCAGGGTCTGTGCTGTGAACATGATCCCCACCATAGTTAGATGCTTGGTTTCTGTGCGGCTGGAGCAGCTGTCGTTGGAGAGTACAGAGGCTGGGGCCACAGTCGTGGGCAGGCACAAGGAAGATTCAAAGTCCTGTGACCGATTTTCTGAGAGAAGACAATAAGAATACAACCAGAGCTAAGACGAACAATACTCACCAAATGTAAGGAACTGTTGTAAGTGCTTGGATACAAGTCATTCAACAGCCCCAAAACCTAGGGTTCACAGACCAGAAACATGTCAACCAGCTGGGCTCTGCAGTTTGGCTTCACAGTTCCTGTTCTTAACTTGCTACAGGCCACCTTCCTGAGCAGGGGCATTCAGAAGGGTCATGACAGTGGTGGCTCTTTGGGTGGAAGGACAGGGGTGACCAAAAAAAGGTAGAGTTTGAACTGGGTGGAGAACGACAAATAAGAATTTTCCAGAAAGACAGGGAAGGAGGGATATTCCTGGGAGAGTTCACAGTCGGGTAAACCCAGGGCCTCAAAAGGACACAGTGTTGAAATGAGATGTTCCAGACAGCAAGTCACAGAGTAGGGTCAGGCTGGGGCTACAGGCAGGGCTCTGATGTCCTTGGCATTCATATTGGGGAAGAAGCTGTCGGTTCAGGACATGAAAACAGAGCACAGGAAAGGGCATTTTCTTAATTTAGTACCAGACATTTATTTATTCCTTGACCAATATTTGGTGAGCAATATTTGGTCTCACCAGTATTTGGTGAGACCCTCGTTCTATTATTGTCCCCAGCCCACTGCAGTGACCTTCCCTTTGTGTCAGCAGGGACAAGGCTGTCGAGCTCACCTGGAGAGCCACACCTGGTACTGGGAAGAACCATGCAACCAAAGTCATCAGGGGCTGTCCCACTGTGTGGCCCTTGCCTCTCTGGTCTTCACCCCTCAAGCGACTCTCCCAGACATTAGACATTCTGCAGACATTAGAAGTTTAAAAGCAGAATAGTTCTGGGTCGGGTCTAGGTACGGTTCCAGCTGTGGGCCTGGACTTGCACCTCCCTCTTCCACCTCGGGGTCCTGGGGCCATCGTGGTAACCTCTGCCCCGTGGGAGCACTGATGCCGTGGTGAGCGGTGCCCTGTTCCCAGTAGACATTACATACAATAGCCACCCTAGAGGTCACATTTGCCTTTAGTATCCCTCAGTCTTCAGGGTCTTGTAGATGGCCTGGCCTGTCCCACAGCTGCATGGTTACCACAGAAAGGATAAAGTGAGCAAAGAGTTGTGCATGTCAGAGCAGGGAGAGGGCCATAGCAAACTCTGACCTGATCTTGTGAACACCGGGGCTCTGGCAGGAGAAGAGCTCAGAGCTGGCAGGGAGGACAAAGTGTGACCTTGCACAGAAAACTCTCTGCTAAAGCGGAAATTGTGGGCAAAGAAACAGGAAGTCTTACTTTTCAGCATCTTAAGATGCCCTGCTGACAACTATCCTCTCTGCTCTAGATATCCACTCAGCATTTAAAAAAAAATAAGAGACGAGAGCTCACAATGTATCCCAAGCAGCCTGGAACTCACCCCAGGGTGACCTCAAACTTGTGGCAATCCACCTGCCTCTGTCTTCTGAGTGCCAGGATGATAGGTATGAGCCACCAAGCTTGGCTCTCTGTTTTCTTCACTTCACTTTTTCAGTTTGGGGGACCCTGTTTGTGCCACACCCCACTCCCCTTTTCTCCCACGCTCCTTCCTCTAGCCCTTGGGAGTCTCCTCCAGCTACAGGTGTTCTTCTCCCACCCAGTGCTCCAATGGCTTACTCTCCCTGTCTCCTAAGCAGTCAGGTGCTGTGTAGAATTGCCATACTCACTCTACCCCATAATTTCCAGGACATGTCTGCTTCATGGTCCCACCTCTGGGTCTTAGCTCTTTAGAGGTGAAACTGGCAGGCTGGCTTTTCTGTCTGTCTCCTCTCCTAGGCTGGGAGCCTCCTGGAGAGAAGCCTGAATGCCCTGAGGGCTTGGGTATAGAGTAGGCAGTATTATAGATTTGTTACATGAACCATTGGATGGATGGAGGGATGGATGGATAGATGGATGGAAGGGTAGATGGATGGGTAGATGGATGGAAGGGTAGATGGATGGATGGGTGGATGGATGGATGTGTGGGTAGGTAGGTGGGTAGATGAATGGATAGATGGATGGGTGGATTTATGAATGGATGGGTGGATGGATGGATGGATATGTGGGTGGATGTATGGATGGGTAGATGGATGTATGGATGGATGGATGGGTAGATGGGTGGATGGATGGATGGATGGATGGATGGATGGATGGATGGATGGATAGGTGGGGGGGTAGATGGGTGGATGGATGGATGTGTGAGTGGATGAAGAGGGGAGGAAAGTAAATACTTAAGCTGGTTGCTCTAAGGGACACCCCTTTTTCAACTAGGCTCTTAACAAAATCCTATTACTATTTATTTATTTATTTATTTATTTATTTATTTATTTATTTATTTATTTATTTATTTAACTATATTCATCCACTTATTCAAGCATTGTGGTATTTTGAATGCAATTGCCCCCCATAAGCTCATTAAGAGTGGCACTATTAGGAGGTATGGCTTTGTTGGAGTAGGTGCGGATTTGGAGAAAGTTTGTCACTGTGGGGGTGGGCTTTGAGGTCTCTTATGCCCCAGATGTGCCCAGTGACTCAGACCACTTCCTGTTGTCTATGGGTCAAGATGTCTTAACTCTTAACTCCGTCTCCAGCACCACGTCTGCTTGCATGCTGCCTTGTCCCTCCATGTTGACAATGGACTAAACCTATGAAACTGTAAGCCACCCAATTAAATGCTTTCCTGTATAAAAAACAGCTGCGGTCATAGTGTCTTTTTACAGCAATAGAAACCCCAACTAAGACAAGCATTGATATTTTTCCTTCTTTTTGAGACAGGGTCTCAGCCAAGCATTGGTGGCACATGCATTTAATCCCAGCACTCTGGAGGCAGAGGCAGACAGATCTCTGTGAGTTTGAGGCCAGCCTGTTATACAGAGTGAGTTCTAGGACAGTCAGAGCTATACACAGAGAAACCCTGTCTAGAAGAACCAAAAAAAAAAAAAATGAAACAAAAAACCAAACCAAACAAAAACAAAAAAATGAGACAGGGTTTCATGCATCCCAGGCTGGCCCATGGCTCAGTATGTAGCCAAGGATGGCCTAGAACTCCAGATCTTGCTGCTTTCACCTCCCAAGTGCCAGGGTATTCCACCAAGCCTTGGTATTCCACCAAGTCTTGGATGTTTGTGAAAATTAAATGGACAAATACAAATGGAAGATGGAAATGTTTAAACTATGTGCGGCGTCCATGAAGTGCCGCATGATACTGTTATTCTATTCTACAGACTTTCCCTAAGGAGTTTCTGCATGCCAGGTCCTCAAGCAGGCTCTATTACAAGTTCACTCCCACCTCAAAACCCCACAGAGACACATGAGCAGGTCCTTGCCCAGAGGGGGCTAGGAGATTTCACTTCTGCCCTGTAGCTACCCTTCTAACATGGACTGGGATCAGAAAGACTGGGGATGAAGTAGGAAGGACTATTAGGTACACTGGAGTGACATCCAACCTGGATGCAGGCTTGGAGAAGGGCCCCGTGCTCAGGACGGAAATTCCTCAGTCATCGCTTTCCCAGTGTCTTACCAGGGCTGTTGTGGTTATAGCGGTATGGTTCCGAGATGAAGTGTGGGAGCGCCATGAGCAGACCTGCCAGGGCCACCAGGAGAGCCCCACAGCCAATCATACGGGGCCTGTGAACTCGGCTGCCAAAGTAGCTCACGAACAAGATCAAGGATACGTTCCCGACCTGCAATGGGATGAAGTGGCAATTAAAGCATGGCAAAATCCTTCCTTTCTGTGGCTCCCTTTGGTGTTCTCATGGTGAAGTCCTTCCTTGCTGTGGCTCCCTTTGGTGTTCCCATCTGTACACTAGACTGACTAGTTTGAAAAAGAACCATCCTGATATGTATTGACTGGAGATTCTGAGCCAGGCATGATGGCTCACGCCTGGCATTCCACTACTCCAGAGAGTAAGTGAGGCAGGAGGATGGCTGGGAATTCAAGGCCAGTCTGGGCTACATTGTGAGACCTTGTTTCCACATCAACACACACAACACAAACTGACAATACCATGCAGAATTTGAGTCTTCCTAGGAAAGGGAAGGGTCTCGTTGCCTCTTTAGAGGAGAAAAATGAGGAAAGCTGGTCAAGTTCATCTTGGAGGGGGGTGAGCAGTTGAGGGAAGGGACTTGGAACTTCTGGGGCCTCAAGAATGAGAGGCAGAAATAAAGTCTGAAACCAAGGGTTTGAGGCTTGGAATTTCAAGTCTTAGACTCATAATCCCAGGGAGCTAGGAGTCGGGTGGGTGAACTCCAGGGTCCTCAAAGGAGTGAGTTACATCAAAGGGTTGTCGGGTACCGACTGTGGGGTAGAGGGATGACCCCCACTTACCAAATGGACTGACTTCCCCTCCCCACATGTGAGATCTGAGAGCAGCATCGTGCTGAGACTCATCTGGGGATGGGACACTGTGCAGCTGGTGGGCCAGGACTTGGGTCTAGAGGAATGTGGTTTATTATCCAGGGAAGAGAATTTCACAGAAATCCCATGGGGCTGGGGAGAGCAGACTTTTCCTCCCAGAGAAAGACAACATCTGTGAGAGATGGCTGAGGCCCAGCAGAACTGATTTCCACCAAGTCTACGTGGAGCAGCTGAGCCTCTCCCTGCCTGGCTGAGGGCCACAGGCAGGGGCCTGTGGATCCAGGGCATCCTGGGGTCAGACCTCCGCCGCGGCGGCATCACCCCTCCCTCCTGTCACCCCAAGGTCGGTCAGAGGGTGTCTTGGAGGTAACTCAAGCCTCTCTCTGGGACAGCAGAAATGAGTTTCTGTGATTCCTTCCTGGGACAGCCAATAGCGTCCCCTAGCAAAGGGCTCCTAAGGGCATGATGGCTGGGTCCTTTCTTCTACTAGGATGATCCAGGGCAGGAGGAAGCTTTTCTGGGCTTCAAAACTAGGCCAGCATGCTGTGAGAGGAGAGCTATGAAAGTTTTGGGGAGCAGGCAGTGTTGGGGGCCCCATGGGGGCACTGGGAGGAAATGTTCATGGGTGTAAGAAAGGAGGCTATCAGAGCTGGGAGTATAGGGCTCCCTCAGCGTGCACTCCTGAGGCGAAGCTAGGGATGACAGTACCTCGTTGAAGGCAGCCAGCAGCCCGGAGGTCTGACTGGACAGTCCAAAGCGCTTTTCCACCGTGGAGATGGAGCTCTTGAGGTAGCCGGAGATCATGAGCTGCGCCAGTTGCAGTATACTGTGACACAGGACAAAGAACTGTAGGAGAGAAGACGGTGGCAGTGGGCGGACACCGTCAGAAGTCAGGGAGACAGAGACAGAGTTTGGGTCCGAGGGACAGTGAGGCCAAAAGATGAGCAAGGAAGAGAAGTTGGGTAAACAAAGTCGGGGGTGGGTGGGTGGGAGATGTATGAGAAAAAGGAAAAAAGGAAGTGAAGAGATGAGAAAGAGAAGGGAGAGAGAGAGAGAGAGAGAGAGAGAGAGAGAGAGAGAGAGAGAGAGAGAGAGAGAGCGTCAATTGGAGTAACCCATGGAATCTCATCAGGTTGACAAGTTAAGGTAGAACTTATGGACATGGGTGCTACCAGAGATACACTTGACTAAATCAGGAGCATCAGGGCCCTTCCGACCCTCTGATCTCCCCAGGCATCAGGCTGGCCCTTTCTCCCTGCTCTATATCACCACTCCCTTTACCAGAAGATTCTCCTAGATCTCCCAGCCCCATTTCCACCCCATTCCCACCCTGTTCTCACGGAACTGCTATGGAGACATTCCCTCTTCTGACTTCTCCAAGCTGTCCCACTTCATCTCACCCCGAACAACCCAGCCTGCCTGGAAAAAGCTGGCAGAATTCCTAGAGGAAGAAGAACTTGCTTCAAAGAACCAAAGTCTAAGAGCACTTAGGCCAGAGCTTGAGGCATTTGCTCAATACTTTGGAGCCTCGGTCTCTTCCTTAGGCCAAGGGCAAGGGCCCCGCCTCCTAGGATGACTGAGGAAACTCAGATCTTGAAGGCTGGGGTGGGGTTCAGGGGTGGAACACTGGCCTAGCAAGTGCAAGATCCAGATTTCCATCCTTGTTATTAAAACAGTAACAGAAGAGGTCAGGTGTGCAGCACCCTGCACAGCACCCTGCACAGGATCGGACACCTCCTGGGTGAGTCTCTCGGGCTCTTGCTGCAGAGCCAGAACTCCAGTATTCACACAAGTTTAGGACGCAGAGCATGTCTCCATTTCTCCAAGGGAGTGAGAGGCAAAGAGGTCATTCCCCCCATCATCTGCAAGGAGAACATGTTCACTCTCTTTGTGCCCAGAGCCAAGCTAAGAGCTTCCCTGAGTCACCCAGAAACCCACCCCACAGGCAAGGAGGTGAGAGGCAGCTGCTTGGTGTCATACTGCTGGCCTTGGTCGCCCCTCCCCTCCCTGTCCCGACAGTGCCTACCTTGATGTTGTGGAACAGCCACCGGGGCTGTGAATCCTGATGTAAGTCCCGAGGCTCCATGCTGACTTTGCTTTCGGGCATGTCTTCTGTGCCCATTGTGGTCTTGGTGTCTCTGTCTGGCATCTGGGGCCCCTCACCTGTGGGCCCAATGGGATATCCAACCAGATGATGAGATAAAATCCCAGATAAGAGTCCTCGACCCAGGTAGACTTCAGGAGCAAACAGTTTCTGGAGAACGTGACCTTGGCGGTTGTGAGGGTCTGAAAGTCGGTCTATTAGCCTTTCTGATTCTAAGACCCTTGGGAGGGACTTTCTTGAGAGGCCATGGGTCCCATGTGTTCCTGCGGGAGACCTTCACTCCATTCAGACACACTCCAGTCCTCTTACCCCACAGCAAGCTCTGGAGCATCCACCTTCACATCAAGTATGAGCTGTGTAGTCTTTCCGTAGGCTTTTAGGCCAGGGGTGGGGCCAAGGTTGGGTCCAGAGCCAAGGGATAAAGGCTTTCCCTTTATAAGACAGAGACCCCTTGCTGTCCTAGGACACCATCTCACGTGTAGCCACAGAGCTAAGCAGTCAAGACTGCAAATCACACATCAAAGCACACAGCTATTCAGATGTATGTCACGGAACCTTCTGGACAAACAGGCCCACCAGACCCAGGAGGCAAAGCTGTTAGGGACCCCTGATCTCACTGCCATGGTGGCTTTCTCACACAGTAACTATGGAAACACGTCCGTTATTCTGTCCTGCTTCTGGCTCTCAGTGGAAACCCCAGAACTCCAGGCTGCAGTACAGCATCCTTTCAGCTGGAGACCAGAGCTTCCCTTCCAACCCCCCATCCATTTCCTGTGGCTAGCCTCCTCCATTGTTCCATGTCTCCCTCACCACAGGCTACAGTTTCCTTTTATTTCACATGGTCTGCTAAAGACTCAGAATACCTCTCAGCCGTGGAGCTCATCTTCATCTCCAGAAGAAAACCCAAAAGGGCTCCTGAGACCCTGAACCTCCATAGGCCAAGGTTTTGTGTTCCTCACACAAGGTAGCTTGGAGCCCAAAGACTATTGTTTAAAGTGTACATGTATGCGTGTGTGCATATGTCCATAGAGGACAGAGGCATTGGATTCCCTGGAGCTGGAGTTCCAAACATTTGTGAGTCGCCTGATGTGGGTGACAGGTGTGGAACTCAAGTCTTGTACAAGAGCAGTACACTTTCTTAACCACTAAGCTATCCTTCCAGCCCTGAGAACTATTAGCCCCGATCATGGTTAATTGTGATTGTCAACTTAACGGGATTTATAGTCACCTAAGAGATACATCTTTGGGCATGCCTGTGAGGGTGGTTCCAGAGAGATTTAACTGAGGAAGATCCACTCAGTGAGGTGGCCCATCATATGAGCTATGGTTTCTGACTGAATAAACAGACACAGCAGTGAAGTACCAGCCTGCCCGCATTCAGCTCTTTCTGTCTGCTGACTGTAGATACAATGTAACCTGACATCTTGTGCTCCTGCAGCTGCGCCTTCCATGGTGACACATTGTAGCCTCACTCTATGAGTCCAAACAAACATTCCTTTAAGTTGCTCTATGGTCAGGTATTTCTGACTCCAACTAGCAAAATGGCTGATGTGATATATAATTCACAGGCCATAAAACTCTTAAAGCTCACAATCCATGGATCTTAGTATGTTTACAAAATTGTACAGCAATCACCACGGTCCAGTCCTAAAACTCTTCCTTCCCACAGCAAGAAGCCTGGCATCTCTAGCTGTCACTTCCCATTCCTCACTACCAGACTTCTGGAAACCCTAATCTACTCCCTGGCTCTGTGGGTTTCCTACTGTGGACATTTCACACGGATGAAATAATCTAACATGTGGTTGGTCACCTGTAACTAATTTTTAAAAGCCCATAATATTTCCAAGGGTGCTCAACATCATAGCAACTGTCAGTGCTTCATGTCTTTCTACAGATGACTGGCACTCCTCTGTGTGGTTGGATTGCCTTTCGTTCACACACTTGTCAACTGATAAACAGTTGGGTGATTCGGGGTATTGGGAACCGTCATTACAGCGTTTTACGTGGGCGGCCTGCATTTTCAGTCCTCTCAGGCATATACGCCTGGGAGTGGAATTGCTGGGTCCTGTGACAGTTCTGTTGGGCTATTTGAGGAACCACTGAACTGTTGGCTGCTGTCCTTCCAGCCTCAGCACCAGCCCTGTGCTGGCTGAGGGGGGATGGGGGGGTGGGGGTGGGAGGGATGGGGGTGGGGGGTGGGGGGGGTAGGGGAGCCCTGCAGCATGCTGGCACTGCTGCGGGGAGTGGGGGAAGGGGTGCAGTGACTTGGCTAGGTTTGAGGGGCCCAGATGGAGAAAGGCACTGTACTTCCTCCCCTCGTCCGTCCTGTTCATGGGCTGTGGAGCGATGCACCATTTCACAAGCCCGCCAACCGCGTTCCCATCTCGCTACACCTTTCCTCGTATGTTATGGTCCGTCTTTTCAGTGACGCTCACCCAAGTAGGTGTGAGGTGACGTGTATGGTTTGGTGATGATGGCAGGCATCTTTTTATGTTCACATTTGTCATTTATATGACTCTCCGGAGAAATGCCTAGACAGTAGCTGGAAGAATTTGAGGAAACGGAAGTGCGTGCGTCTGGGAGGAGTTCCTTTGGGGACACAGACATCCAGAGGAAACAAAGGAAGGTAACACCTGGCAGGAGGCGTTGGGGCGGGGAGCCATTGGGAAAGAGAAAGAGGAGGAGATGGCAGGGGTCACCTAAAGAGGAGGGGGTAAGGGCCTGTAAGGCAACTGTCCCCAGAGACACCGAGGGCGCGACTTCTGAACCTCAGCTCCTGTCACCAGAAAGGCCTGTCACCTCTGCTATCTAGGTCTTCACATGCATCCCCAGCACATGAATGCTCCCCAGAGCTCAGTGTCCTCTGTCCTCTGTGTCTCTTCTGAGGACTCCCAACAGCTCAGTCCAGATGTCGAACTCAACAGCCCTCCACGCTCCTTGGACCGGTCTGAACAGGGGGAGGACGCACAGCGCCCTTCTCTGGCTTGGTCCACTCTAAGCTAGCCAGGTCACCTTGGCGGCCGTGCCGGCATGCCCCAGAGCCTGGTCAACCAAACAGCAGGGCTGCAGCTGAGGCTGGAAGGTCTGAAGTCACTGACAGGATGTTCCAGCTCAGAAAGAAATGCAAGGAATAGATGGGGGGAGGGAAGGGAGGTCAGTGGGCTGCCTCAGCATGTGCATCCCCCAGCCCAAAACCAGACCCTCAGCCTGGGCTCCTGAGACCCTGGGGACAGTCCTTCCTATATGCCAGTCACACCCCTCTCCTCTCGGCCCTCTCCTCTGCTCATTCACAGAGCTCTGTTCACTTGCCTTAGGTAAGCGCCTACTTGCAGCCTCACTCCTGGTCTTCCCGAAGCTTCCACTGCAGCCTCCCCTGCCAAAAAGTCTTCCTGGCTTATTCGATCCGTTGGTGAAATGACGGTTTCTGGCGCACAAAGTCCAAATCTCTTCTCTCTGGGTGGGGGAGGAAGCCCAGCAATGTGCTTTGGGCTCTGAGAGCAGTCATCTCCCGGAATCTCTGCAAGCCAAAACTTCTGCTTCCTCGGAGCTGGTCAGTGCAAGCCTCTGGTGCGAGGCTGCGTGCTCCTCACGAACAGAAGCTGGTGCTCAGTCTAGCTGCAGCCACGTGGCAAGGGGCAATACTTCAGAGACCAGCCTGCCCCTTCCCTCTCTGCTCATTCTTTTCCGGGAAAGACTCAGGCCCAACCCATAGTATGTCCCAGGGTCAGGTTGCAAAAGGCAACCCCTAGGAAATCATAGAACTGAGTACAGGCTTCCTCAAGCTTGAGTTGGACTCCCAGCTCCCAGCAAGCCTCCAAGGTGATCCTGAACATGTCTCTTGATCTTTCTGAGCCCTAGTTTCCCTCAGCTTACAAGTATGAATGACAGTATCTACCTAAGACAGGACCCAAGACATGCTGCTCCCAAATATGACATGTGGGCAATGAAGAGCAGAAATCAGATGTCCCTCTCCCCTCTCCCCTCCCCCCTCCCCTGCAGCAGGTCAGTGACCTCGGCAAGTTACTCCCCTCCCCCCTCCCCTGCAGCAGGTCAGTTACTTGCTGACCTTCTCCCCTCCCCTACCATTTGAAGCATTTCAAAGCAGGCTTGGCTAGATCCCCTTTGGTTTATTACCATCAGGTCATATTCCATTTGTTCAATCGCGCCTCTCTACAATTAGATATTTCGTCAGACCTAGCATAAACACACTACACACACACTTCTCCATTTCTTCATGTCTGCTGCTGAAGACTCCCATATCTTATGAACTTTGGACTAAATAATTCTGTGAACTTCTTATCCTGCTAATCTGTCTTTTGTCAGAGTGTCTCAGGCATGAGGCCAGGATCAGGGAAGGAAAAATCTCCCCTCTACTGCCTCAGGCCCATGAGGCAGGTCTCTGTCAGGACTGGCCTTCTGACCGACACCCACCAGGAGCCATTTTCCACTAATTCCAGATAAATCTTCCAAAATGTCCTAGAGAGGACACTTCACCTGGAGCCGCCTCTTGCTCCCAAGTTCTCCTCTTTGTTCTGGCAGAGCCATTGTCCACCTCTAGGTCGCCTCTCTCTCTCTTTCATCCGGGCTCCAGTCAACCACAAAACCCAGAGAACCTCACCCTTTTCCCCTAGTACACTCCGTGGCCCTAGAGGCAACGACCCAGGTTTGGAGCACAAGCTGCAGTTCAGCCTTGTAGCCTTAGATTCGGGGTACTTTGGCTTCTGACATACAGGGCAGGGGCAGCAGCCCCTCCTCTCCAGGGCAGAAGTCACCCCGAGAGCCCAACCTGCCTACTTGCACATCGGACCCCCCTCTAGAGCCTCCAGACCCACTGCCTGTCCCTCCTAACACGGCACTGCTCGTCTGTGGTCTTCGTAGTCTCTTCCTAGTCTGTCCAGTTCAAGCAAATGGCTGAACTGTTCAGTTCGGGACTTCGTTATCTGATCCATTCTTCAAGGGGAGCCGTCCGCAGAGTACTGGCCTCCAGGGCCCTTCCTCCATCTGGCCCCCACCCCAGTCCCCCCTTTTTTCTTCCTTCCCTCCCTCCCTCCTTCCCCTCCTTCCCTCTTGTTCCCTTCACTCCCCCCCCCCACTTTTCTTTCCTGTCAACAGGGTCTCACCATGTAGCCCAAGATGACCTCAAATGTGCAAACCTCCTGCCCCAGCCTCCTGAGTGCTGGAATTACCTGCATGTGCGGTCACACCCAACTTCTTCAGAGTCTTTGATCCCTCTTGCCCCAAGTCCATATCTTTCTATAGTTCCCGCCAATCCTGAACTGCCACATTCAGTTTCTTATCTCAGCCTTCTCAGGTCTCTGGCCACCCTTCCCCCACAGCACTGAAAGGTTTCAAATCAGATTTCCAGGTTTTCAGCCAAAGCACAGTGACACTTCAGGGTCTTAGCTGCAGCTCACAATAACCTTTGCCTCATTGGGATCTCCTGTTGGTTGTGTTTGGTGTTGACACAATCTACGGTGTGTGGTGTGGTGTGTGCTTGATAAATGGCACACTTTTCCCTGTCAGGGAGTCCACCGTCTATCAGCTGTCTGTCCTGCCATGCGGCACCACCTGCTTCCATGAAGCACCAAGTATCAGTACCCACAGAACCAGAGAGCTAGGCTGAAGCTTGCCTCTGTGGGCAGGAGTAGGGCCCTACTAGAGACAGTGCTCTCTGGATGCTTCCTTCCTTCCTCCCTCCCTCCCTCCCTCCCTCCCTCCCTCCCTCCCTCCCTCCCTCCCTTCCTTCCTTCCTTCCTCTCTTTCTCCCTCCCTCCTCCTTCTCTCTCTCTTTCTTTCTTTCTTTCTTTCTTTCTTTTGTGACAGGGTCTCACTGTGTAGATCTGACTGGCCTGAAACTCACTCTGTAGACCAGACTGGTCTCAAGCTCACAGAGATCTGCTGCCCCTGCTTCCTGAGTGCTGGAATTAAAGACTTGTATCACCATGCCTAGCTAGTGTGTGCCATCTTGATCTGAGGGGAAGCAGGGGGCTACTGCAGCATGAACATCACCAAATGCAAGGCTATGTTGGGCATGCATGTATCCTCACATCCTTAGAGCATGCCACCAGGGCTTGGGACACCTGTGAGCAAACAGGCTTGGAGAAGCAGCATCCAGGATCCCAGAACCGGTGAATGGTTTGGATTTGAGCCTAGATCTGTCTGACTCCTGGGCTCCTAATGTCAGGCATCAGCTCTGCACTGACGGCCTTGGAACAAATACAGTGACAGTCCCTGGGTGGTCGCTTCTCATTCTGGCCCAGTTTCCCTTCTGTGAGTTGTCAAAGGTGGCTGTATTGCCGCCATCTGTCACTCTACCAGCTCATTCTGCAGCTTGTTGGCCAGCTCACTGGTCAGTCAAGGGTTCCCTTCTGTGGCCTGAAAAGGTTAGGAAAGGAAATGTGGGGAGAAAGTTGAGAGGGCTCCAGTCCAGGGACCCACAACCAAGGCCCCTAGGTTGGAACCTTCTGGAGAACTACAGCATCGGTTGCCAAGAAATGCCAAAGCAAAATCTGAGAGGGTCAAGGCATGATACCGTCTATAGACTGTTCTAGGCAGTACCTTACAGAAAGCAAAACCTAGGACCATGGAGATCCGGGTACTTGGTGGCTGGCGATCAGACAGATAAGAACAACAAACCCACTTCCCACCCGCTGCGAGGCTGTGTGGGATAAGGTGCCTGGGCAACTTCCAAGGGACTCGCTGAGGCCAGCTTTGTCAGCCTCAGCCCCAAACTCAACGGTTAGTTTGTTTGTAAGTCTGGCCACCAGGCCTTGGAACAACTTGCTTTTCTTCTTCTGGAAGGCTCAGCTTACTCCGTTTCATCTGATCCAGGAAGACCCCACTGGAAGCGCACCCCGCCCCTCACCCCGCCCCAGCTCCTTGCCCCTCCCACCATCCAGTCTCCACACTGCCTCTACCTTCCATTTCCACACTCCTCAGCTGCATTCCAGGGGTTGTTTTTTCGTCTGTTTGTTTTTCTCTCTAACTTTGGTGTACAAGAATAAACACCACACTCACCCCTCTGTGCCACCCTCACATACACACCGCGCCAGGCCATCAAAGGGACCCATACAACACACAGACAATAAGGCAGGGGTTGTGACTGGGAAACTCTGGCCCAAGGCCTCCACTCAGGGGTGTCCCTTGAGACAGATGGCATCCTCTGGATGCTCCCTGCCTGGAGGCACTTCAGGCCTGGGGACTTGTTTTGAAGCCTGCAAAATGCTGGCTTGCTCAATGTTTTTAAAATCAGTTGCCAGCATTTTTTTTTTTTTTAAATCAGGAAATTTCACATCCAATTGCAGATTTATGTTTTTGTCTTGAAAGCTCAGCAGATCTGGCATGCAGAGCCTCTGAGAGGACTCAGCGGTCCATGGTGCTGTGTCTGCTCAGAGAAGTCCGCCCTGCTGGACCCTCAGTGGGGGACCATTTCCTGGGGCCCTTTCACCTGCCTGGGGGCTTCCCTGTCCTCCGTCTGTCTACAGCAACTCTAGGCTTGGGAGCTCCCTGGCCATGATTCCTGGGTTAGGAAAACCACTTTGAAAGTGGAGAACCAGGCCAGGAAACCCAGAACTAATCCAGAAACACCGCAGCGGGCAGAGAGGGGGTGCGCTGCTGGCTCTAGAAGTGAGAGCAAAGATTTGGGGGAGGCACTTGTCTTTCCACCCCCAGAATCCACATGTTGGAAGGAGAAAATAGACTCCCACAAGTTGTCCTCTGACCTCCACAAGTACACAGTCAAGTGTACCATGGTATGTGTGCACATACACACACACACACACACACACACACACACATACACAATGTACTACTACTAAAGAAAGAAGAGGTGTGGGGCTGGAGAAGTTGGAGGGACCCGTGACGGGGCAAGCTGAGCGGGAGCTCCGATGCCTGTCTTGGTGTACTGTTTTGGTGAGCTTGGCCCCTGACAACTGGGAGGATAGAATGACAGTGTGCTCAGCACTGGACATGAGGTTGGGTGAGTAGACTAGCCACAGGAAGGGGTTTCTCTAGGAGGTCATGCCTCCAGGTGAAGTCACTTGTCTAGGGGTCTGAGAGTCGTGTGAAGCTGACATCAACAAGCCGGTGTCTGAACCTGCCCTACTCTGTGCCCCAGCTGAGAGCAGAAAGAGGACCTCCAGCATTGATCCACCTTTCAAGATAGTGGATCGGTGTCACCAGAAAAGCTACTAGCTCCCAGCACTAAAAGCTCAATGTCTGAGCCTGGGAAGGGTGGCATCTAGGTGGTGGATAGTGGTTGAGTCATCCCAGTCTCAAGTTCAAGGCCCCTGAGAGCCTCAGACATCATCTACCCATTCCTATAGAACACAATGCTCCAGCCCCAACAGACTCTTGCCATCGCCCAACTAATCAGATGCTGCCCTCGGCCTTTATACATGCCGCACCCTTGACTGACTGCTTACCCCCACCACCCCCACCACCCCCGCCACCCCTGCCACCTCCATCACCCGCACCTGTCACATCTCACCTCTCAGCCTCAGCCTAGCTAACAAGCACGCTTGTTGAGTTGAACTCACCCAAATGAGATAGCCAACAAGACTGGAGCCTAGGCTATATATAGGTGGGGGTGGTCGTGGTGACACAGGGTGACTGTGAGGCCTCAAGCTCCAGTTCCAATGTGACCCAGCCCAGCACTGTGAAGGAGGAAGAGTCAAAGGCAGAAAATGGGAGGGAGTCTCCAGACAGGAATTGGGCTTGGCTGTCATTTTTGGGAAATTCCTTCTGGAAGGACCCTTGGGTGGCCTGCCAGCAGGGAAAGGATCTTGAAGTCTAGCGGTTGCTTTTTGAAGGAGCTCTGTCAGGATGGGGCGGTGGGGAGAGGGGGGCAGGCATCTGGTGGTTTCCGAGTTGGGTCAGGGACCCTGTGCTGGGACTTTCTGTTCCCGGTTCTGGCCCTGACTACCCCATCTAAACCCGTGACGACCTTTAGCGACTAGAGCTTGGGGAGCGGGGTTCTGAGCCCATGGGGAAGCAGGACAGTTTCCTTAGCTCTAAACAAGAGGCCATTGGCCCAAGGCCATGCTTCTTCTCCTAAACATGAGTAGCTCATCGATCACTCTCAGGGTTGGGCTGACCTCACGAGTCATCCATTCACTCATTCTTGCACCACAGCGTGAGTCTGAGGACCTTGGTTAGGCTCAGCGGCCACACAAGGACACCCAAAGGAGCACCAGGTGGAGCCTTGGGAGCCTTCACTGCCATCCTGAAGAGGACAAAGGGGAGGACTGAGAGCCCAGAACCCAGAGGGCGCTCGGGTGTCACTGGGTCTGCCTCTAGATGTGTGACCTGAGGCAGGTCATGGTCCTCTCTGGCTTGCTTTCCTCATCGGGACAGAAGTCTGCACTTGGACTCACAAAACTGTGACACCCGAGTGGTGCTCTGGGGAGCATCCCTGGGACACAGATCACTGAAGCATGGTCACCTCTTCTGTAGCCCCGACGGCCTCTAAGCTAGTCTCTGTGATGCTCTCACATGGGCTCTCTGTGTCAGAGCGCTTGTTGGCTTTGGCTTAATTTTCTGAGATAGCTCTCTGGGACCTTGTCCCTTAATCTGGTTGCCCACTTAGCCCACAAACATGCCCAGTCCATTTGCCCTTCTAGAATGCACATTGCTGGTACTCTCTGCCTAGATTCCTACCCTCCACCCGCTCTGGGGGCAGACCACCCTCCCAGTTGCTGGCCAACTGTTTTTGCCTATTTCAAACTTTGGCCTTTTCTTCTTTTCAGTATTATTTTTAAGCAGAAATCACTTTATTGTAATGGAATTACAAATAAAAACATCACACAGTTAGATTAAAGCAGTCACTCAAATACTTGCCCAGTTCCAAACTGTACATCTTAGTGAACCTCTGTATAGTTTGAAGTAAGCCATTCTGAAGCCATGGAGCCTTGCTTAGGTTTTATGCTTTCACTATCAATTATATTTTTAATGCACTTGTCCACCACAAAACAGAAAAACGTAATAATTGAAATTAGAAAAACAATTAGTTTTATATTCTCTTCCATGAGGATGTACTTGTTGGCCCTGTCCTTCCCCTTTCTCTGGTGTTCTTTTTTCTTTATCTTTTCTATGATCCTGGCCATTGCGTAGGGCCTTATGAATGCTAGGCCCATGCCATACCACTGATGTAGTTCACCAGGCTGACTTTGAACCTTCAATCTTCCTGACTCAGCCTCTGGGGTAGCTGGCATGACAGGCCTATATCACAGGCGTTGAAAACTTTGGCATTTTTTATTCATGTGGCTTGTGTTTCTGATTCCACAGATGGGTATCACAGAGCTGGGACCCAGGACACAGAGCTGTTTACTCACTGAACAATCTTAATCATCCCAGCTCTGTCCAGTCCTGGCTGGGTCCAAGGCCTCAAGAATGGATGGAATCAAGCCTCATCCTCCAGCCCTCTCGGCTCCCTGGGGTGGGCTCCTTAACATTCCAGAGCAATTGCTAGGCCTTGGCTGCAGCCTATGGGGGTACAACACCATTCTCATGGCTCCCCATGCTTCAGTCACCCACACCGATGTCAAGGCCCAGCCAGTCCCTGCAAAGAAGCCTCTGCTCTGCTGCCCCCTCCACAGATCAAGCTTATAAACACACTGGGGACCAAGGGACTGTCCCTGCCACCTACTGTGAACATAGAGAAACAGTCCCTGCAAGCAACAGGGGCAGGCAGACTGGGCACTGACCGACCACATGGCGCCCCATGCTAAGGTCAAGGCCAGCTCACCACCTGGCACTTCCTAGACCAGTCATGGGGGGAAATAACACACATACCCCACATCTGCTCCCCAGGCAGTGGCACCCAGAAAATAATTTGCTTTGTGAGGAGCCAGTGGAGCAGTATACAACATAGGCCAGAGTTCACTGGCATGGAGTAGGGAAGAAAGAGAAAGCCCCAGGCAAGTGACAGAGAGGAGAGGGCCTTAATATTAGGAAGATTGGTGTCCTGGCCTCTACTCTGCGGGTCAGCTGCTGGGTGATCTTGGGCCAGTCAGTTACCCTCTCTGAATATCTGCTTCCTCAGCTATTAAAATAGAGGGACGATTTCGTTGAGTTCTCATATTGTCCATGGGCAGAGCCGGGATTCAAACATGAGGCTGATGATTCTTTCCCTCCCATATCTGCCCTGGGAAGACCTCATTTGAACATGGAGGGCCACAGAGAGCAAGCAACAGTGGCTATACCTAGAGTGAGGAAATATGACCTGGGGGGAGGGGGTGTCCGCTGTGCAGTGGGGCTAACACGCTTCCTCTAGCTTGGAGGAAGGCGCTTCATTTGGAGGTACTGGAAGTGTCAAAGTTCCCAAGAGAAGGCTGTGGGCAGGGGCTCCCTGAGCAAGGGTGCTGAGGCCAGAGAATGGCTTCCTTGGATCTCACCATGGGGACAGTGTGGGGATCTGAGTTTCCTCCCTACACACACAGAACTCTGCTGCCTAAGGACACTCGCAAGCTGGTAGGCCACCTCTGTGGGAGATACATATGTCTGTCCCTAGTGGAACAGCTGGCCCCGGACCCTTCGAAGACTGAGTGTCAACTGCATTCCTTCATCCTCCTACCCATTGTAGTGAGCCTGGCCACAGCCCGGATGGAAGCTGTGGAGGCACAGGTGGAGGTGGCTTCTGGTGACTCCGTGGGAGGGCTTGGGACAGCTTCCTATCACATGTGTGTCAGGGATCCGCTAGAGGACCCAGAGCTGAGCCTTTACGGGGAGCGGAGGCAGGTACAGAAGTGAGGGTGCTAGTTTTTCCCATGCCACAGGTCTCCAACCCCCCCCCCCATTCATACTGAGAAGATGAATGGGAATTTTGTTTGTCAATGGCCCGTAAGCCCATTGAAACCATCCCATTATGCCAGGTTCACTGGTGCCCGCCTGTGCTCCCTGCACACGGGAGGCAGAGGACAGAGGACACAGCATGTTGGAGATGAGCCTTGGACAAGCAAAATCCTGTGTCACCAAAACCAAAACAAACCCCACCCCTCCCCCTCACACCTGACCTCCTCCTCCTCTCTCCTATGAGGCCTCCCGAGAGGAAGCATCCATCCCCACCCTTCCTGGTGTGCCAGGGTCCCCAAGCTGTGTCTGTGATTCTGCAGAGTCTGTTTGGCCTGGAGCCTTCGTGTGGCCACCTGGGAGCAAGCCTGGCCTTGCCTGGCCGGGTGTGAGGTTGACACTGCAGCTGACAGGGAGGCCAGGGGTTACTGTAGGGCATCCAGCCCAGCCACCCTGTCACAGGTGGGTGTGCCGCTCTGCCCTGGTCACTTGGTGCTTTTCTTATGCCATGCCAAGCTTGGTTTCTGGAGCCTTCCAGGCGTTTCCCCCTCTAGCCTCCTCATACCCCATTGCCATCTACCTTGCTAAGTGTATGCAGGCCTCTCTCTGAGTCTCCTCTGTGTGGATCCTGTGGATGGGGCCTAAAGTCCGCCTGTCAGTCCCCTTGGTCATCTGCCCCTGTGGTCTGGTGGTTCTCTGCCTTTCTGGCTCACACTCACAGTCCCCTTCTTTTCTGTCCCTCCACGTCCTCACTGTGACCCCCCCTTCAGGGCCACCCTCCCAGGCTACCCCTTAGTTCTGCTGACACCTGCTGATCCCCGCGTCTCTTTGCACATGCTCTCTCCCCTCCTTTCTTGCTCTCTCTTCTTTGTCTCCGTGGTTCTCTGCCTTGACCATTCATTCATTCCTACGTTGTTTCACACTGGGACATCAGCTTAATGGTGGCTGGGCAGGTCTCAGGACTCTAGCTTACCAGGGTGGTTTGGCTGGGCTCCCTGCCTCCAGCTGAGTAAATGGCTTCCCTTCCTGCCCCTCTCATTCACCCATACACCCTCCGGTGTTCCACAGACCAGTGGGTTGCTCTACGCAGAGCTGAACCTCGGTCTTCCCAGCACACTACCAAGACACTGTAGTCTCATACTTTCATGTGTCTGGTGAAGCCTCCAGGCTCCCTCCCCACGCCCTCCCGCCCTTCACCTGCACTTACCTATTCTGGGTCCCATGGGGCAATTCGGAGAACTGTGGCCTCTAGTTCAACCTGGAGCTTAGCAGAGAGCAAGTGAGCCCGTCAGTGGCCTCCTGGAGACAGCTTCTGAGAGGGCAGCTGCAGGGAACATCAGCTGTCCCTCAGGACTGGACAGCAGCTGCTCCCAAGGCAGAGGTGGTAGGGACCCTGCTCAGTCTGAGCCCTTCTTGAGAGCTCCTGTCTCTGGGCGCTTGCTCCTTCGGCCACCTCTTAGCCCTGACCCTTGCTGTCTCTGCTTCTTCCGCTCCATGAATTAATTCCTCTGATCTCTGGCCGGGACAGCCCAGGACTTGTAAAGGAGGCGGGTGTGTTTAGGTCCAGCCCCCAGGCTGGCAGGAAGCAGCTCCCGCCCTGTGACTTGTGTGGGTTACTTCCTAGCTCTTTCCCTTGGAAAGCAGCAGAAGTAAGAGCGAGAAGCTGTTGATGGCTCTTCTTAAATCCAGGGCCATTCGGGAGACAAATATTCCAGAATATTCTGTCTCTTTGCTGCAGTCCCAATCATCTGAGCCCCCTTTCCTGTGGGGCTGCTGCCTCCCTGGCCGTCTATGGGCTCTGAAGCAAGCCTCCACTGAGCCCTGGTCCTCCTTTACCACACTCCTGTCCCTGTCCCCTCATCCCTCACTAACAGCTGCCCTTCCCATCCACCTCAAGGGTTCAGATTAACGAACAACTGCCCCCTCAAGCATCATGGGCCCCCAAAGCGCCATCAGGCACAGCCACTTAGATGGAGGGGGGAAGGAAGTGAGGGAAGAAGGAAGTAAGACAAAAGGGTGAATGGGAAATTCTTAGCTTGGACAGCTGGAGGAACGGTCCCATCCCAGAGCTGGCCCCAGCCAAGGGACGAGGAGTCACAGGCGAGTCTCTACACCTCTCTGAGTGCCTGTAACCTCATCTGTCAAAGACAGAAATTCTCCTCTGCAGGGCTGATGTGAACAGTGAGCCAATAAATACATAAAGAGGCCAAGCCTGGAGGCCATAGGCTGAGTTGGAGGGCATGGCAGGAGGCAGGGCCACTCCCAGGCTGGGGAGAAAACAGTTGGTTTGCATAGAGAGTCTGCATGTGAGGCTCCCTAGGGCCCTTTATACCCAGCAGGCTGGGAGCCCGCCCCCCCCCCCATTTCACAGATGAGTCACTCAGTCACTTGCTACAGAGTACCCCCTTAGTTGGGGCAGCATGTCCTGGCCCTCTGCTGCTAGAATCAGGCGTTCCCCCTTCAACCTAGGCTGTCTTCTCAGTGGAAGAGTTTCTGCCCAGATTTTAGATACAAAAATGAGCCCAAGGCCATCTCCAGAAGAGGACGTTTGCATACAATAGGGATGTGGG